>NC_138792.1:7625000-8004252 GCF_965178545.1 Coloeus monedula
CAAAGAGCCTGAGAGCAGGAGCTGCTCAGCAGGGCAGCCCAGGTAGGTGTGTGACAGGAAGGACAAACCTCAATTCATGCTGAAGGAAGGAACGTTCTGGAGCAGAGCATACCAGGACACAGAGCAGAAGGGGAAATGGAGATGGGTTTGGTCAGGAGGAGGGAATGAGCATTGTCAGGAAGAGCTGCTACTTGTGGTGATGGAGTGCTGAACCCTTAACGTGCCTGGTAAAAACCCATCAGGCTCCCAGGGTGTGCTGTGGTCTTGCAGGCTTCCCTCAGAGACTCTTTCACATGTGGCCACAATTCCGTTCATCCTGCACCTCAGGTGGCAGTGATACCTCTCGCTTTATCTCTACCTGCTGTTGTCTAGGCTTTCTCCAACCAGAGACCAGCTGACTTTATCTTCCCAGGTGTTTCTTATGATCTCTCCCATTCTAGCTTTTTACCCCTGACCACAAACAGCACTTGGAACAATTAACACCTTGTGCTCCTAACATCTTATGGTTTACAAGGCAGCTGGTTACTAGGGCAACAACTGCACTTTTTTTCTTTCAGTGTATTGACTGAAAATCAACATTTTATATTAAAGGAAAAGAAAAATAATATTCTCTCTAGCCACAGTGAGTTACAACACCATCTCTCCTGTAATCAAGATATTGCTGAATTATGGTGCTATAAACAAACACTTCTGATATAACCACAAACACTGTGGGACATGTAACACATTGGCAGTATATTTCGAGTGACAAACTCATTTATTGTGGGGAGTGGAGGGAGAAAAACACCTTTCCAGAAGCCACAGCAAGGAATTACAGCAAAGAATGACCTGAGTTTAAGGGTACAGGCACAAAGTAATTCTAACAGCCTGGCCAGAGTAAAGCACTTCAAAGTACCAACAAGATTAGAGCAGTATCAGTAGTTCAGGAGGTGAGGATACAGGACTTGCTTATTCTCTCCTTCCACCTGGCATAAATCATGATTAATTCCATAGCACTTAATAGAATTACCATGCTGTGAGACTGGTGTAAGGAAGTAGTTCCCAGGAGAGGTTGGGGAAGTGAGCCCACAGCTATCCCATAACCTTTGTAGGCCGGTCTGGAGGCTTCCCTGCTTCCAGGTGGGACTCGAGTAACAATCATGAATCATTTAAGTACATAACTATCTGGGAGATCAAAGAGATCAGGAGCTTGAGGTGAAAGTAGTTCGTGCCAGCTGCTGTGGAGGCAGAGAACAGGCTGGGAGCTGCTTGCCAAAGAGATTTCATCTCTTGCTGTGTTCCAGGTGGCTGCTGGGTCACTTTGGTCAGTGGGATTGGAAGAGAGCCATCATCTGCCTCCTGGATGGTCTGCCAGCCCTGGTGTGTGGTGAGTTCCAGGTCAGGAGACTTCCTTGCCCAAACAGGGTGATTTTTGTGTGCTGTTTTACTATGCCACAATGTGCTGGGCCGTTCTGGTAGTCATCTGCTGCCCAAGTTGTTAAATATATGTGAGCTGTCACTAGTGCCTCTCTGGACTGTGAATGGGACCATGGATGGAGTGGGGGAAGCAGGATGGGCTGGGCAGCTGTTCAGTGTCTTCCCAGCCATGTACAAAAGGACATCTGTGCTGTGCAGTTGGAATGGGAGAAGGAAATAGGGATACTGTCTCCCTTAGTAAACCTGCCCCCTGGAAAAGATAATGTATATAACCATCTACGTGCGTACATGAATCTGATAATGATGGAGCACTTGTGACCAGGAACTTCCAGGGCTTAAAGCTTGCTGTCTGTGTCTTATAACTTCTGCATTTATACCAACATGCAGGGTATTTATTAACAGGTTATCCAAAGCTTGCCTGGGGTTTGCAGGACTGACTTTGAAGTAAAAAAAATCATCTAGACTGTGACGTTTTAAATGACCTAGCTGACACTATAGGTGAGGATGATCAGGCTGCCATTGCTTCTGTAAGGCTGGGTTTCCAAACATGCCTTTCCAAGAACACTAGGGTTCTCTGGCTTTAGTTTTAAGTGAGTTTCAAGTTGAGGGGAATAAAGCTTCAAGCAGTCCCACTGTAGAGTTTGTAAATGAGCACAAAAATGCATTGAATGGAAGCTGTTCAGTGTACAGGCTTCTGATGGGCTTGACAGCACAGCTCAAAAGTTCCTTGCATAATAGGTCTGTGATTTCTGGCAGCCTGCAAGTGCTGAACTTCTTTGGATTACAAAGCAAATAGATACATCTTAACAAAGACCACCCCATGTCAGCTATCCTTAAAATTATAGCACACAGATTAAAATAAAATGTGTGTACTTGTCCCTCCTGGGAAACGACGGAAGGAGAAAGCATTATCAGAATTCTTTAAACTCATCTTAACAGAACTGAACCAATTATTTTGTTAAATCTGGGTTTGTTTTCTGCCTCTCAATGAGAACATTTGAAGTCTATCATCTCTACCATTTATGAGTTACCAGTCTGCAAGTGTAAAATTTCCAACTGGAACATATGGTATCAGAGGGAACAAGGGGGAAATATCTTGATTGCTCATGCTCCCCAAACTCCAAATCTACTCCATTTAGTATTTTGCTCACAGTTCCTGCAGGGGAAAATAAAAGAAATCATCTCTGAGCTGAGACCAAGCAATGAACATTTCACCCTGAATGGGAATCTGTTTGAAAAACTTATAAGCAGCTGAAAAGGGAATAGAATAGAAACTGCATTTCTGTTTCTTCACAATGGGAAGAACTTAGCAAGGCTGATAAAACCTCTCCGAACCTTCTCTAAGTTATGACACCTGTTTTGGGGCCTTGCCTCCAGCCAGCACATGGGGACAGAGCAAGTAGAAGGCCAGAGACCAGCTGTTCTCCTTCCTGATGGTGTCAGTGAAGCTGGGCAGTCCAAGGCTGCCAGCAGAGCTGGGCGTGCAGGCAGTGGGGCTGCTGTGGCCTCTGCACAGACCTGGAGATGTGCTCTGCCCCTGAGCCCCCTGGTTCTGGGAGGCTGTGCAGGACACCTTGCTGGCCATGCTGCTTGGGTTAACCCCACTTTGAGTTTGGCCCTGGCCTGAGACTCACCTGCAACGCCACAGGACCTCTGAGATCACCAGGCAATACCAGCTATAGGACACTGGGGAGCCACAATGCTCCTGTAATTTGTCAGTTCTTTGCTGGCCTCCAGCCAGTCCTTGCTGGTACTCCACTGGGTTGAGCCATTCTTGCACGGGCATTCCTTTACCTGTAACAGAGAATGATCGTGCAGACCTTC
The DNA here is from genome assembly GCF_965178545.1 of Coloeus monedula. NCBI lineage: Eukaryota > Metazoa > Chordata > Aves > Passeriformes > Corvidae > Coloeus > Coloeus monedula. The sequence continues at coordinate 7,628,241 of NC_138792.1, forward strand.
CCTCCGTGCAGGGCAGCAAGTGTCCCCTTCCTTTGCTTTCCTGCTGAGCAGAGGCTTAGCCCTGAGTAACCAGGCTGTAAGGTGCAAGAAGCAGGCTTCTCACTCTTCCTCCTGGCAGAATAAGGAGGGCCTAAGCCTGTAGCCCTGGGAATTGATGTGACCAAACCACAGAAGAGGAGCCTTTCACTTGGCAGCACGATGGTTGTGTAGTGCCACATGTACAACCAAATCTATCCTCCCTGCCATTCAGACAGAAAGCAGCTTGTTTTGGAGTAACTTCCCTGGGAGGGGGAGGAACAGATGTTTGAACCAGAAGCGTATGTGACAGTTGGGAGAGACAGCGTGGAAACGCACAGTTGAAAGGAGAAGTCTGATGGGAGTGTGATGACAGCAGCAGGACTTCAGTGACAAGGAGTGGGAAGGAGAACAAGCAGGGAGGAGTGTTACTTCAAAAGCTGAGCAAAGTGCACAAGAAGATATGTCAGGAAAGCGTCAGAGAAAGGAAGAGAGGAAATGTGAGAGTAGAGACAGTCTTTGGGATCTGTCTGCAAGCATGTGTGACCTGTTGCCTGACAAACGGAGAAAGGAAGGTCTTTTATTCCTCTGCCTCCTTCCACCGAGTTAACTCTTCTTGCAGCCAAGCTGGCTGCCAGCTCTGCTGGAGCTCTTCAGTTTGTGCTCATGGAAGGTAAAGCTGCCCATGCTGCTCCAAAGCACAGTGGTTGGGGGGTACTGTGTAAAGGGACTCTATCAGGGATGCCCAAGCCCTTCCTCTGCCTTTACAGGGTGGCACAGTAGCCACAAGCCTTGGGACTTCTGGACACTGCAAGAGGAGGAGGAGGAGAGGTGACAATCTCGTAACAGGCTCTGTAACTGTGCCATGATCACAAGGGCAGGATGCGTGAGGAGAGGGAGAGAAGTGTGAGAATTCCTCCTGCAGCAGGGAGGGACCTCTCCAGCAGTGCCTTACCCTGGTGACATCAATCACAGCTCTGCAGTGTCCGGTTTTACCTTAGTTCAGCAGATGTGCAAGGCAGACCGGGAACGTGCTGCTGGAGTGTGAAGCCTCGGAGCTGGGGGAGGGGGAACCGTAACTTCTCCTGCCGAGGGATTTACAAGGGCAGGTTTGCAGAGCCCTTCCTGGGCTCGGACTCAGCACTGACTTCCCAGTATGCCTTGAGAAACACAAACTGGTCCATTCTGCTTTGTGTCCTCTTGTAGGGAGGGGAGAATTTCCTTAAGTGTGGGGTGAGCCTTGAGATGTAATAATGAAGGGATTGCAAGGTAGGTGCCTGCACAACCAGCTAGGCCAGGAGCTGCAACCTGACACTGGATGTTGCACAGCTGGTGACTCTCCCCCTTCACAGGAACACTGGCACTCATTTATTGGTGTGAAATCCCAGCAAATTAGAGGCAGACAATATCCTTTATACGGGTGTGCGAGGGGGAAAAGCTGAACCAGGGTGATGGAGACAGGTCAGGGTGTGCTGTGCCCAGCAGCTCTGGGAGAGAGGGGTCTCACAGCAGGGACCTGTCAGTGGTATGGGCTGTGTAGGGTCAAGGCTCAGCCAGCAATGCCTTTTTTCATTTATTTATTTTAAGGATGAAATGGACGGGGAGGAACACGAGGGAAAAACAGTGTCAGGACACTGCAGCAGTGCAAGTGCTGTTGGAGAAACAGCTTGATGAAGGTGTGAAAACCTGGAGGATCTGCCCTTCCTCACCAGGAGAAGCAATGCAGGCTCATGGTAAGGAAGGAAGTTTCGGGCACCACAGAGTCAATGCACAGGTGATGTTGGGAGTGTAAAGGTGCTGAAAGCCTCTCTGGTGCCTGCTGTACTGGTTGACTGGGCTGCAGGTCCGTTCTTAGAGCCGGTCTGAGGAGAGCAGCCATGGGCACTTCTCACTGTGTGGCTTGTACTGGCTGTACCACAAAGCTGTGGTGTGGGGTCTGGTGGTGAGGGCAGAGGGGGACCTCCAGGCTGCCAGGGTGGCCTCAGACAGAAGGAGCACGGAGGAGCAGGTACCTTGGTGTTTTCACATCGGAGTGATGTATTTTGCAGCAGGATAGGGTTGAGTATCCCCGAGATAGTTGGCTTTGTGTAGCAGAATCACACCTTTCTTCCAATTAACTTGCACGGGATCTTGTGCAAGTTAATTGTAAGAGTCAGGGTCAGACCCAAATTGCGTTTTCTAAAGGTACTAGTGCAGGTACTGAAATTAAATTCTCATGAGTGAAGATCTGTTTTCCTTGCAGTCTTAACTCAGAACAACAGAGGAGCCTGTAGTCTCTGGAGAAGGTATAAAAACCTCCTCCAGGTCTGTGTTCCTCGTAAAAAAAAAAATTTAGACAGCGCTTGCCACATCGGACAGTTGCCAGCCCTTGTTCAGTGTGATCAGGGCACTGTGTACTGAATTAATCAGGGATTTGACTCCATTCTGCCTCGTACCTGGGAAACGGTGCATCACTAAACCCTGGAAAGATGCTGGGGTGTCTGCAGGACAACACAGGTGATTTCTGCCTTAGTCCTCCCAGCCTGGGCTTGCAGAGAAGGTTTTCTTGGGACCAGCAGTCTGACTTCCTCAGGCTTTTGCTGCAGCCACACTGCTGGCGGAGCAGAGCCGTTTATCACCCGGCATTTTATGTGTGCCTAGGAGAGGGAGCCTGAATCCCCTTCCTGCACAGAGAGCTGCCAGGCTGGAGGCCAACACACAAACCTCGGCATTTTTTTTATTTACTATAAACCTCTTAAATGAAGGCTGGGGGATGTTTTTCATTTACCATGTTACTGTATGGAACCAATCACTATAAATTTAAATGGAGAGCTGGTGGGAGCACACTTACCTTTTATATCATAATTGTGCGAGTGCCGCTGCCTAACAGCTATTAGGATTATTCAGAGCTTCTCAGATTTCGTTGTAAAACATTAGGCTGTGAGAGGTACTGTAAGGGTGTGATTATCCAAAGAGGGTAAGTAGTAGTGAGGGTTGTTGGCCAGAATTACTACAAGAGGGAAGAAATGCTGAGTAGCTGGAAGTAGAGGAACTTGAGGAGCACAATCTGCCATTCAGAAATACAGTGCTCCGTGCATGGAGAAATCCCACCTGATTTCTATCTGGATCTACACCAGCTTGACAAGTTTGATTTGAATTGTCACCAGGCATGACTCAAATCATTGGCTGAGCATGGGTGTCAGCCCCGTGCTCCCCTGCAGAAACCCTGACCCAGCGCACGAGTCCCCCTGGCACTCGGGATGTGCTGCAGAATCCCACCTGTGTGGCCACGCTGGCTTGGGGCATCTGGAAGTCACCTCTTCCCTTGATGGGGTGGACAGGTAAGGCCCTGTCACAGGTTCTGGCCGTGCTGGCAGAGCTCTGCTCTGAGCTGGTGCTGGAAGGGGCTGTCAGCTTGGGGGAAGGGGTGACCTGTCCCGCTTGCTGCCCCTGCTGTGGGCACAACCTCCCCTCCTGAGCAGCACCAGGAGCTGGGAGGCAAGCAGAGGGTCAGATGCGACATAGCTTGGCTAGAGAGGAGCAGGACCCAGGCTGGGGGGAACTCAGGGCACTGGAGCTGACTGGTGACTGGGAAGTCACTGTTCTGAGCAGAGCCAAGGAAGGACACAGTGCTGGGAGGGTGCTTCGCTTCACTTGGGCATTGAACACCTCCCAGCATCACCCCTGCAGGGATAAGGCATTGCCAACTTTTTCTAGGAGGCAGGGAGAAAAGAGCAGTTCTGTGTATACACTCCTCTGCTGCCTTGATTCTTCACCTGTGATTGAGATTTTAATTTTGCATCCCATATGATTTTCCTGTTGTAACACACGCCTCTGGGCTGTCACTGTAACAATGCCTTTTCTTGGCAGGGAAGGCAAATCTGAAAGGAAGCCCTTGAGCACTCTAGTGTGCGAGTTTCTCAAATGATGGCTGTGTTTCTCCCCCTCGTTCCACCCATTTTCAAATAATTTTCATGCTGGGAATAAATCTGAGTGCAAAACAATCTTGTTCAGCATATGATAACCAGAGACAATTGTTAGTACACAAGCAGCCACATGGAAAACAAATGAGCTGATGGAAGGACAGAAAGAGCACAAGACAACCCAGAGACCACAGTTACTATGTTCACAGTAACATCAAATAATTCTGCCATTTATATGTAATTACATTTTTTTTCCCCTCAGGAAAATGGGATTCTGGAAAACATTTTTAGTTACTAAATTTTTATCTTCCCAGTTTGTGCAGTGGTGGGAAAAAACCATCTCCCAACAACAAATGTACTCTGGGCCAATTAAAATTAAGCAACTCAAAGTTGAATTCTGTCCTGAACTTCATCTGTGAAATTCTAGTGAATGCAGTGGGGTTTTGTAACTGGAGGTCAGGATTTGGACACTAGTTTATAAATCAAAGAACAGCAGGGGCTGTGCAGGGTCTAAGAAATTTGGATATTCTTAAATGCCACACTACGCTGCTGCTGCTATCCTGAAAGTGTTGTCACTGATGATACTGGGAAGGAAGTTTGGCAGATTTTTTTATTTTTATTTTGCTTTAATATTTTCAGTATGTTTGTCTTTCTTCTGTCATTGAAGCTGTTCTTCTTTGAAAAGCATCTACTTTTAGTTGGGGAAAAGCATAAAGCTGAGACATTTGGAGGAATTTTATCAAACACTTGTCTTGACATGAGACGTTGTATAATAAAAAAGTTAATTACAGATATACAACACACCCCCCAATCTCAATAGACACGGTCTTTTAAATCTGAAATGGGTTAACAAACCTAAAAAAAAATTTTAATAGCACAATTTTGGGGGGAAGTTCATCTTCCTTTAAAGCAATTCTTAACGTATCTCATATACTTATGTATGTGTCTATAAAGATTATGCATAGATGAAACAATTTAAAAATCATTTTCACTGAAAATGTATTTTCTATTCATTCATTGTAATATTCCTACAACACAGGAGTTAAATATGTTAACAAAACATGATGTCCAATGAATGTAAAGCAAGAAGAATTCAGGAGCACTTGGCAGAAACTTACACCCTTTATTATTAAATATCTTCTCAAAACAATTGTTCCTTCAACATAATCAAGGATCAATGTAAGCACTTGTTGGTAGCAACCTGAGTTAGATACCTTGTCACAGTTTATGACTCTCCTGTGCTTTTCAGTGATGTAAAGATATTAGTGTAAGTCCCAACTGTGCATTGCAAAACTTCCCTTCCTCTGCTTCATTGCTTCATTGTCCTGTTGACCTCTTTATCTTCCTGCTGGTCTGCCAAAACACCTGCATGGTCCAGTATCAAGTTTGAGCCTTATGTTCTTTGGTTTTTGCTCTGGTGTCTTAGCTCAGATCCATCCTCACTGCTGGGCACTGCTTGGGAGGCACCTGGACTTTTGATCTTTCACAGAATCCCACCCCCAGGCTCTGGTACCTCAGGCCTTGGTGGCAGTTTGGCCCGTGCCAGCACAGAGGTGAACTCAGGGGAACTGCCCAGGATGGACCCAGCTGCCCTTGGGGGGTTTGTGGCCCATGTCTGTGTCCAGGACTCAAGGCAGTCGCTCTAAAATCAGCCTGGTGTGCTGAGGGAGCTGCTGTCATTACAGCGTAGCTGGATACCAGTGCAGTACTGAAAATATTCCTGCTTTATTGATAGTTTAATTGGTGGCATTTAGTTAATTGTGTATGTTCTCTTTCAGTGGAAATAAACCTAGAATTATATAACTATCATTTTTCCAGAAGCAGGGAGTCACTCAAGGCTGCCGCAGCAGGCGAGCCTACCTGAGTAAGCCAACAACTTCCAGTTGTTCAAGCTGCTGTTTTGCTGTCTGTTGCTATGGTGAAGTGATGGCACAAAACTGATACCAAAAAGGAAACAATGTTTTCTGAACAGATTTATAAGAAGAAAAATAATGTATAGGGGACAGAGAGGTCATGGGGAAGAGTGGGGGAAGCTTAAGGGGCTTTGAGCGCTTTCCTGAGCCAGTTTTTCTCCTTCCTTTTCTAACTGAAGGTCCACTCTGCTCTTTGAAGGCAATCCAGGAATCATCCTGTGCAGTGTCACCCCAAAGTTTTTTTACAACCAGTTAAATATTCCCCTAAAGTGTAAATACTTATAACTTCAATTCACTTTTTTTCCTTTGCTTTTCCTGCATCTAAATGCATATGGGCAATGTATTCATTTCCCAGTTTTACAGTCAGTTTTGGAGATCTTAAGTCCCAGCAGTGTAGTGCAGGTCATAGATCAAGAATAGCTGGTTTACTCTCCACCTTTGCAACACCTGTGCTGTTTATGTCATTTCTGACAGTTAGATTTTTAACCCCTCCTAAAGCCCTGTTGTGCTAGCAGTGTGTTTCCTCACCCAGCTGGAATCACCCAGTGTTCTCTGTGTTTTCCTACACCCAGACCTTCAGCCTACTTTAGATGCCAGCTGGAGCAGCTGGGCTGTGCAAAGCCACCCTGCAGCTGATTGCCCAGCAGCCTGACCAGTCAGGGAAGAGACCAAGCACTCAGTTCACAGTTCCTGTGGAGGGAACTCATCTTTCCTTCTCTCTAGCCAAGGATTTTGCACGTCACTCCCTGTATCGATGTGACACCGGAGACAGGCAGCCTATCTTGGTAAGTTACAAACTGCAGCCGGACTCAAAGCTTCATTCAGACACGTGCTGTGAGATAGAGGAGCACCCAGATTATGCTTATTGCAGAACATTCCCCTCTTTCATTCATCTGAATGTGAGTGGTTTTAGTGCATCATCTCTGTATGCTGTGTGCTGCCATGGTCCTGTTTAAGTGTGGACAGTGGCAGGATGGCCAAAGAGGAAAGGATGCACACTGCAGTTCAGATACTGCTGAGTACAGGGGCTGGGTGTGGGGAGAGGGTAGGTATTCATGGCTTTGGGAACAGTTGTTTGGTGATCTGAAAGCAACTCTCCTTCTAGCAATGTTTCAGGACTGTGAAATAAGTATCCAGTGCAGCTTTCTTGTTCCAGTGCCAGGCGTTCTGATTGCTTCGTTTAGTGTCACATCAGTGGTGTCTGAACTACACCTTAGCTGTATCATCACCGACTTCTTTCTAATGTGGGGTCATGCCTCCCTTTATATCCAGCCCTTTGCTGGACTGCTGTTGGGTTGTAATTGCATTGGATTCTTAATAGAGTTTCTTGGTCTGCTGTCACAGCGTGATTGCAAGAACTTGTGTTGCATTGAATGTGGTCTTGATTACTTGCCAATTACAGTGCAAGGGAAACACTTGCAATCTTCTCCTTTAAAATTGCACCTAGATTCCACCTCCTCTGAAGGCTATGGGAAACTTGCAGAGGTTGTTTCCAATTGTCCTATCTTCCCACTTTTAGTCTTTGACTTGGTGGGGTAGGTAGATAAATGTGCTTTTTTTTAATCATTATTTCTTGCATTCATTAAATGCCTTTTTTTTTTGTGTGTGTAGTTCTGTGCATGTGAAGCAGATGCAGAAAGGCCCTCCGGAAGCTGAGTGTTGCTCTTCACTCTCATGCCAGGTTGCTTGGGGTTTACAAGGTTTGGGATAGTGCATCTTTAAAAAGAAGATACATGAAAGCAGATGGCCCTGTGGTAGCTGAGCATGGAAGGAGACGCCTGAAGAAAGTGTGTTGTGGCAGGAGGGATGTGTTAGATGAGGGAGCAGAGACGAGCCAGGAATGTAAGGAGGCAGTATGCAGGGGGCACGCAATTTCCAGGAGTCTGGAAGCGTGGGAGGTGCTGTACTGCAGTGGCAAATCTCATGGAGCAGGTGTGCAGGGGCAAATTGCCTGCCTGCCACCCCCTGGGCATCCTGGCAGCATGTGCTGGGAAAGAGCCAGGGCCGAGGTGTGAAGAGAAGCAAAAACAGGGAGAGGAGAAAGAAAAGGAAAGAAAAAGCCCCAAGAGGAATGTGGACAATATGACAAGACACAGGGGGGAGCCCACCTGTGAAGGTAACTGTTTATCTTGCCTGTGGTTATACTGCAAGAAGGTTTTGAACTGCTGCCTGGTATGACTGTCAATTATTTTAACTTGTATTTCTCACCTCAGTCCCCATGAAGTGCATTTGACAATAATTAATTTTGTGTGTGCAACTGAGAGTGTATCCTACTCCTGCAGAGGTGTCAGCTTAATGGGATATGGCTACAGGGGATAATAGGCTGTGCCACCCCATTAGGGAATTTGGGGGGTCACCTGTTCATTTAGACTAATATTTTAATTGTTGGAGCATCAGGTTTTTCATAGCTGAATTTGGAACAGATTAACCTCTGTCTCTCTGAACTTGCATGCTGCCAAGCTCCTTAAACACCATTGATAATTTTATTTTCTACTTTCAGCATGTATTTAAGATCACTCTTTTTGTTTCATAGGTTAAAGAGGAAATATTCTAACTGGCTGAGATCCCAGTTAGCAATTACAAATATTTTATTAGTTACGGGACTTGGAATTCAGGCATCAGAAAATCCATGTGTGGAAATCCCAAGTGTTGTAAGACAGGGGGGGGGTTGTATGAAGGGATTCCTTCTCATTTTACTAAAGTTAAACTCTTGATTTAAAAATAAAATAAAAAACTTGGACTTGTAAATGAAACCTTTGCAATCAGCTTTTGACTATACCAGTTAGAGAAGGGTTAATTGAGCCTCTTAGTCTCCGTTGCATGTTAACACAGAAGGTCAGTGGTGGGAGAAGCCAGGTCCACACTGAAGGCTTTTCAAACAGCCCCCTAACTAGCCTAATGAATATGCTGGTGAGATGAACAGGTCATTTAACGCTTTTCATGTAGCTATTGTCCATCCAACCTTAAATGTCAACTCTGTCACTCTGATAGGCTGGTTCTGCTTAAAAAGGTTTCCTGGCTTTGTTAGATTCCTAGGAGGGATTTCCCCCCATCCTTACTCCTAATTGCTGGCAGAACCCTACGGATGTATTTATATCAGCCTTTTCATTCGGGTCAAGTCTTCACTAGAGAATTTTACCAGTGGGTACGGGTTGTGAAGAGAAGCAACGCAGATAGAAGTGGAAGCGCCAAATGCAGTTATAATTATCCTGCTGGAACTGCAGCTCAGTGACCACAATGGAATGACTGGCTGAGGGCACGATGGTTTGATACCTCTGATGATGTGCTGGGATTGCTGTGCCCATGCTGGGACCGTTTCACAGGGCTGCTGAGAGGGAGCTCAGCTGTCTGTGAACCATCCAAGTCCGCTGTGGTCCCAGCCTTGGGAAGGGCTGTGAGTGGGGCTGGTGGAGGGTGCCTGTGCTGGCACCTGCCTTGTAGCTAAACCCTCATGACAGAGAGGATGTCCCTGCTCTGGTGTTTCTGCCAGGGCTGTAAGCACATCTTTAGTGTGATGTTGGATGTCCAGGTTGCTTGAAGCAACATCTCATGGGAACCAAGTTGCATACCTGAGAGAGATTAATATTTTTCACAAATGTTTTCCAGAACTTCCTCGCCCTGTGAACTGCAAGCATGTTTCTTCTTGGGAGACTTCTATTTTTTTTGTGACCTATGGCATTCTGTAGCCTAGGAGGCCTCGGAAAATTACTTCTTATCTCAGGAGGACTGCAGAAAGCTTTCCTGTGAGATTTCTTGAAGGCACCTCTACTCCTTGCCTTGAATAAGCTCCGCAGTGCCATGGTCAGGAGCACAACAGCATGGGTGCTTCTGATTTAATGCCACAGTCATGGGCTCAACATATTCCGAAGGTGGGCAAAGAGCAAATGGACTGATGCTGTATTGGTATCCAATTACAGCTATTTGCCCCTGCAGACTTTCTTGGCTTTCTAGTACTTGCATCAGCTGATAGATAAAAAAGGTGGAAATTCAGGTATCAGCATTGAAAAATGAAGGCTGATGGGGTGAAATAGCACATATCCAAGCACGTCTGCCACAGACCAGAGGAGCTTATGTGGCTATTCCCAGTAATGCTGCCAAATCTAAGTCCAAGAAACCCCTCAGTAAGGGAACTGCTTTGACAATGCACTGTATATTTGAACTGCCCCTCCAAAATAGGAACCAGGTAAATTTTATTCCTTCTGGAAATTATGGTGTATGTTTGGGAAGCTTTTCAGCACAATGGCTCATTTTGGGGATATCACTGTATCAAAGGCCCAAGTAATTTTTCTGTGACCGGTGTACTTCCAATTCGCTGAGACGCTTTACAATTTCAGTGTGTGAGTTCACACCAGCCTCTTCCTAGCTGCTAGCAGGCAGTGCTGCCCATGATGAAGATACCCAACACAACAAGCACAACATGTTCTGACCAATATCACACAAACCCAGTAAGGACATCATATCACTTCAACTCTTCGGCTGAAATCATCCCAGGTGCTGAGCAGTGTAAGCAGCAAAAGCTTGAGCAGAAGTTAATGTCAGGCTAACTTCCTAATCAAGACAATCTGGATTCATACTGGGATGGTATTGTGGACTGATCTTTGACACACAGTCGTTGTCCTCCATGATCCTTCCAAGGCATTCGTGGTCTCACCGGTGGGAATGAGATGGTGGAGGAACATTGTGAGAATGGCCACATGAGCTGTGGAGCTGATGAGTAGTGATCAGTGTTCCACAACGCTCAGTTATGGCTCTGGTCCTTTTCAGCCCTTTATTTCTGAACCACTTAAGTATGCAGTGGGCCTTAATTTGCTGGCCCTCTGGCACAAGAGGAGAAGGACAGAGCCGTCAGAAGGCCAGTCCCACCAAGCTGTCACTTGCTCAGATGAGATGCAGCTGTTGGGTGAAGAATATGTGAACTTACTCTAGACTTCAGGCAATTACTTCAGGGAGCAGAAGAAGGCAATTTCATTTGTGGATGACTTTCCTGAATTTAAAGTATATTTATGTAGTCCATTGATTTGTTGGAGAAGTCCTCAGTGACTCCATATTTTTTCACAGCCACCTCCCTGTTCCATCATGTCCAGTGGAAGAGAAGATACTATTCCATCTTGGCAGGTAACAGCATGGGCTCAGCTGTTTGTATCTCTGCTGTTTCTTGGACAGCACCAACATCATGTCCATGGGCCAGAAGCCTTCAGTGTTTGGTGACTCCGCCTGGGAAAGGTCTTTGCCATCCATCTTCTCAGCAACAAGCTACTGCAAGTACTGGGAGCTGTCTGCTTCCTATGGGACCATGGCCAACATTTTAAGCCTCAGTCCTTATATTCAAGATACTGCCTGACCTGGGTCCCTGCTGTAGGATGTAGGGTATGGCTGACAGTTGCTTAAAAATGTGGCATGTGTTGTCAAAATAAATCCTGCCTGGTGGGGATCAGGTCAGGACTTTCTGAAGGGAAGGTACAGAACTATGTATTGAGCTCCCCTAGCATCAGTGCAAACATTGCTGCCTGCTGTGCCAAAAGCCAGGCATCCTAATGTTTCTTCTAGTTGTGGTTTTCTTCTCATGCTTCCTATAGCTAAATATGTGGTAATATGTAATATTAAAAAAAAACCCCAACCCTAAACCTCCCAAAATTTACCAAACCCACACTTGGGAGTGTTCCTGCTCCTGGCTGTATCCTTCTGCACACTCCTTTCTTTGCCTTGGCTCTGGTACTCACCTGACTCCTTGGTACACCGGTTCAGTCCACTAATCCAGCAGAAAACTAACCCAGCATAAAAGGAGGTAGAATTTTGGGCTTTGTTTACTTTTTGTTGGGTCAGTGAGCTGCCTTGTCTCCAAGAGGGGCCAGGAGAGGACAGGTGTGCTGCATGAGGAAGGGGGACTGCAGGGCCTGGAAGAGGTTGCAGCAAAGGATTAGATTTGCTCCGCCAACTTTCTGGGTTGCTTTCTTGGTGCATGGCAGGAAAGGGCCCAGACTCAGGGGCCAGGTGCAATGTGTGGGGCTGAGGGCACTGCAGGAGAATTGCAGCAGTGGCAGTTCTGGGGGTGAGTAGAAGCTTTCCCTCTGGGGGTTATGTTCACCCATTTGCTACTCAGCCCTCCTCTGCTTTCAAAAGCATGCTGCGAGTGCTAGGATAAAACCTCCAACCCAGCTGTCTCTCAGCTACCAAAATATCTCCTTTGCCCCTTGGCCAGCTGTCAAAACTTTCCTGGCCTTCCTAGAACAAGTGTCTTAGGGAATGTTTCCCTTGGCTGATGAGAAATCGGGGGGATGCTCTGGAGATGACTACAGGACTGCGTGTTCGATGCCAACTGCCACTCCTAAGCCAGCTCCCGAACAGCCTGTCCATCCCCTTAGTAATGGTCTCTGCTTGGTGTGCTCTGGAGGGTGACATTGTGGTTTGAGGAAGAAAGTGCTCCAGAATAAAAAATTGTGCAACTCAGGAGCCAAGAAAAAAAAGCCTTAATTATTCAACTAGTTTGGAACACTTGAAAGTATCCCTAAAAATAGGTGAGAGGGATGTTTGTCAGCTACAAAGAGATTATCCTGCAGTAATATTGCTTGTCTTATTTTATGATGATGCTACAGAATACAGTCCCTCAGGTAACCTCATTAATGTTTATGAATGAACCCCTTGTTTTATACTTTTGGTTTTAGAAGGTAGAAATAGGGCAAGAGGCTAGTAAGACTGATTTTATCATATATGCTTTGAAAAGCTCAGGGACACAGCTGTAAGATCTCTATAAGCATATGGATAACAATTGGATTTGGGTGCTTGCTAGACTGCCTGAGATGTACCCTAAGGGAGAAATCCAGGCAGGACTTTGGCTAAAATCCTGGGTGAAATTCTGCATGCTTCCCAGTGGATCTGTCAGCAGGAGGTTGGCACTCTTCTGTGTCTCATCAGTCGTTTTGTTTTGATCTCTTCCGGCAAAGGCAACCTGTGACCATATGTTGTTATAGCCATAAGCGTTTCCACAGGGCAGTATCTGGTAAACCCTGCTGCCTGACAGCGGCTCAGCCCAGGGTGGAGGCTTCTTTTCACTATCTGTTCCTTGAAGAGGGCAACTGTTTCTTCTGGCTATCATGGTAGGATGGCAGTTACGACCAGCCCATAACAGTGTGGGGTGGTTTCTGAGTCTTACCGCTCCATCCTTAAAAATAACAGCTCTTTTTTCCAAGCCAACCAGCAATTGTGGGCAGCCACGAATACCAGTTTAACCATTTGGCAGCTGCCCTATAGGAAACAGCTCTTTCCAGAGAGCCAAAGGAGCCTGTGGCCCTAGAGCCACACTGGTCTGGTTTCAGTCAGCAGAGCACACTTACAGATTTCCTTGTACACAACCAGCCTTTTAATAACAAGCAAATCCTGGAAAACTTAATACCAAACAAATTGTAGAAGTGTGTTAGAACTAGTTATTTTTTGATGAACGAGTGAGTAAAACTCTGTTCCTTCCCCCACAAACACGCAGTTTCTTGCTCTGTAGTTCCTTCTCCACCCGTCGTGTGTTGGGACTGTCAGCAGAGTTTATTTTGGGCTCGGTTCCACTACGCGCAGTAGTAGCCGGCTCCGCAAACAGTGCGCTGCAACTGGAACCGCCCCTTACGGCTTTAGGGCAGAAAGCAGCAATAACGGGCTATTGTCGGCCGGGGGATCCCGCCCGGCCCCCGGGATGCTGCCGGGGCTGCCCCTCGCCCCCGTGGCTCGGCGGAGCTGGCGGCGGGGCGGGTGGTGCCGAAGCCCCCCGGTCCCCGCTCGGTGCCGGAGCCCCGCGGTCCCCGCTCGGTGCCGGGGGTCCCCCGGGGGTCCCGCGACCCCCGCGCGCCAACTTTCCCCTCGCCCCCCGCCTCCCGGCGCGCGCTCGCCGCGCTCCCCGGTCCCCCCGGCGGGCGCTCTTTTTGAATGAATGACCTCACCCGCGCCGGCCAACCGCCGCGCGGCCGCGCTTAATATTCATGAGGCGCCGCGCCAATGAGCGGGCGAGGAGGTTGTTTTAAACGGCAGAGCCCCGCAGCCAATCAGGCCGCTCTCGTAGGCAGCCAACGCGAGGCTGAGCCGCGCCGAGCCCCGCGTCGTGCCCTGCGCTCCGCTCCTGTCCACACTACCGCGAACAATACAGGTACGTGCAGCCCCGCCGCAACTTTTCGGGGGGCGGCTGCCCCCTGCCCGCCCCGCCCTGCCCCCGCGCCTTCGCCCCTCTGTCCTGCCTGCCCTAGCGTGCTTTTTTTTTTTTCTCCCTTTTTTTTTGTAATCTTGCGTTCCGTTTCTTCCTTTCTCCGAGTTTTTAATTTTTTTTTTTTTTAATTAGAAAAAAATCGGGAAATTCACCCAAAACTTTGTTTCCCTCCTCTCGCGGGGATCGGTGGTGCTGGGGCAGATGCTGCGCGCAGCTGGCGGGGCGGTGGGCAGCGGGCGAGGCGCAGCATTTGCCCCCCGTCCTCCTGCCCTGCCCCGCCGGGAGCTCCCCCCGCCGCCGAGGGGCCACCTGCCCCCGGTGCAGCCCCGCAGCTCCGCGCTGGGCTCCCGTGCCGCTGAGAGTAATATGGCTGGTGCAGCAACTACACCGGGACTAACTCCTCTTCTCCCCCGCATGGGCAGGGATTTTTCTCTGCCGCCTCCTAATGTTGCACGGCAAAACGCGCGGCGCCTTCGGCTTTTATGTGCCCCCTTCCCTGAGTGGGCTCGGTGGGGCTGGCGGTGGTGGGAAAGTTGTCGGCCGTGCGCAGTGCCGTGCCCGCTGTTTATTCTGCATTAATATGGCTGTCGCTTTAGCATCTGACAGGGATAAACCCTGCGCGCTGCGCCCGGCGGTCCCGGCCAAGCAGTTTTTTTCTCGCCGCCGCCGCCTCCAAACTCCCCCGATCCCTTCGCTTCTGCCTCCGCTGCTCTTCCCCTGCCCGGGAAGGTGTCTCTGGTGGGGCTGCGCCCGCGGCGGGGCCCCGCATCGCCTTTTCCCCGCGCCGCGCTGCCCGTGCTGTGGGCATTAATATGGCTGGCGCTGGAGAGCCCCGGCGAAGGGAAGAAAGACGTGTGAGCGGCACAGGGATGGGGAGGGGGGTCGCGGCGAGGAAAATCTCCTTCCCGGCGCCCCGCCGGGGGCTCAAACCTTTCGCTTTCGCCCCGGTTCCTCTCCCCCCACCTTCCCGTGCCCTCGGACGGGCGCCGGGGGGCCGCCCCGGGGCTCCCCGCACTCTTTTTCTGGCAGCGCGGAGGAGCGTAGCGGCGGCGGTAATGGCTGCACGGGAGCCTTTGTTAGAGAGCGCTGCGCTAGGCAGGGGCCGGGGGGGGGGGCTCCCGCCCGCGCCCCGGCCCCGCCGCCCCCGCCACCCGCCGGGGGGCCAGCGGGGAGCCCCTTCGCGGCGGGGGCGGCGTTTTGGCGGGGCCGGCGGCCGGGGGCGGCGGGCGTGGGGGGCCGAGCGCGGCGGAGAGGGAGCGCGGCTTTGTTCGGCGGCGCGGCGGCGGCGGCGCCGGGAGAAGCCATCTTAGCGAGCGGGGCCGGCCCTGGGCGCGGAGCGCGGTCGCCGCCGCTCCCGTTGCCGCTCGCCCCGGCCGCCCGGGGCCGGCCCGGCGCCCCGCGCCCCCGGCCGCCGCCCGGCCCCCCGGCGCCCCCCGCCCGCCGCCCCGCCGCATTTCAGGGGCACTTTCTTTCATCAGGAGGCGTTTCACAAAATGGAAGATGAATTATTGGCGTCTGGCGGAGCCGCCGCTGCCCCCGCCGGCCCCGGCCCCGCCGCAGGTGCCCGCGCCCCGCGCCGCGGAGAGCGGCCGCCGCCGTGACCTTGGGGGGGCGCAGGTGCGGGAGGGGCGCGCAGCGGGGCCGGGCTGGGCCGGACCGGCCGCCGCGGGCCGCTCGCCCCCAACTTCGGAGCGGGGCCGGCTCCGCGCCCCGGCCCCTGGTACCGCGGGTTTTTCGCCCCCGCGGAGGCAGCGGCGTCCCGGCAGCGGCCGGGCCGGGCAGGGCGGCTCACGGCCACTTCTGCTGCACCTGGCGCGTTAATGGGCGCAATTAAATATTAACGTTGTGCTAATAAAAATTAAATTTTCAGGCGACTGAGACTCTGTAAATAGAAAATACTGTTGTGGGCTTATGTGTTTTGATTTTTTTTTTTTTTAATTAAGCGGGGAAAATTTAATGAGGAAGCAGGAAAAGAAATAGAGCCCAAAAGTTAGCACCATCCTTTCGGTGACTTGCTGATTGCATCTTTGCACTGACCACTATGCCTCAAACATGTGTCACTTGGTGGAGCAAGAGCAAGCACAACTCACCTCGTAGGGCTCCACGGGTCCTATTGTGGTTAAAGTCAGCCTTTATTTGTGCCCTTTTTATATATAAAAGGTTATTGCAGTTTTTTGAGGCAACTAATTTGTCTTGCCTTCTTACCTGGGCAGCAGCTGCTAACATGTGAGCTCCAGCTCCTGAAGGGATAAGTCACTCCCTGGCAGTCTGCATGCCACTCCAGCTCCAGTGTGGTAGCCAACTAAAATAGATATTTTATATTAGTTCATGTATAATTCTTAATAGACAGAAGTATGTATATTTAATGGGCTGTCTCCAGTCTTTGGACATTATGTAAACATATATTAATGTAACACTTAAATCCAGTGACTGGTTTCTCTTGGCTTGTCTGCAACCCAAGTATCAAGGGAGAATAAGTCTCTATTGGGGATGGTAAGAGCTGTTGAGGGAAAGAAGGGGATGTGTTACTGATGGGACATCTCGTCAGAAGATGGTGAGGTGTGTATATAAATATATGCACACCATATATGTGTACATCCATAGGTGTATACATTCATCTATATCATTCACTCGTTATTTTTTCCCCCTTCCCTACAGAGGCAACATGGCTAAAGGTGATCCGAAGAAGCCCAAGGGCAAGATGTCTGCCTATGCCTTCTTTGTGCAGACGTGCCGTGAGGAACATAAGAAAAAGAACCCAGAGGTTCCAGTCAACTTTGCAGAGTTTTCCAAGAAGTGCTCAGAGAGGTGGAAGGTACCTTAATTTGTGACTTCCTGAAGGGATAACTTCTTATAGTATCTGCTAGGATGGTGTCTGTGTGTGTGTGTGTGTCTGAACATGAAGGGAGCCAGTGCTGTTTTGGGGTGTGTGCTGTTCTTGGCAAGCTGTCCTAGCCATTGGTGAGGTGCTGCTGAAGCCTGTAGCAATACTGAATGTTTTAGCCTTGCATATCTGCCCATTTAGGTGCTTCCACTATAGTCTGGCCTTTTTTACTGTTCCCAGGCAATGCCCCTCAGCAGCTACTTTCTTCCAGGTGTATGTCCTGGGGAGGACTCTGGCTGTGCTTGTCTCATTGCTGTTGTTTCCCTGTTGCTGAGTATGCCAGTGCTGGCTGTGATTTCCCGTACAGGACCTTCGTCCCCAAGGTGGTCCAGTTAGAAAACAAACAAAAACTGAAACTCCCATATCAAGTTGATGTGTTGGCTTGTTTACATAAAGTTTGTCAGCTATTGAACAGTTGGGTAATCACAAGTTTGGTGTCTCATGTTTTGATTTTTTAGACCATGTCAAGCAAGGAAAAGGCTAAATTTGATGAAATGGCAAAGGCTGATAAGGTACGATATGATAGAGAAATGAAGGACTATGGACCAGCTAAGGGTGGCAAGAAGAAGAAGGACCCCAATGCCCCAAAACGACCACCGTAAGTGACTCCGAGGCATTAAATGCACAAGTGTTTTGGTTCATATTCATACCCTGTATGTAACAGGGGTTTCCAGGAAAGAGGTGGATGGGGGACACAGTGTTCGTATAGCAGGATTGGTAGTGATACTGTCTTGTAAACCTCCTAGGCAGCTTGCACTGACATGAATTGTCAATACTTGGTACCCTTAAACTCGTAATGTTGGAAGACACTGAAGTGACTGAGTCACAGTGAGACTTGTGTGTCTAAGATGAAATTGGGTGAAGGGATAGAGAGCACTTAATTTAAAAAGCATTGAGTGAAGGCTGCAGGTCTGGGCCTCAGTAAAATCAAAACACATTTAAATTTGTGCTTGATTTTAGAAGTTAAAAAAATAGTTTCTACTCTGCGTGCTCATGCATGTGGGAATGTTGTGGGTGAGGAATGGAGGAAGGGGTGCTCCCTGGGTGTGCTGCTGCAAATGCTGACTGTCTTCTGGTCTTTCTCCCCAAGGTCTGGCTTCTTCCTGTTCTGTTCAGAGTTTCGCCCCAAGATCAAGTCCACAAACCCTGGCATATCCATTGGGGATGTAGCGAAGAAACTGGGTGAAATGTGGAACAACCTCAGTGATGGTGAAAAGCAGCCTTACAATAATAAGGCAGCTAAACTGAAGGAGAAGTACGAGAAGGTAAGGAGAGTTGTCGCTTGTGCCTCCTCTGTACCAGCTCTTGCGTTGATGTATTTTTGTAACATAGGCCCAGCTCAGGTGGCCCCAGCATAGTTACAGCCGAGCTTTGCACAGGTTGGGGCAGAGCAGGATAGAGATCCACAGGCAGATTCCAGTGAGGAGGGAGAGCTTTCCCCAGTGATGTGCAGCAAGGCTGCTGGTGTTGCTTCACAAAGGGTTTGCTGTGCTGTTACAGGAGCTTTGTCCCATTATCAGGAAACTTTGAGAGGCTGGGTTCTCTTCTCCTCCTCAAAGAAATAGCCATGAATGCAGGGTTCAAGGCCTCCATGATCATGCTCAGGTGTCTGCATACCTGTGTTCTCCTGTGCTGGCTGTGTCTCCTTGGGGGGTGCAGCCAGGCAAGGCCAGTCCCTTTACCTTAATGCCCGCTGCTGTACAAATGCTGTGTGTGTTTGCTGCTTAGAGCAAATTAAGACATCCCCTTGACTTTGCAGGATGTTGCAGACTACAAGTCTAAAGGAAAGTTTGATGGCGCAAAGGGAGCAGCAACCAAAGCTGCTCGGAAAAAGGTAGAGGAAGAAGACGAAGAGGAGGAGGAGGATGAAGAAGAGGAGGATGAAGATGATGATGATGAATAAAACTGTACAATACTTGTCTCCATGTGAATACCATAGAGTAGGGGAAACACCATAAATGAAGCACCTCTTATTTGAGATGGTGTCTCTTGCCCTTATTAGGCTTAATTAAAAAAAATTGGATTCCGATCGCGTTGTAGTTTCTAAAAGTGCTCTAGAAATTGTAACTGGTTTACATGAAGTGGCCATGGGTGTAGTGAGCACCCTGAAACTGTATCAAAGTTGTACATATTTCCAAACATTTTTAAAATGAAAAGGCGCTCTAGTGTTCTCCTAACTCTGTGCACTTTGCTGTTGGTGTAACAAAGCATTTAAAAATGTTTCAAGCATTTTTTTAATTTGTAAGGTGGTGTTACTATATGGTTATTGGCTAGAAAATCCTGGGTTATAAACTGTACATATCTATAGTTTGTAAAAACTAGACAGATTCTTGTGGTACATGCTTAGAGTTATGATGCCTTAGAGGAGCAGTGATTACTTGGAAAGGCTGTACGTTCCCCGGGGTGCCATGGCCCAAAGCATGCACTGTGAGGGTAGATCTATTTACACTACAGTGGGCGTCCATTTAGCTTAAAGTTGTCTTTCTGTATATAGTGAAATAGCATTCTGCTGCCATTCTTAGTTGTGGAAGGGGGTTCAGCTGGCATGAGAAGTGTATGGATTTTTTTAGTTAAGTGCGGTAGTTTTTAAACTGAAACTGTAGACATCTCTTCATCGTCAACTAAGTGAAGAGCCAGTGCAGCAACTGAAGTTCAAAAACACTCTGTACTTAAACGAATTTGCAACGTTCTGTTTTTTTTGTATGTTTAGAATGCTGAAATGTTTTTGAAGCAAAATAAACAGTATTACATTTTTAAAACTGTTCTTGACAACACTCTAAATTTCTGGTTTAAGAGGATCTTAACAACAGCAAGAGGTTCATTTTGAAGTCTGTGGCATCCCTCAGGGCTGGTGACTTAGGAAACATTCTGACTCAAGGATTAAAAAAAAAAAAAAAAATTAAAAAAATGGTGGCCAGCCAAAACTGGCTGAATTGAAAGAGATGGCTGCTCCAGCTAATATGCAATCGTAACTGTTTATGGCTGAGTGGCATAAGATGCTATGCAAGTTTGAACTTTATTACTTGAACTTGGGAGCCTAAATGAACATTCATGACGTAATTGTTTGTTTGTGTGTGTATATAGCAGCATTCAGAGATGCAGAGAAAGGTAGGTGGCTAGGAATGAGGCTGACACCATGGAATAAGTATAAAAGCATAGTTTGGATTTTTTTCAGTTGTGTTGGGTGAATTTATAGCCCAAATGCATTGCTGTACATATTAAAATGTGCCTTTTTTGTCCTGTGTTAAACTGTTTGAGACTTGTGGTTTTTTCTAGCCTCTTGTTTCATGGCAGGAGCCAGGCGCCTAAGTCTAACTCCCTGCTGAAGTAGGAGCGTGGCGCAGGTACTTGGTCTTTGTCCTTTCTCCAATGACACAAGTTTCAGTAGGAATTGGGGGCTGTGAGCTGGGGTGGGGGGAGCGACAGGTCTCTTTCCCCTCTGGTCACCACCTGGCTGTGTCGAAGTCTTGCCTTCTTTCCAAATCCAAGCTGGGGATGTTTTGTGGCACTTGAAAGAGAAAGATAATACCTGGTCTCTAACTGGTGGCTATCACCTTGTTTTTTTCTTAGCATGGAAACAGCATTAACTGGGAAAACTATAGCACTCCCTTGCTATCCCTGAATTCCTTCCTTATGCTGGCTCTAGCAGTTGATGTTTGCTTGGTGGAGAGGAGATGGGGGTGTGAGGATCCTTGCATTAATAGCAAGTCAAAGCTGTGGGCTGTTGTGTTCAGCTTGTTTCAGAAGACACAGTAACACAGGTGCAAACACTGGGTATGGGCTGCTGCCACCTCTGCTTTTGAGCTAAGTTTGAGATTAATGGGGTCCAGGCTTACAGGCAGTAACTTTAGAATGTGGTAAAAACTACTTAGTTGCCTAATGGGGTAGCAATTCTGGTTTCTTCTATCTTCTCAACAACCATGACAACTTCTCACCAACAGCAGCTTGACAAAACAGTCTGATTTAGGGTTGAGATGGACAAAAACCTGAAAGCAAAATTCTTCAGAATGGAGCAAGCTAAAAAACTTTCATGAAACAGCAACGTGTAGCAATTTTTGTTTTTAAGGCTGAGTGGCAGTTGGATCACTCAGAAATACTTTTATAGTTGCGTAATTCTGGTAATTTTTAGTATCTTTAATGCACAAAAAAAAGTGTGATAGTTGCCCCTATTTTATGGGCAGTTGCATTTTAAAAGCCTCAATAAAGCTGCATCTGGAAAAGAAATAGGTACTTCTGTAGTTGCTACCCTTTCCACATGTCTTCTGATGCAAGGGAGAAGGCAACTGGAGATTCCTCCTTGTGGAGATTTGATGGGGAAGTGGTGGAGCAGAAAAAAAAGTGATGGCATCAGTTCAGGAGCTCTAAGACTGTTTCTATTGTCTAGTTGGCAAAATCTCCCCTTAGCCACATATGGGACTTAGTGTAGATCACTGCGATGCAAATCGAGCTTGGCTTTGAATTAACTGCTAGTGAGCTGAGCCTCTATTGATAGTATCAGCAAATGAGGACTAGAGCTGACACCTCTTTGTCTTCATTATATTGGAAATCTATTTAAGTTGCAGAACTTGATTAAGGTCTTGGACCTTACAGTGCACTACCTCTTGCTGCTCTGCACACACCTAAAATATGGCATTCCTTGGGGATGCTGTTCAATACAGCACTAGTGCAGGACTCCAGGGACTCAGATTTGGATACTGCAGATGTAGTGATGATGTTTCTTCCCTGAATACTCTGCTGTTGATAAATGCCATAGTGTGAATGCATATAAATAACATATAATTTTTCCCCGCACTGTTTTGTGTTCTGAGATGTCATCTCAAGTATTGGGAACTGCTTAATTTCACCCAGCTCCATTATTTTCATAGAACACCTTCCAGATGCTCTTTTTCTCTGTTTTGGAATGCTTGTGGTGTTTCAGAGAAGCTATTTCTGCTTTGCACTGCTGCACAACTCAAACTTCTAGTTCAACTTTATTCCCAAGCCAGGCAAAGTAAATATGTCTCTTATTAACTCCATGATATGTAGAGAAGGGTAAGGATAAAATAGACTAGGGAGAGGGAGGGGAGGGATGAAGAGACTCTTCCTTGCATGAATTTGATTTGACAGAGCTGACTGTGAGACTGCTTATGTTTCCAACATGTAATGTGTTAATGCCTCTGTCCCTGCTCAAGTCAGGCTGAGGGACCAGGGCTCAGCTAAGAATAAGGGATGGTGCTGGCTCTGCAGCTGTTAAAACCCAGTTGCTGCTGGGGGGAGGCAGAGGATGGCTTGGCTGGGTGGGATGGTCCCTCTGGATGCCTAAAAGGGTGTCAGAGTGCGAGAACCTTTGCTCAAGAGAAAGTATCTGACAGTGATGTGGGGCAGAGACAGCCCTGGCCCACGTCATGTAGTTTTATGCTGTTTGATTTGCACTCAGGATTGTCCATACTCTTGAGAACACAGTTGCTACCAAAATGCATCACATCCCTCTGAAATCAAATCATGTGGGGGGTAAAGGCATGAACAAGGCTGCTGAGCTGCTCTGTGTAGAGCAGCATCTGCCTCTGCTGAAAATGAGCCTGGGAGTCTTAGCATGAGCCAGAGAGTCAGAGGCTACAGCCCCGCTGCTCTGTAGCCTGTATATTCCAAAATTCAGTTGGGATATGGTAAATATTTGGTGTGAGCCAAATCTGAGCACTTAGACTGGGGGGAAGGGGCTGCAGCAGGAGAGTCCCACCGTGGGTATGGCGGGGGTTACTCCTCACTAGCAGTCACAAGGAAAACTATGTTGCAGGATTGTTTCCTACTGCTGTGTCAGGAACCTAACACAGCTGTGGGGAAGGAGCATGTTAATTTTTCTATAATAAAATTAATTTAAAATCCTAGTACAAATGCATATTAAATCAATTAGCAGCAAAGTGCTGCAGCTCTAATGGAGGTCCATAGGACAGGGAGAGTCTGCTTTGGGGCTGGGACTGAGGATACAAGCACAGTCAAAGCACCTCTCATACCTTCTCCCTTTGAACAGCTGATTTTTAGGTAGTTTTACTCACTCCTAATAAACCCTGCAGGAGCAGCAGCAAGGTGCAAGGGCTGCTGTTGGTTCTGGCTCAGTGGTGGCAGGTGAATGGCTTTTTATTTCCAGCCTCCAGCACAATTCTGGCAGCCACCTTGAGTTTTTGTTTTCCCTCGGCTCACTCAGGCTGTTGTTCCACAAGCAGAGGAACATCTCTCAAGCAAGCCCTCTTCTGCTGCAGGCTTTGGGGAGCTTGGACGAGGAGATGGGATGTTTCCAGTGGGGTGAGAGCAGGATGCTGCGTTTCTGGCCATGCTTTCTGACAAGCCCCAGACTCCCCTCTAGGAATGTTCACCCAAGCTTGCTTTCCTCTAAAAGATAACGGGAGGAACTGTGACAAGTGGCATGTTTATTTCTTTCTGCTAGGGCTGCACCACATTTTAATGCAATAAGCTGAATTGCAAATCACAGCAGGGCTGCAAACAAAGTGTGCTGGGGACCCTGTTACCAAGCAGTTGCTCTCTAAATGTGTCAGCTTGCAGTGGGGAAGGGGCTGAATTACCAGCATGCCTGACAGGGGCTTTCGTGCCCTACAAGGTGTCTTCATCCCCTTTTGGCAGGCTGGGGTCTGGTGTGTGCCTGCCCCTGCTTGGACAGCATTTGGTAACCTGTGTTTAAAGCACTCTGGAAACATTTCATCCTTCCAGTAGGTCTGATCTGTACATGCTAAAGCAGTATGTGAGTGGGGGGGATGTCTCCTAGCCTGTGCTAATGCTCTTGATTGGAGTTGTCTGCTGCTAAGAGCTCTTCCCTGAGTGCCCTCCTGCACCTGGATCCCTAAATTAGGCAGGAGGAAGCAGCACAGCCATAGTGGAGCTGGCAGCTCTGTATCCTGGGTGGTAACTCCTCCTCTTATTCCTGGATGTGGCATGGCCTCACAGAAACACCTGTGAAGTGGCTAAGCCAGGGCTTTATGTTAAGCTAGAGTAGGGGTGGCAGGTGGCCTCCCCAGGAGTGGGGAGCCTGAATGTTGTGTGGAGCAGCAAACTGGAGCTGTGGTGGGGCTGAGACCTTCAGAGGCTGGGATGCACAAAAGCAAACATTTGTCTTGCTGAGATGAAAATGCATTAACCGTGGTAAAGAGATGCGTGTCCTGTAACTGTCCCCTGACACAATTGACTTCATGTCTCTGGGTAACTCAGCAGCCAGGCAAACCACAGCAGGGGACCCAGCCTTGATGTGGGGCTGGGTGTTTTGATGGTGCTTGTGGTTGACTTTTGAGCCTGTGAGTGAGAGTGCTGCTGCTCTGCCTCCATACCTGCCACCTCATCCGGCTCAGTGCTCCCCGTGGGACACCCGGCGAGCCAGAGCAGCCTCTCTGCATGAGTGTCACACACCACTGTAGCCAAACCTGTGTGAGGAGAGGGGCAGGTAGGATGCTGTGAGTGATAGAGTTGCTTTTTCTTCCCAGCCCTTCCACTTGTAAAACTCTGTCAGGTATTTCAAGTCAGAAAAATGCTCTTTTTAAAAATATTAATTGAACGTGGCCTGGCTTTGTTGTTGTAAGAGCTTATAGCTTGTAAGTGTTTTTAACTGCTTCTTTGTGAAGCTTAAAATTTGCTTTATTTAGTTTAGAAAATTAATACCTCTAGCAGGATGAAGTGGTTTGAGGGATTGCTTGAGACAAATGCCTCTTGTCTGCTGCTAATGACTGTGTGATTGCTCTTTACTGTGTGTTACCTGACTGTGCCAGCAGTAATACACGGTCCTGTACAAGAAGCTTGAGAAATGTGTAAGCAGGGTCAATTTGGTTTCCAGTTTTCTTGCAAAAGATGTTGGTTGAGTTTTGTTCTCTTTAGCTTTAGAGCTCAGATGGGGGATCTTCCTTGGGCTTAGCTTCTGCAGTTTTGTAAGGCATTACTACCTGTAGGTCCTGGCCAAGATTTCTCCCCAGTAGCAGGGAGAGCAGAAGGAAACATGCTGGGTCTTCCGTTGCTTTATTTTGTTGCTTCATATAATAACTTAAGTTTTGCAAGCTGCTGGGAGGTTTTTGAAACCAAGCTCAAAGATCAAAATGTCAGTAAAACTCTTTTTAAAGAGAGCCCTTTCTTCAAAGGAGTTGTCTGAAAGTGGAATAAAACCTGACCAAATAGAATCACAGAATCTTTGAATTGTTTGGGTAGGAAGGGAGCATAAAGATCATCTCATTCAAACCCCCCTGCCACAGGTAGGGGCACCTTCCACTAGATGAGGTTAGTGTTAGACTAATTACTCACTGTCACTCGTGTTCCATGTGTGGGTGATTCCCACCAGAGCTGTCTGAAAAAATCCACTAGACCAGGTATTTTGAACCTTGAGGGTGACTTGAAAAATGCTGTCAGTGGTTTTGAACAGAGAAGGATTTGGCCTTGTTTGTTTTCTACTCTTCCCTATGCATCTCTGCTAAGAGGAGACAGATGTGCCTGTCCCCTTTTAGTGCTCTGCTTGGGGAGAACGTAAAGCTCAGCCCTTTGACTTTTCCATTACCCAGACCTAAAGGGGGCTTATGGAATAGAGGGAGAGGGACATTTTACATGGGCAGGTAGTGATAGGACAAGGAAGAAATGGTTTTAAACTAAAGAGAGTAGATTTAGATTAGAAGTTAGGAAGAAGCGGTGAGGCACTGGCTGCCCATGAGAAACTGTGAATGCCCCACCCTCTCCTCCTGGTCCCTCTTGCTCTCTCTCAGTCCAGCACAGCAGCTGTGGTCGGCACACCAAAGGCTTGCTTGAGGTGCTGTGATTTGCACTTAAGTTTTGGGAGCAGCCTGGACTGTGTTTTCCCAGTAGTTGGGTGCTTTAGGGAAGACCTTCAGCTCTCATGGGCTGTTGCTCTGTGCCAGCTCAGACACTCACTGGTGCTATTCCCCTGAGATTTTTGTGCTCACAGCAGCATCAGGGTGAGGGTGGAGGTTATGGGGATACAGGAGCTGCTGGTGACTGGGAGCGTGCTCTCCCAGCCAGCCCATGTGGGGCCGAACAGTTGTGCTGGAGGTGGGAAACAGGAGCTAGGAGGCAGCTGAGGGATGCGGGTCTCCAGGTCCTGAGCAGACGGCATCCAGCCCACAGGGTCTCTCCCCGTGCCGGGGACCATATGGTGTTGTATTTCACAGCCGGCCCTGTGCGATGAGGTTCGGCAGCGGCTGTGGATGAAAGGGAAGGGGTGGTCTCAGAAATGTTTGCTGCTGTTTGTGCTCGGGTCTCTCACGGAGGTGGTTATTGTCAGTGAAACACGTAGGGCTGTGCTGGGCACACTTCTCGTGGCAGGGACAGGAATAGGCTGCTATGGGGGGAGGTAAGGTGTTGGTGAACATCTAGGTGGGAAGCACTTTCGTATGTATTCTCGTCCTGCCAAACAAGAGGTTCCTGCCCAGTGGAGGTGCTCTGGTAGGGTCTCTTTTCCATTTACCCCCCTCCAGGCAGTGCTTGGTTGGTGGGGCTGTGCCAGGGCAGGTGGCAGAGTCCTGTAGCGAGAGCCTCTCCCAGAGCAGAGCTGCAGATCCCTGTGATCTGGAGCAGGATTGCCTGCAGCCCCACAGCCCCAGGGGAGCAAGAGCCTCTTGCCATGGTGCTTGGGCAGCTCACCCTGACAAGGGCTTAGGGTGCCCATGGTGGGAGAGGGGATCCTGCTGGAGGAACTGTTGGTTTGCTAGAAGCCTTCTCCTAAATATGGACGTGATTATTTTTATTTTTTTATTTGCTTGCTCTGGAATCCTTTGCATTTTTCTCTTAATCCTGGAGAAGAATCAGCGGTGCCCTGTGTGCATGTGACATGGCTGCGCACAAACTCCCTTTGTGACTTCTTTCTTTCACGGGAGAGAAACACATTCAGGAAAAGCAGGGCCCTGACAACAGGAATCAAGTGTTTCTAAATATGGACATCCCTTTTTGGACTAAAAAGTCTTTTTGTACCATGCATATTTCCCCTGTTAATCATTTCCTTTTGTTCCTTGCAAACTTGGGTCCTCCAATGTTATAGAAGGAATTATAGCCGCTCTGTTTGTAAACTTTTCTTTATGATCCATGAACTGCCTTGTATGTTGGACACATTTGCTGGCTTTTCTTTTTAACGTGGTTGGAAAGGCCAGCACTTTGGTTTACTCACCCTAGGCTTTCCCCTTTTTTAAAAAAACCAGTCATATTTGGCCTCAGCCCATCTCGAAATATTGGGGATTTTACAGGCCATTGAGCTTTGCCTGGTCCTATTCAGTGCTTTTGTGCTGCACTAATTGGCTTGATAAAGAAGGGCCTGGGCTCTGTGGAGTGCTTCTCCTCCAAGGTGAAATGTGAGATGGATGGGGAAATATTCAGATGTTCACTAGCAGTTATGCTCGCTGGATAATCTGAATGCATCAGAAATGAGCTAGAGCTCAGACAAAGTAGGGGATTAGGAGTCTGAGATGGGCGAGCGGGTGGACATCTGGAAGCCTGCTGTTTAGCTCGTCTGCTGGGGTGGGTTGTGTCTTCATAATGTGGGTTATAGGCGCCGAAAACGAACGGCACGCTGGGATCACGGTGGCTCTCTGTGGATATATTCCAAAATAACAATTACTGTTGTTATTTGCGGAGGACCCCACCCTCCCCAGCAGAGCTCTGTGCATTCAAGCTCCCCCTCTGACGCTGGAGGGACACGCTCTGGTCTGATGGCACTGTTTGTGTGCCCCACCTCTGCCTGCTGCTCCGAAGTTTTGGGGGGAAACCTCACGCATCCCCATGGCTGGTGATACACAGCAGATGCTCAGGCCCCTGCTTGCACAGTGCCCCCGGTGATTCTGGTCAGGGGCAGCTCTGCAGAGCCCAACAGAAAAGCAAATGCATGGGAGAGGGGGAGAAAACTCAGCTCGGGGCTTCTGAGCCCTTCCCATATGCAGAGCCCAGTTCTCCCGAAGTTGAGCCCATTGTTACTGTGCAGGGCTGCTTCTGCCACCAGCAGCATCTGCTCTGGAGCACTGTCTGCCCAGGGCCGGCTCCACTCGCCCCACCCCTCCGTCAGCTCCCAGCCCCTCACCCTCATCCCTGCAGGCACGAGGTTCGTGGCTCGGTCCTCAGAGTGGGGTGGAGCAGAGTCCTTTCCTTTGATGATGAAATAGGAGTTGAAAAATCCTTCTGCTTTTTCGAAGACACGGTGTTGGAGAAGGAATTACAAATATGTTGTGAACAGAAACAGCTGAATAGTGGTTTGGTTTGTTTTTTCCCAAGAAGTAATTTCATTCCCAGCCTCTCCCTATGCGCTGCCTTTCTGCTCCTCCATCTCCAGCACTTTGCTCATGCTTCCATCCTTTTCTTGGATACCCTGCCTTGGCAGCTTCAGTTTTGGCCACAGCTGTAAGGTACCCAGACGTGGCTGGCCACAGCTGGAGCCCCGCTGCTGCTGGAGCAGCGTTCCGCCCGCCGCAGGTGGGAGGCATCGCCCTGAGCCAGCCGGGAGGGTCCTGGGGAGCTGGGAGGTTCCTCGTTCGGGGGAGCAGTGTAATTCCCACCCTACTCTGTTTCTGGCAAAGCCGTCGCTGCTGGACACGGTGTCCCAGGGAATCAAAGCAGGGCTGAGGAGCGAGCCCGATGCAGCCGCGCGGCAGCGTCGCCGAAAGTGCTGACTCAGCAATATGTGGCCAGGTTGCGTGAAGGACCTGCAAAATTCGGAATTTGTGGGGGATGTTCTTGTTTTACCCGTCAGCTAGGCACACACTAATCTGACCATGGGGCTCTGGGTACAGCACCAATGGCCAGTGGCTCCTGCTGTGCTGCCTTGTTTTCTTGTCTTTTTCTGGCAAAACTGCTTTTTGTTTTGTTTTGTTTTGTTTGGGGGAGCAGAGCTGAGTCCCAGTAGGCGATGGCAGCGTTTTTACTTTTTGTGTACTTCTGTGTCCTACGTGGGCTGAAACGTTGTTGTATGTTTTCTCTGGGTAGAAGCTTAGGGAGCTGCTACTGAGGGCGATTTCTTGGCACTGGGTGGAGTGTGGGCACACAGGTAAACCAGCTCCTTTGCTAGGGCCAGTGTGCCAGGGATCCTGCCTCTTCGTCTGTGCCAGCAGCACCTTTTGGTAGGGGAAATAGAAGTCTGGAGAAGTGGAACAACACTGCTGTGGTCACCCATGGGCACCCTGGAAGCCAAACCTCTGGAAAGCTGGATTCAAAATACTTCTTTTTGTCCCAGGGTGGGAGGAGGCATGTATTTCGCCTGAAAAGCAGGGCCAGAAAGGATTTTTGTGTGCTGGAGGGGGGGGGGGGCGGGGAGGAGGCGAGCAGGGGCTCTAAGTTAGGAGACCTGCCTGATTTTACACAGGCTAAAAGCAGTTAAGCACCACAGTCCCGATTCTTCCTCCACTTTAATGTAACTTTTCAGATGCGCTGGCAGCACAAAGCATTTAAACTGCTCCATACCAGGGGCAGAGCCTAAGGGGGCTGCCCAGGGGCTTTGGGAGCCCCCAGGGCAGGGACAGGACACCCTGCAGCTCCCTGATACTTTTCTGGGCTCTCAAAGCCTTTGCTGTGAGGTGGAGTTCAGGTTTGGGGGAGGCAGCCCCGCGCCCCGTGTCAGTTCCCCGGGTTCAGTGGGGGATGCTCCTGCAAACGAGTGCTGAGAGTTTGCATTCCCCTCGGCCTCAGCCCTGAAGGAAGCCTAAAGCCTCGGTCAATAATAAGCTTATAAGACAGTAAATCTTGGTAATGAGAAAAACAGAAGACGGCATCTGCTCAACACAATGGCGCTGTGTATGGTCTGGTAAACAGCTATTGAAAGGAGATGCCTGTTATTGGAGGGGTTACAGCTGAACAGCCCAATTTCCATGTAGGGTTGGTGGGTTTCACTGCCCCCAGCCCTTCAGAGTGGCTGCTGGAATCCTGTTGGGGCCAGGCATGGGCAGAGGTGACCTGTTGCCCATGAGGCTGGGTGCTTGCCACAGGTGCAGCAGCCCCTGCCACAAAACCAGAGCCAAGCTACCATTGTCCTGCATGTGTGGAACTGGAGATGGGCATGAGATGGGACTGCCACTGTGGTTGTCTTCTCCTCCCATGCCCACTCCAACTCCTCCTTGCAATGGCTGCACTGGGAGATGTACGTACTTCAGAGGGTACTCTGCTGCAAACAGGTTGGGGTAAAAATGGGAAACAGCTTCTTCTCTTGTCTTTGGAGGTGCCAAAATGAGAGGAGCTGATGGGTAACAGGTGCCTGGGGATGAATGAGTCGTGCAGGGGCAGCAGGAAAAGGAAGAGGCTGAGTCTTCACCTGACACCCACTTCACCTGATGAACCTAGTGCCCGAGAGGTGGGAGATGGCAGTGGTCCTGCTCCTGCCCCAGCTGTGTGAAGCCAGGTCTACAAAATGGGGAGGAGGAGAAGGGGAGAGTTAAGGGGAAGGAATCTGCATATGGTGTGTAATGCGTTTATGAATTGGGTCTTTAATAATTTACATTACCAGTTTAATACTTTGAATACAAATTATCTTGCCCATATGCTGTGCTGACAAACATAAAAATGGAGTAATCAAAGCTGTAATAGCACTACAGCAAAAAGACATAAAATGCCACTAGAAGGCTTAGGATAAATTATTGCATGCACACACCAGCTCTATGGCTCCCTGGTGCCAAAGGATGCATTGCAATTTCTTCCTCAGACTTTGCATTTGGGCTGGAGGACTGATGCAGTACCAGGAGTACTGCTCAAAATTCTGCAAGATGGGCAGCATTTAACAAAGAAGAGGAAAGAAAAAAAGGCTCAGACTTGTTTGATAAACACCGCAATTTAAATTCTGCTCTGGCATTACATGGGCTGCCAAGGAAATATAGCCCTCTTATTTGTAGGGAGCCCCCTTCTTCCTCCAGCAGGGTTATTTGCATGTATTATAAACTGCAGTGCTGGCTTGCCATCTTCAGGCAGCTGCCACACACTGCACAGCATCCCTGTGCATCCTTGTCCATCCCTGTGCTGCTTGGAGGTGGTGGGTCCAGCCTGGTTCCACAAGGGCTACCCAGGGGAGGATGCACCACGTGACCCAGGCAAAGGGCAGCATCAGTCCAGGCAAAACACAAGTTTCGCCTCATCTCTCTTCACACCTGAACTTGTTCCCCTCTAATGCCTGAGCTCTGAGGGGCTGGAGGAGGTGGGAGAGGATGAAACAGCCCTAGGCCCTTGGTGCTGCCTCTTGGCCACTCTTGGGCTGCAATTTAGGTATAAGGGAACAGTATGGATGGCCTTGGGAGCTTGTGGATGCTGCAAGATCACTTAGTGGTTTGTTTTTAGCAGTCTTTTGGTGCACATGTGCGTGTGTACCGGTATCCTGAAGGGCACAGGGTTCTGCAGCAAAAGGAGCAGGTTTGCAGAGCAGAGATGCAAATTCTGCTCACAGGGAGCAGCTGCATTTGTAGGTTTCAGTAGACCTTGTGTTGTACGTTGTGGCAGAGCCCCTGCTTTTAAATACCAGCCCATTCATCGGTGCCACATCTCCAGCGCATCCCAGCTACAGGCAATCTTTCACAGAAAGAGCTGTTTAAGTCTCACATTTGCATACACTGAATTTCTCAGCTATCAGGGTTACTCCACGCTGTAATCCATTCTGTGCTTCTAATATGATCAGTGAAAAATGAGGCTTCTTCCCAAATAAATCATCACCAATGAAGGAAATGGTGGTTTTTCTGCAAGGCCTGAGGCTCCTGCAGTAGCAATGTCTTTTTCCAAAAGGCAGAGGACTCTGGGCAGGCTTATTCTGTGCTGTATGAGCTCACTGCCAGTCTCCCCAAGATCTAAACCCTTTGCATATGAATGAGTTTTTCCTGCCTTTGCCTCTCCCAGGATCTGCTGCTCTCTGTCTCCCTGGGATGCGGTGCCAGCAGCTCAGGAACAGTGCACCCATAGGCTGGGGTTGCCCCTCTTTGTCTCATCCATTATTCCATGCATTGATGCACACACACCTCCCTCTCACATGCTACGGGAAGAGGAGTGGATGCCAGTGTTTGGCATCCTGTGTCCTGGCAAGGTGGATGCTCAGGGCTGCAAGAAACGAGAGAGAGAGCAAGAGAGAGAGCACCCTCCTCCTGCCTAGCCTGCCTGTTCCTGTGTTCCTCCAAAGCCTGGTTTTGGAGGAGCCCCACTCTGTCCCCTGGCCCTGGGGAGCAACCACATGACAGACCAGACCTGTTATTGCAGCCAAAACCCCTCAGTGCAAAGAGGCAACTGGAGCCTCTCCTGCCAGGGGCAATGGGACCTGTCTGGGTGGGGAAAGGTACCCGTGTGAGTCAGCATGGGGAGAAACAGGTGGGCATCCACCCCCACTGGAAGAACTTTTCCCATTGCCAGATCTTCTGGAGAATAAGGCCCTCACTGATCCTTTTGATCCACAAATAAATTGGATGGATCAAGATCACAATGAGAAATATCCCCATTCTCATCCAGAAGGGATTTTCAGCATAAAAAGGCTTTATGTGACTCATAAACTTTAACATTTATTTCCGCACGCGAGGTAAATATTTCCCCCTCTGAACGTCTAAGCAATGCAATTTTGTTTGAAGTCTCCATTTGTTTAAGTCTGGAGGTGACAATAATTCACCTGTTTTCCCTTCCTGTATTTCCCCAAGCAATGGCGTAAGCCAAAATAGAGCGAACTCAGCTCTGGCCGTTTGTCACTTGTCAGCTCTGTCCCTCAAGTACACCCAGATGAGCTTTGTCCTGGAGTTTACATTTGGGCACCTTCTGATCTCTAGCTGCTGGTAAATGGCCCTGTGTTCTCCTGTTTAGAGGAAGAAATACAGCATACCTGTATGCAGCCACTGCCAGAACAGGCAGGAAAGAAAGACATAACTTAA
The DNA here is from genome assembly GCF_965178545.1 of Coloeus monedula. Lineage (NCBI taxonomy): Eukaryota > Metazoa > Chordata > Aves > Passeriformes > Corvidae > Coloeus > Coloeus monedula. The sequence continues at coordinate 7,660,967 of NC_138792.1, forward strand.
TCTAACTCCAGATAAATCATGATTTCACAGCGATCTGCCTGCCACAGGCAGTTGAGAGTCCCATCTCCTTGGCACTGTAACAACACTTGTCACTCAACGTCCCAAAGAGACCCGCTCACGGCCAGAGATCACAGATGACTGAGAAGATGCCTGGAGTTGTAAACACCATCAATCTGGAGAAAACAAACACTCCCGGGAGCTGATGTCAGATGGGGATGTTGGAAGTCAGTGCTTGTCTCTGCAGAGCACAGGATGTGCCCGTGGGCTGCATGGATCCCCATCCTTACACCTCCCCAGGTCTGGTATCGCCTGAAGCTCCAGCAAATCCAGGGAGGCTAAGTGCTGTCTGACCTCTTCCCCAGGAGGGCTTGGGCCCCCAGATTTTGGAGGCTGTAGCCCCCTGTGCAGCCTCCAGCACCTCACAGAAAGGGACCAAGGTAGGGGTTAGCTTCTGTGGGGCAGAGGCATTGGGGGGTGGCCTTGAGGGTGGCAATGTGGCTGTGTGCAGCTGCTGGGGGTGCAGCCCCATTCCTACTGAGTGCCCCTTGCCACCCTCCAACCCACAGGGCTCCTACCAGAGAAGGAGGCTGGTTTGGGAGAGGTGTTTGAGTTTTGTTTTAGTTCCCCACTTACAGGCAGAGACCCTCAGTGTGGGCAGAGAGCCCCTGTCCCATGCTGACACACCAGTTTTTGGAGAAGCTCCCCAACTCGTCACGAGCAGTGTGTTTGCAGCACAGGTACCTCACTTTGTTTTCTATCCTTTTTGGTACCCCTTTGGTGCCTTTCCTGGCTTTGGTGGAGTCACTTCTGATTTACAGCTGGTGTCACATGAAGTCTGAAGCAGGTGTTCTCCTCGTGCCCCACTCCCACCCAGGACTCCCCTGTTACCCCTGCAGCTCCCAGTGTGGCTCCCTGGGTCCCTGCCTGTCCTCAAGGACATGTCCATGTCCAAGCTAAATTCAAATCTAACATGCACAGGCTGTTTCTTTATCTGTCAGCCTCTGTTTCTTCTTTCCCCTACTTTTTAAAGGAAACTGAATCCAAGGCTGCCATGTAATGATGATGACATTATTGTTAGTAGTTATTTCTATTTCCATAGTTCCAAGAGGTAGAGAACAGAGTCCCACTGGGTTAAATGCAGCACATGCTATAACAAAAAGACAGTCTGAGTGCCAAACAACTTGCAGTCTTCTTTTTAATGTAAGGAATGTAAAATTAAGATTACTATAGCAACATCTTGCCCACGTTGAACACAGATAGGATTTGCTGGTCTTTATAAATACATATGCGTGTGTGTATGTGTATATATATGTAGTGTACATATACAAATCCTAAATATCTCTGGCAACTTTTTCTGTAGTTGAATTTATATTTAATTTCAAGCTCTCTGTATCACAGATCTTACTTGCATCCAGCTTTCCTTCAGCAGCCTTACCTTTTCCTTCAGGCTCTTTTGTGCACACTGCATGCCAGGCTCAAGTGCCCTCTGCCTGGGGAGAGCACTTAGTCCCTGGTTGGGAGCAGGGACAAACCCTGACTGGGAGAGGTAATCCCCTCTACTGGGGGTTTCATTTTAAGTGCATACAACCCTGTTAAATCTTATAACTGATTAAACATCTCCAAATTTGCTTCCTTCAATCAGATTTTAGGAAAGTGGGGTGAACTTGAGACATGCAAATCCTTCATTTTTCTTCCCATCTCTCTTCTCTCAAGTTATTAGTTGAACTTTTAATGAAATTTCCTGTGAGGTATGAACCGCAGTTGTCATTTCTTCTCCATGACAGAATAAAACCTGGGCCCAGAAATGCCTGCGGGAAGGGCAGAGCACAACCAGGAGTGGGGAGCTGAGGGAAAGGCAGCAGGAGGATGGATGCTCCTACAGCTCAGTGTCACTTAAATTCTCTAGGAAAGCAGCAGAAATTCAAGCACTGTTTTCACCTTGTGGCACAGGTAAGTGGAGTTACTGATAAAGAAGAGTTTTAACATCACCAGATCTGAAGAGAGCTGTCTTTGCTTATGAGCCTACAATCACGGAGGAGGGGAAAACCAGGCACCAAACTGTGCTAAGGAGATCTGAAGGGTACCGCTCTCTGCCAAAGAAAGACGAACTGGAGGGATAACCTCTTATCTCGAGGAGCAGGAGGAATTAACAGCTCGTTTGTAGCAGCTTTAAGGCTGTGGAGTTGAACGTGCGCAGTTGGAGGGCTGGTGGATCCGCTGTTTTGAGACCAGACTGTAATGGAGATCTGAGAACCAAAACTGAAAACGTCTGCTGGCAGGTCTGGATGGAGAAGCTGGAAAGCAGCCTGGAGTTGCCAGCTGCAGATTTCTGGTGCCTATGACTTAGCAGAATCAAATACAACGAAATAAATCACAGGCAGCTCTGCCTGCAGGGTCTAGAAGGAAAGAAAAGGGGCCGGGATGAGGCAGGTGAGCAACCCCAGTGGGTCTGTGCGGATGGCAGGAGTGGAAAGGTGAAGAACGGCTCTTCAGGGCACAGAGAGGCCCACTTTCAAAGCCCACCCAGGCAAATGCAATAGCTTTTCTTCAGTCAGAACTGGTCTATGAGCAGGAATCAATACCCTCCTGCAGAGCCTGTGAAAACACTGACGGGTATAAGTGAGCAGAGCTGATGCCCAGAGGAGATTTCTGGATGGAGCTATTGAAGAGATGGACAGGACAGACCAAACACAAGTGATACTTCACACTTACATTGGGTGTTGGTGTGGACCTTACAGTGGCAGACTGAAGGTACAGAGGCAGCTGAAGATCAGACCAGGCAATGGGGAGTGGGTTGAAGACCAGTGGAAGTTCATGAGCAATGATGTATTCTAGGGCAGAGCAAAGTGACCTTTGTAAGACGGGCACTCAGCTCTTTGCTGCAGGCAGGTTGTTCCTTTGCTGAATTGTCCCTGACCCTGGGCCGACCCATAGGCAGAGGAGACTTTGCCACCTCTTTGCCCAAAGGGAGGAGTAAAGGAAGGCTCCCGGGGGTCCAGCAGGGCAGCAGGGCAGCAGGGCAGCAGGGCAGCAGGGCAGCAGGGCTGGGAAGCAGGCCCAGGAGCAGTCAGCAAGGTCTGTAGGGTTGAACAAGCCATCTCCAAGGCCGCTGGTTAAAATACACACACACACTTTCTCATCCTCTTCTCTGGAATGGGCACCCAGCAGGACATGAGTCTGTTTATGATGGAAGGTAACCCTGGGCTTCCTCAGGTAAGAGCAGCTGCTGTGGGCAGTGTGAGCACCAGTACTGTGCACTGGGTAAAGGTTTACATGGAACCTCAGCCCAGAGACCTGGTTGCTTGCCCCTTGGAAATGCTGCAGAGCTTTGCAGATGTGCTGGAGTGTCCAGTGAAATCGGAGCTTTTGGTGGGGGTACAGCAAGAGAAGGGAATCATTTCTGTTTCCCCAAAGGATATGGAGTTTCCCATCTGTGGACTGCACATTGCTGATACGTACCAAAGTGATAGCCTGAGGAAAGGGAATCTTTTCACTGGGGAAAAAACTTTGATTTGGAGTCAACTGACTGCAGCCCCTCTGTTAATTCCTGCCACACTGCCCCTGTGGATGGCTGCACTTCTGCAGGGGCAGGTAGGTACCACACGTCCCCCTTGGCTCCACAGCACTGCTGTACAAGCCACCATCACCATCACCTCTCTGCTTTTTATTACTCTCGACCTCCCTGTTCCCATCAGGTGTTTTAAGCAAGCCTGCCACCGAGGCTGTAATCGGTTCTCATGTCCTCCTATTTATGCTCTCACCCAGCAATTTGCACAGGGCTGTCGAGCTCTCCACTGGTAATTGACAGGGGAAGGCAATCTACTTCACGAGAGGAAACATCTCCACGGCTGCTGGATCCGAGCAGGCTATTTCCCATAATGAGGATGAAGTAAAACAGGATCTCGCTAACAGCCGTGGATGTGGCTGAGCCCTCATTACTGCAGGCGCAGAGGTGCTGCTTGGGACATAATTAAGAGCTCAATATTTGGAGTTCAATGTGTCACACTGTCCTTCCTATGCCGCTGCCTCATAGCAAGGTGCTTAGTGCCGAGTGCTCCTGAAGTTTGCGCAAGTCAAAATCCAGGCTGCAGGAGGGGCTGCTCAGGGAAAAGGAAAAGCTCCTTGTCTTCTTTCTTAAGACAGCTGTTTCTCTCCTTGCACAGGACAACCATGGGAATTTCAGCCTTATCGTTGAAAAGCAACTGCCAGTGGCAATAGCTTGTACCAGCCCTGGCTGGAAAAGCAGCTTGGACGTGGTGTGGGCAGAATGTTTGCAGGTGGGGGTGCATCCGAATCCAAATGGGGGCTGGGGAGGCACGGAATGTGGAGAGGAGAGTCCCCAGAGCATCTCAGCAGTTTCCATCTCACACTGTGCCTCCTGCACAGTCAGAGAATAAACTTAGGTCCCTTCTCCACATAGAGGTGGTGGTGAATTGGGTAATACCTCGACATTTCCAAAAGTTTGGCCTGATTCCTCCAGCTGATCTCTATCTGAGATGAACCCCAGGCTGGAGGAGGGGAAAGTAAGGGGAGAGAAAGTGAGGTGAGAGAGGCTGCGAGAGCTGCACTGGGAAAACTGAGAGCAACCCAGCCAGCATCCCTGCAGGTGCTGATGTGGGAAACTGTGACAACAGTGAGATTTTTGTGTGCACAGCACGTTGGGGCAAAAGGGATGGGCTGAAAAGGGAATGGTGAAAGGAGACCTGTAAGGAGCAGGAATGGGTTTGGTTTTGGTTTCTACTGGTAGAAGAAGGGACTGGGTGAGGAATCTCAGTGAGAAAAATATAAAGTGCTCCTTTTTTCCCCCCCTCTTCCTCTCCTGCCATCCCAAGAGGTCTCTGTGGAAGGGAAAAGCCTGCCCCAGCCTCCCAGGAGCACACGCATCGTGGGGATGGTGTGAGGAGGATGAGTGGTCCTTCTTCTGCTTGAGTCAAAGGCAGATCTTGACCACAAATGGGGTGGGGGTACTGGTCTGTCATGAACCAGCTTTCCTCTCTTTGCATTGCTTTTATTTGCAGAAGTATCTTACTTGGATACTAAACCACTTAATTCTTCAGGTTTTGTTAGCTATTAAATACATAAATTCTTCCCTGAGGGTTTTTTTCCCACAACAAACCCCACCAGCTGGATCATTTCCATACCTTTCCTTCAGCCATGATTGTCACCTGGGCAGAGTCCCATGCTACCCCTCAATTGTCATCTGAACATCCTCTCTGAGCAGCCTGCACAGCAACCAGGCTGTCTTTGCTGGGAGCAGGCCCTCTAATTTGGCTTTTGCTTTGGGTGGGATTCAGTTAAGTCACTGAAAAATTTCACATTCTATCCTAGCACCTTGAGACCTGCAGCAAGACTGGTTCCAGCCTGGCCCACCATGGGATGCTGCCTGATGTAGCTGGTGGTGAGAGCTACCACAAAACCCAGCACATGTCCCCAGGGAGGCAGAGCTGGGTTCGAGGCACTGATGATGCTGCAGGGAAGAGCCTGAGTTTCTTCACACGTATTGGAAGGGCTGGAGTTATTTGCAAGCAGAGACTGTGCAAATCCCATGCATAATTCAGCCGCTGCCATACAAATCATCCCACCAGTAAAAGCCTTTTCAGAAAGTGTGATTTGATCGCAACAAACTTTGACCTAAATGTGCTGCAGCCGACAGCCCTGTATGACAGGTTTTAAACTTTTGCCATCACTTCCTTCTGAGAGGCAGAGTGAATCTAGGTCAGCCCCCTCCCCTTGCTTGTTTGTAATGAGGCTAATTCTGATTTCATTCATGTTGCATCCTCGAGTTTGAGATGGGGGGAAAAAATGGGAGATTTGAAAAGGCAAGTCAGCCTCAAAGTCATTCTTCTTAAATCCCATCTTGGAGCAAAGGAAGTGGTTTGATGTTGCATCCCAAGGCAACATTGATGGTGTCATTTAATATTCAGGGTGCGAAAGGAATACAAAGTTTTCCTTCTTTCCCTTTTTATTTGGCTTGCAGCATTAAGCAGTTGGGCTGAATGAACAGGCCTGTGTCGGCGGCTTTCGCAGCGATTAACAAAAAGGCCCATTCTGGGCGAGCGGGCTGCGCGCTGCGTCAGGCTGCTGCTCCGGGGACAAAGGGGGAAGTGGCTGAACACGAGGTTAGTAGTTTGTCTGGAGCTTCTAGGCAAGCATGACGGCATAAATAGAGCCGCTTGTTTGTTGATCTCCTCTGCGATGGCAGCTCAGGGCAAGCTGCTGCATTCATCTGTTTATTGCTGAAGCAGCCAGTGCTGTTTTTCCCAGGACTGGGATTCTCTGATGCTGTGCACAGTACAGCTGTGCTGCTTCTGCATAAATAGCTGCACAGTCCAAATGGACGAGAGAAAAGTTTGGGAAAGAGTAACTACTGCTCTGTGTGTTTGGCTAGAGAACTGCAGGTGAATAACAGTGATTCCCCCTTTGGTAATGGTTTGGAAATAACTGCCTCCTGGCCACATGCTGGATTTAAGGGCAGAATTGAGATAAGGGGAGGGGAAAAGGTGTTTGCCCTTATGTTTATGCTAATAGTCATGATGCATGGCAGGACTAAATGACTTATTTTAACAGTGTTTGTCAGCTCAGTGAGTCTTAGACTGTGCCAAGGAATGAACCTCCACTATCTGGGGTCTAGATCAGAATCTTAAACAAATAAAACAGACTGTGCTGGAAAGGCACATGCTGAAGCTCTCCACTGGCTGAGCAGTGCATCCTTGTGGCATTCAACGCCTGTAGGCTGCTGGTATCAATATGGGAGGCAGCAGAGACCTCTATACCCTCACCCAGTCTGTTCAGGGGTGGAGGAAACCTGCTCTGCCCATCACCAGGAGCAGCCATGCAGAGGCTAAAGAGTCTGGAAGTAGCCCATGTGGCAAAGGATTTATCAGCCTCATTTCTGCTTCTGCTTATGTGTGTCTCCCAAAGGCCATTGCTAGAGTCAAAATGCCCATGTGTTGAGAAATTGTAACTTTTGTCTTCTGTTGTTCTTGCTGGAAATAAACATGAGTACTTGGCTAGGTTGGTGTGGTGGGAGAAGAGGGGTTCAGCTCCATTCAGCATCTTTGCCCTGCGTGTGTGGATCTGGGGAACAGAGCAGGTGTTTGGTGGGACATGGGCAAGGGAGAAAACTGAGTGTTACTGCTTGGGGACCTCTGTGTCAGGAATGACTATAAAATTGCCTTTGCAGCTCACTAGGAATTATTTTCAGGGAGGAAACCACTAACCTGTCCCATGGTCCTGGTGGTCCCTGTGGTCCTGGTGCCTGCTTTTGCAAGGAGGGAGTTACAGATCAAAGATGGCTTGCCTGCACCCTGTCTGCAACTGAGACAGGCAGCATGGAAGCTGGTACCTCTCTCCTCTCTTTTCATGTCTCCTCCCTCCTTCGAAGTGGGACACCAAGACACCTTCAAATGAGCTCATGTTGGAATTCTGAAATTTCCAACATGGTATTCCTGATCCAGTGCTAACCTACCTGTTCCAGGGGGTGCCCAAGGGGCCACTAATTATTTTGGTAAGCATGAGGAGTTCCCCAGGTCTGACTAAAGGGAATGGGCATATCACTGTCACCAAGCATGCTCAGTCAAAACAGCAAGAAAAATTGGCCTTAAATACACCAAATTAAGTATAGTAGTATTTGTAGAGAACAGCCATTATCTTTGTATATTTGACAAAAGTTAATTGTCTCCGTGACAAAATCAGTGTAGTAGTCAGCCTGTCCCTGTATAGGAGGGGAAAAAATTCTTCATTTATAAGCGATTCATTAAGTAGCATTAAAGCTGTCTCTGAAGACAAAATAATCTTTTTAAAGAGGACTCAAGGTAGCGAGAAGGAAGATTAATGCCTCAGCTATTTTTCAATTATGTAAGCCTCCATTTTTTACAGTATACCTGGATTAACTCTTACTGAGCTGTGTGCCCTGGTAGGTAGGGTTGGGAAACGGGTGTTTTGTGCCACTGGACACGCTCAGCAAGGGATGAGGGATGCTCTGCACGGGGCTGCTGTGACGGGCACGGCAGGAGGGTGCCAGGCACTGCCCCTCTCAGCCTTGCTGTTAGCAAAGCTATGACATTTTTGCACAAGGAGTGTGTGTTTATGGTGCTTGAATATTTTGCACTGATTACATTCTGCTTGGTCTTCCTGTTTGCATACATGTATGTACTCTCCCTGGTGTAGTTCAGGTACTGAAGTGTTCTTGTTTCTGACCCTAATTTAGGTGCCTTCTCCTGCGATCACGTTCATGATCCTCGCACAATCAAATGAGCCTAAATTCTTCTAACACACCGGGGATACTCTTATTTCAATGGGATTTATGTCAGCAGTTCTGGTAAAGTGTAATTAAAAAGGTCTCATTGATACCTCTACCTTCATTTTTTTCCCTTGCCACGGCTTCCTAGAGTGCTCTCCTTGTCTTAATTGAAGCAGTGAAGAGTCCATTTAGCAGGAAGGTGGGAGGAAGCAGCCTGAATATCATTCATCTAAATCACTCCACTGATGAAAACAGTTGCTCACTACATCTATCATAATTTCTTCTAAGTTTCTTACAGGAGATTAGTTGCTGCAACTATGCAGATGCACACATGCCTGGTAGAGCTCTGCAGACCTTCCCATCTAGGGCAGTCACTCCAGGCTGTGGAAAAAGACTGCTTTTTGCAGGTATAAACTATCCACAAAAAAAAACGGAGAGAGAAAAAGCCATTTTTATGTTTCTCCAGTTGCATTAGTTTCATGAAACATTACACCCCCTTTACCTCACACTGCTGTGTGAGCAAGGCTTTTTTAAGTGTGAGGCCAAAATCTTTTTTGGGCAGCTTCGGTGCTCTTGCCAAGACATTTGTATGTAAGGTTCAGTCCTTTGAAGTCACATTCCGGTTCTCCACAGCTGAAACACACCTGAGAGCATCTTAAAAATAGTGCAAAAGCTTCCAGAGAAGAGCAGAGTGAAGGTGAAAGGTGCTGAAAGGATATATCCGTGAAAGCTGACCTCGCTCCTGTCTGCAGGTAGGTCCTGAACACAGAGCAGCTGGAAGTCCGTGAACAAAATTATTTGGTTTACACAGAGAAAATATTTGCAAAACTATGCAGAATTCAGTGCAGAGTGTCAAAAGGAGGCCAAAAGAAGCGACATATTAAGCCAAAATGCTGTCTTTAACAATTCAAGAATGCAGGATTTTGATAATTTTCTTTAAAACCCTCTCTTTTTTTTTTTTTCAAAATTGAGTGCTCTCCAGTCATGGGGGAAAGGTAAAAAGACATTTAAAGCAGGTTGGCTCAGCAAGGCTCTGAATGCAGATAAAGGGCTGGCTCTTACCCTGGGCCACCAGGCCAGGGCAAACCCTGATGGCTGCTGATCTCAGCTGTGCCTTGCTGCTGCTTGTACTCCACTGGCAGGGAATGAGCCATCAAAGCCTTTGCGTTTAGCTTTGTTATTGACTCACTTGACCAGGCAGTTGTAAAACCCCCATGAGGGATTGTGACACAACCTTAATGTTTGCTTGGGCACTTTGACCTGCACACAGAGGGGTGGCTTTGGGCAGAAGCCAGAGGAGGTGGTGCTGGATAGCCTCAGCATGCCCCTGCCCTCTGTCCTGCCCATGGATGGTGCTGACCACCTGTGCTGTGAACACAGGCTGAGAGAGCTGGGGTTGTTCGCCCTGGAGAAGAGAAAGTTCCAGGGACACCTTAAAGCACCTTCCAGTCCCCAAAGGGGCTACAAGAGAGCTGGAGAGGGACTTTAGACAAGCGCATGGAGTGATAGAACCAAGAGGGAATGGCTTTAAACTGACAGAGGGCAGGTTTAGATTAGACATAAGGAAGAAATTTTTGGCTGTTGAGGATGGTGAGGCCCTGGCACAGGTTGCCCAGAGCAGCTGTGGATGCCCCATCACTTGAAATGTTCCAGGCCAGGTTGGATGGGGCTCTGAGCAACCTGGTGTTCCTGAAGGTGTCCCTGCCCACGGCACGGGGAATTGGAACTGAGTGATCTTTACAGTCCTCTCCAGCACAAACCATTCTACGGTTCTACAGTATCCCTATTTTCTCTTTTCTGATTTTGTTTTCTAAACAAAGCTGAGAGCTCATGTGGTTGTGGTATTGCAGCCACAGTCTGACCACAGTACTTTGGTCTCTTCTTGCTCGTGCTGGTGTGGAATAAAGCACGGAAGCCCCAGCCACGGGGCTGGGCTGCAGGACGTGTGTATCCCGACTCAGTGAGCTGGGTATCCCGACTCAGTGAGCTGGGTATCCCGGCTGAGGGAGCTGGGTATCCCGGCTGAGGGAGCTGGGTATCCCGACTCAGTGAGCTGTGTATCCCGACTCAGTGAGCTGTGTATCCCGACTCAGTGAGCTGCGTATCCCGACTCAGTGAGCTGGGTATTCCGGCCGAGCGCTGTTTTCCTGCGGCTGAGAAGCGTGCGAGGGGGCTGCTGAAGCTTACATTACTGCTGGGGCTTCTGCAGCGCACACGTTAAAATCGGTTAAAAGTATTAAACCGAAAGTGAATGGTCTTATTCTGCCGTAATTGGTTGAAAAAGTCCCTGTGGGGATGGGTTTGCCTGAGTGGTGGCTGGCTGGGAGCGGAGCCGCGGGGCAGTGGGAAGCAACGGCACCGGGAAAGGCTTCAGCGACTCGAGGTGCGAAACTTCACCTCGAAATCGCTACCTGCCGGCACCTCTGCCCGAGGGCGGGAGCCGGGCGAGGGTCCGGCGGCAGCGGAGGCCGGAGGGGCGCAGGGGCTGCGGGGCGATGGCCCCGAGCGGGGACCCCCGCCCGCCCCCGCCCGCGCTGCCCGGCGCCGCCGCGCGGTGGCGCCATCGGCCCGGAGAGCGCCTCAGTGCCCCCGCCGCGCACCGGGCACCCCCGCCCGGCCCCCCCGCTCCGCCCCGGGCAGGGCGGCGGCACCGCCGGGGAGGGGGCGGCGGGCTCGCCCCGGGACGGGCCGGGACGGGGCCCGGGGCGCGCTCCTCCCCGCGGCGGCCCGGGGGTGAGAGCTGCCGTCGGGGCGGGAGGAGGAGGAGGGGCCCCGGCGGCGGCGGGCAGAGGCGCGTATGGAGCGGCCGGGGAGCAACGGGAGCTGCCCGGGCTGCCGGCTGGAGGGGGGCCCGGCGGCGGGAGCCGCCACCGGCCTGGCGGCCGTGCTTATCTTCACCATCGTGGTGGACGTGCTGGGCAACGCGCTGGTCATCCTCTCCGTACTGCGGAACAAGAAGCTCCGCAACGCCGGTGAGCGCGAGGCGGGCGCGGGGCGGGCGCGAGGGGCGGGCGGAGCGGCCCCGCACCGCGCCCCGGGCTCCGCCGCCCCGGCCCCGCATGGCCCCGCTCGTGGCGGGGCGGGAGCCCGCGGGGGGCGGCGGGGGCACAACCGCAGCCCCGCACCGGGGCGGTGAGGGCATCTCCGCTGGGGAGCCCCGGGTGCGATCTGCCCCGGCCAAGGGCTCCGAGCTGCCGCTGAGCCGGAGCAGTGCCCGCCCGTCGCTTCTCTCGGTGACCGGGCTGCCGCCGGGTTCCCGGCTCACTTTCTGCCCGTCCCGTCCTGTCCCGTCCCGCTGCTGCTGCTGTCCTCCGACTTTTCGAAACTTTTGTCCCCCAGAGGCAGCTGCAAACGGAGGAGCCAGCTCAGGTAAAACCCACGTCCCTTCAGCCGACCCGCGCTGGGAGGAGCGGGGCAGAGGCGCAGGTGAGGACGACTCCGAGTGCCGCGTCAGGTGCTGAGCGAGAGCGCTCGGGTTTTTAAGTCGAGTCCATTACAACGCTGTACAGTAGCTTTTGTGTTCCAGCCTTTCAGTGTTTCAGTATTTTCATCGTAAAGCTGCTATGCTGAAAGCAGAGTGAAGAATTTGCATGTTTTTTCCCCGGGTAATTTGGAAGTCTGCTTTGTAGCCTTATGTACTGACCTCTCAAATGAATTTATCTAGGAAAATTTTTAAGCTGATATTATTAAATATTTTTAAGAAGGATATGTATTATTTGAGGGTGTAAATTTCTTTCCTTCAAAGTCTTGTTATTTTAGCAAAGGAATAGTACTGGACATCAGTCTTAACAGAGAAGTAATACTGGATATAAGTTGCTCTGTAAGGAGTTTCAAGTAGTCTCTGCAGTGCTGCTTAAATTGTACCATAGAGTATGAGGACTATATCACTGTCTGCTTTTATAGAGAGACATAAAATGACCTTCAGTTTTATAGCTTGTAAAAAGGCTTTAATTAAATATCTCTAGTGTTTATGATGTGCAAGTTACAAGTATTTTGGGATGCTGATTTGTCACTGTCTCTCTCTCAGTCTCCTGTAAATATGCAGTAACTCAACAGAGTTCAGTAAAAGTACCTGATAGATAAGGCTGACGGGACAATTTCACTCCAGTGCCTCTAACATTTGATTGATTTATTAATGATAGAAAGCAGAGAAATGGCCATTGGCTTGGGCAGGCACTGGATGCAGTGACCTCAAATAGTGAGTTGCTTTTTAACTGGTACATAAAATGCTGCCCGTAGCACCCACAGTACACAGACAGGCTGTACTGGGTTTATGAGAACTGCAGTATAGCTGGAAAAGGTATTTGCTGTTCTCTTCAGCTTTGCTTTAAAATGTGGGTGCTGTGAGCTTGTAATCAGTGGTTCTGGGGAAGAAAAAGAAGCGCCCTACCCTTGTCCCCAAGATAACTAGCTGTTTATCTGGCTGCAAGCAGATTTGAAGCTATTAACTGCTTTTATTACCTTTCAAGTCGTTGATCACTTGAATGCATTTCATGTTTTAAGGCTGCCTCCACTGTGAGTTGAGTTAAATCTCCCGTGAAAGTGAAAAAGAACAGCTTTGTGTTAAAGTGATTATGGAGATATTTTCCAGATCTTAGTCCCTGTCAGTAGCCTGTTGTCTGCTCTCTGTACAAGCTGTTGGCATGTAAGAATAAAGTGAACACAAGTGCAAATAGTGCTAACCTTCCTGATTTGAGGGGATATGGCTCTTGTTGCACACAGAACTTGAGTGCAACTAGTGGGGAATTCAGTGTGGCAGACTTTGAAGCAGTGGTAGGTCCCAAGACCCATCCTGCTTTGTTCACCTGAGCACTGTTCTTCCTTCAGTCACAGCCTAAACTGGGAATGCCTGTGCTAAATCAAGGGGTTCAGCAGCAGGAGGGTGAGGCGGTCAGGCCAGTGGTGGTGCTCTGAAGTTCAGTAAAGTAAAAGTCTAACCTGCATCTAAGTGTTGTCCTCTTGTTTTGCTGAAAAGATCATACGTGCTTAGGGTGTTCAGACAGTACTGCATCTCTCGTGTTGGGAAGTAAGCAGTCTGTCAGGCTCCCTGGACGCAGGACAAAAAGTCGGGGATCTCAGCTCAGTTCATGCTCCTCCTGACATGTGAGCAGCCACGTGAATGAGAGGGGCTCATGTGGAGCCCAGCAGCCAGATTAAAGTCCTTTGGACAAAGAGTTTATCTGCTCATGTGCAAATATACCCTAAGCCAGTTCAATAAATGAAAAGGGCACCTGTGATGGCTGTGTCAGCTCTTGCCAAATCCTGGAAGCACCAAGCTCTCCGTTTCTGGAGCAAGCTCACACCAGCTCATCCAGCTGGAGCTAAAACTTTATTGTCAGGTTAAGCTGCATTCAGGCTGGGATGGGTAACTGGCACTGCTTCAGTAGCTGTGGTGGGTGATCGCTCTTGTGAGGGTGTGGCTTTTGGTCCATTCCCCTGGACCTTCCTGAAGTACTTGTCACTTCAGCACTGCCCACAGCTACAATGGCACATGCCTACAAGAGTGTGACTGCTGGCCAGGATCTCACATCACTATTTGCCTGGAACTGAACAAGGGGAAGGAGGTGGGTGGTGCCTGTGGGCAGAGGAAACTGGGATTCACTGAAAGCCCCAGGTGTCCTTTGTGGTAGACAGTTCACATCCAGAGCTGACTGTTCAGCCAGTCATGCTGGAGAACTTCTGGTGTTAGGCTTTCCTACATCCAGCTGCCTGGACAGTTGGAGATATCTGTATGGTCAGAGAGGTTCAAACAAAGCTCCAGGCTTTGGTCTGTGTGTCCACGGTGCGGGGCAATTACATGATTGAGGGTGAAGGGTGTGAGGAATAACCCTGCTTCTCTCACAGGAGAGAAGTCTGTATATCTTTATGGGAGGGATGAAATTTTTTGGCAGCTGAAAACTTTAACAAACCTGACCATCCTGCTATTGCCCTGGGCATTCGGGGAGTTGGGAAGAACAAGAAGTTGCCTCTAAAACTTTCCAAGAGAAAAGTTTTCTACTTTTCTTACTTTACACTACTTCTCTTTCCATCTGGGAAGGTATAATGTATGTAGATGTGTCCACTGTTGTTACTGGAAGGTGCTCAGAGTGCTGAGCACAGATCAGGACCCAAGTAAGAAACAATGATATTGAGCCGTTTGTAAAGTGGCACGTGCGGGATCAGGACCAGCCAAAGGCTGCTGGCATGGCTGAGTTTACAGCTTTCCATCCTGGCTCTGGCCAGCTTTACAAGTGTGAAAATCAGCTCTAAAACCAGCCAATATTTTTCAATGAGTTAGCCTGCTCCCTAGGCAGAGGCTCTGGCAATACCCTTCTCTAGTTCTTCTGAACTCGCTGCAAACTCAGGCACACAGCCCAAACATGCATTCCCCGTGGAAACCCACGCCTCCCAGCAGTGCTGCCTGGAGCTTTGTGTGCAGAGAGCAATTTCTGCTGCCTCACAGGCCCTTTTTCTTCTTGGGAACATCATCTCTGGGGATCCAAAACCTCTGTAGGGGCAGGCAGTGCAGGTACAACTCCAATGAGGTCACTGGGCTCAACCAGCTTTTAATCCTCTGGATATACACTACGCGGCTGTTTGCATAGCGTGGGGGATTTTGTTCTTGAACTGTCACCCCAGCCAAAGCTGGGCGTCACACAGAAGTCTGTATGTGTTATGTCAACACAGTTACTTTTGTCAGCCAAATGCAAACTCTCAGAAGAAATACTGGATCTGTTTGACAAGCCCTCCAGCCATAAAACTGTGTTGACTAACGGGAGTTGTGTTTCCATCCCTGAGCACTGGCCGCTCCCTGCCCTGCCGGGAGCACGGGCAGGGTGACCAGCCTGCACTTCCCGGGTCAGCCGTTTGCCCTCTGGTAATACTGGCACCGTGCTAAGTTTTTGTTTGCTTGAGCAGGGTTTTTTATTTATTATTCCAAGACCTCTGGAACTTCCTGGCTGGCCTGGGACATGCTTCTGATTTGATTTTTTTTTTTAAGTCAACGTTAGAAATTTGGGTGAGCTCCTTTACAGGCTCTGAGTGCAGGTTTTCTTACAGATGTGAAGCATGGTTAGCAGATGGTGTTGGGGATCTTCCTAACTCACTTCTCAGAGAATTTGGCTATAGCTGAGATTTAAGTCATCCTTATTTGCAAAGATAAAAAGTAATGCTTATACTTTCTACATCCTCTATATCAGGGTACTTTCACTGTCCTTTTTTAGCATCAAGCCTAATGTATTGATAGATTGTTGCTTTTTTCCTGATATACCTATTGCCTCTAGGTTTTTAAAATATCTTTTAGCTTTATTTATAAAATGTGTTGATTTCTAGCTCTAATTTTGTAGTGGATTTTTGATTTGTTGCATACTTAATTTTTTAAAAATTTGGCTCTTAAAAAATTCCTATTTTAAACCACATAATTTTTTAAAAATATACTGTTGCTTTTCTTGGTGGGAAGGAGGGTTCTACTAAGGCATCTTTAAACATCCTCCAATAAGCATTGTCACACTTACTTATATTTAGGTGTTTTCTCTCAGTTATTTTTGTGTCTGGTTCTTTCTAGTTTTGTGAGATTGACCTTTAGGAGATGTTGTTTTGGACCATGTTCTGTTTCCTTACCTCAAATGTAGTTGAGAACTGTGATTGGTTTTCTTCCAGCTACTGCAGGATTTCCTTGTCCTAGAAAGCTATCTAGTGTATGTAGGTGTTGAGATTTTTTTTTTTTTAAATTTTTTTTAGGACCACAAACCCTCCAGCATCTGCCACAAGACTGAAATTACATCTCTTCTTGCTGTACTTTGTGGGTAGATGCTTCAGGAGCTGCTCATCTGTTCCACTGATTCACTTGTCTACAGCAAACTCCCACCAGTGCTGCTGATGTACCCAGCCCATGGCCCTCTGAAATTAGGGGGGCCCTGCTGCAGGTGGCTGGGCTTTCGGGGGGGCTCTGCTGAGGGAAACAGGCTGTGTGTTGGTTAACAGTAGGAGGTTGCTGGCACTACAGGGTCTCCCCTTCCCCACCTGCTGGGTGCTCTGATGTGGAAGGGTGGCACCCAGCCCCCCCTTGCCCTTCAGCAGGGATGGGCACCTTGACATCACAGGGGTGAGCTGCTGACAAATGTCTCTGCTCTTGAGGGGGGATAATCCATGCCAGTGGTTACTTTTAGCTTTGTTACTGACTCACCAACTAGCTGGTGATGAGTTTGCAATATCAAGCTGACTGCCAGTGCTCCTCCCTGTGGCACCAGCCATGGGAATGGTACCTGCAGCATTAGGGCTGCTCTGGAGAATCCTGGCTGGGGCTGGGGCTCAGCACAGTGAGGGCATGGGCTGTAGGGCTGGTGCAGAGAAGTTGTTGGAAGTGGTCTCTTGTGGGGGTGTACCTGAGTGCAGCTGGTGGGCTCTGGGAGCAGCAGAGCAGGAGTGCAGGTGGGGATGGATCTGTCCCTCTGCTGCAGCCCCCTGCTCCTGTGGCTCTTGCAGGGGGGTGCTGGAGTGGGGTCGCTGGCTGTGGGAGGTGGGAGAAGCGGGAGTGACAGGGGATGAAACTTTTGAGAAAATCAGTTTGGATTAAGGTGAGTGTGAACTTTAAGTGTAATAGGAGTGTAAAGTGGAGAACAGTCTTGACCTATCTTTTCCTAGAAGATGTCTTGCACTGTGAGACACGGAGACATGGCATTTGTTTGGGCTCTGTTGGAGCCACAGGCACAGCCCCATGGCCAAGCTGATTTGGAGAGGTCTCTGATGGCATCACCTTCACCTGCTCCTGCTTTGGTGAGGGTTCAGGTTGGATTCCCATCCAGGCCCTGGCATATCCCACCTTCCAGCAGTGCTGCTCTGGGCTCCTCCTGGGCTGTGTCCGGAGTGCCAAGGAGGAGGCTCAGCCACTGTCTTGCTCTGAGTGGCGTTTGTGGCCCCATGCTGTGCTGCTCCCATGCTGTGCTCCCAGAGCGCCGGAGGAAGCGGCAGCTCACTCAGGCATGAGCAGCTCCTAAGTTGTAGCGCAGTAGCTTCAGAAATATTTCTAAATTGGTCCTTCATGCAGCTCTGTTTGGGTTCCCAAGGGGATTCCATCCCATCAACTCTGTGAGGTCAAAGCTACTGGTATTTGGGTTTGCTTTTTTTCCTTTTCTATTTTTTTTGGGGGGGGGGGGGGGAATAAACTCTTTATGTAGATGAGAGTATTTTTAGGAGTGCTGGATCTCAGGAGCCCCTTTGTGAAACTCTGTAACTCCCAGCAGAAATTTTTGCTCCTCCCACTCCCAAACCCCAGTTTGGAGTAGGACTTAAACACAGCACTGTAAGTCATGGATGTGTGGTTAGGGAATGGAGTTGCACTGTTAGTCACTCAGTAAGTCAGCAGTGCTCAGCATGCACTTCAGGTGTACCAGTAGTTTGGGAGCCAGATGGTATGTGGTCAAGTGATAAATACATGATTTGAGAGGAATGAATCAGGTTTCCACTAGAAACAGTAATTTTGGCATTTCTGAACTGAAGAATATTTGTCTTTGCAGTGTTTGACAAAAGTTCTGTTACACACGTAGGTCTCTATAAAGTTACCCACAAATTAGTTGAAACAAAAATACTGTTATTAGGCAGATTTATGTCTTGTATCACGTAAAGTAACACCCTGCGTCCCCAGAGGGCCACCCTATGGACCTTGCAACAAGAGAGAAAGCCATGTTCAGCACAGTGCTGAGCTCCTGTTCTCCCTTTCTTAATCCCTCCAAGCCCTTTGCCCTTCCCTGTCTCTAGCAAAGGCTTTTCTTCTTTTCAGCCCCAAAGAACATTGCTGCCCCAGGACTTGATGTTCCTGAAAGATTTGGAGAGCCAAGTACTGGCATAGATAATGGTAAATAATTAATTACCTTGCAGACTGTCCTTCAACACAAGCTGGAACATGTTTCAGGAAGAGGGAAGGTGGGCATACATGCTCAAAGTAACTGTTCCCTGTGATTAATTAAAAGGCTTAGAAAGACAACTGTCATGTCATGGTCTATAAATAAAATGGAAATTAATTCAGAGATGGGTTTTCTATGCTCTTCCTTTTTTTTTTTTATTTTGTTTGCATTTTGTTGTTTGCATTTTGTTTGCTTTTCTCTCTCTGTGCAGGATGTTTAATTCCTTCCAAGTCTGTCCCACAGCAGAGAGTAGGGGTGGAGGAGAACAGGACAGTTCTTTGGGTTGGTTGTCAAGGAGAAGGCTGTGCCACAGTCCCGGGACAGTCATATCCCCAGCAGCCCCAGTCTGATGGGACTGCTTTTTCTGGAAGATGTGAAAGGAAGCCTGTGGTGTAGCTTTCTCATGTTAACTCTCCTCATTCCTGAAAGCTGGAATGAGGACCAGTGAGTCCCTGTCTTCTGAGACTGTCCCCTTGATGCCTTGTGTTGAGAGACCTCAGATCTTGCTTTGTTGAACAATGCCCAGCATCACCTTCAGGTGTGATGTTTACAAATGCTGCAGTGATTGTAGGGGACTGAGGTCCAGCAGCCCAGAGTCCCAGCTGCCCTGAATCCCTGCTTGTCCTTTGACATGGATGCAATGCTTGTGGGCCTGGGGCAGGAGGATGCACAGAGGGTAAGGGAGGAGGGGGATAAGTGGGAGTGCTAATGGAGTGGTGATGGGATGTACCAAGCACAGCAAAAGCAACCAAGGGCAGGCAGTGGGATGCTCAGACTGACCGAGCTGCACCTCTTCCCCATCCCGAGGGGAAAGGTGGGGAGAGCTGGAAGCTCTGTCTGTTGCAGACATTCATGTTTTGCAGAAAGGGTAGATGGGCTCAAGAGACCCTGGTGTTTTCTGGGAGTGAACCCCAGCCCTGTAGTGCTGAGCAGGTACACAACCTGCCCCGTGGGCTTTATGAGCCATAACTTAAATGGAGTTTAATATAGTTCATCTTACTCTTGGTCTGTTGTCTGGCCTTCAGATCTCAACTGTGAGTTTTATTTCTGCAGATATTGCAATAGAAAATACATCAAATTGAATCTTAATGGGATGGGTGAAATCCACAGGAGAGTTACATTTGGATGCATTAGGAAATGGAGCCCTAGCCTGTGCTGCCCCAGGGAATGCTGCCTGACTGCCAGGTGGGAAGGAGCAGCCCCCACAGTGTGCCCACAGCTGCCTGCATGAGCCGGGATGGGGGTACAGGGCTCCTCTGGTGGCTTTAGCTCTGTCCTACTTGTGAGGAGATTCAGAAGGAGCGATTTAGGAAAAGGAGATGTTCTCCAGGCCGTCCAGGATTTTCCAGTGATTTGTGCAGAGTAACTAACTTTCTCTTCTGTGTGCTGCAGGGTGAGGAGACCTGTGACCAGTGAGATGGTCACTGCAGCTTAAGCTATCCCTGGACTTGCATACAAACATGGCATAGGAGGGTTTGTGCAGTGAACAGCAGGTAGAGAAAATAAGAGGGAGTAGAAGATTGGAGTCCTGGTCCCTGGCAATGGATTTGGGCTCTGCTTTTAGGGTAGAACTACTGGAGACTGGGAGATGATGATCTGTGCTCAGGGCTGGCTCTTCTGCACCCACCCAATCCATCTACTTGTCGCCTGCTTGCATCTGCTGGCCAGTTTCAATGGCAAGAGCCATCAAGATCTCACTGTCCCACTTCTTTGTCCCTCAGTCCCATCTGCTGGCTGCTGAAACGCCCCTGCCCAGCTGTTTTAGTGGTTTACATTGGCCCTCCCAATGCATTTGTCAGCACTTGGCTCTGGGGCTTCTGTGGGCTGATGGAGGGTCCCTGGCTCATAGGAGAGCAGGGTCAGGATCAGCAGGAAGGATCCAGGCTTGCCTGTGTGCTGGTGGGGGAAGAGCTGATGGGAGCTGTGTTTTTAAGGCACAGTGATGGAGGAGGGAAGGTTTGGGGATGTCAGGGGAGGCGTGTGAGGCTCCTGCTCGTGACCCTGAGGGAACAGTGAGACAGGGATGGCAGCGTGGTGGTACTTCCCTTGTGCTGCTGTCGGTTTTTCTTGGCTGGTTTCTAGGAAAATGGATTATACCACATTTAAAATATTCACTACTGGACTTAATAATATTTCAAAAATAACTTAAATGTATTTCTTTCAGAAATAGTATTCCATGGAAATCCTTTCTGTTTATCTGCTGGCGTTGCCAAGCACATCCTCCGAAGCCAACATCCACGCAAATCATTGCTTTTTTAAACAGAATGGGAGAACAATAGCCTGTGTCATTAGCCTGGCCCCGTGCTGTCTGAAGACAAGGGCTGTGTGTGGTGTCATTCCCTACCTGCAGCTTTTCCCTGAAGTTGTCTGGGCCATATCTCTGTGTTGGCACTGCCAGAGGCGCCTTGGGGAGCAGAGCCAGGGCTGAATGGCTGGGCAATCTTCCTCTGCTACTGCACATTTGCCAGCTGAGTTTGTTCTTCAGCCTCTGTACCTATAGAGACAGTTCTTCAATCTCCCCATGTCAAGATCCTCCCTCCTCTGGAACTTGCTGAACATTGTCTCAATTGTGGAGTACTGGGAAGGTGGTGGAGATCTCTCAGCACTGGCCTGATGTCTTCTCTGCAGAGCTGACGTGAGCCAGCCCAAATAACAGTAAACCCCAGCCCCTGTGACTGATCGCCCAGGCAAGTGAAGTAGCCCAGCCTTACAGCACCCCCAGGACAGGCCTGTGGCTTCTCTGTGTGTTCAGGGAGGAGGTCAGAGCTGAAATTCAGGAAGAGTTTGGCCAACGGCACCATGAAGATGTGGGCATAATGGTGCATAAGCTTTACCTCAAGTGCAGGAAACACCCTTTCCAGTTCCTGGTACAGAGATTGAAAGCAAGGCATGACAACATGGAATATTTCTGGAAGAGGCTTCCAGTAGCATTTGGAGTAGTCTGGAGTTGCCAAAGTTAGTATTTCTGCTTTTCTCTCAAGCTCCCCTCTTACCTCCACTCTTCTGACTCCTGGTGGAAGGCAGATCATGCTCACACTAGCAGTATCTGTTAACATCTGACTGAAAAGATCTGTCTTTTCTGAGTTTGGCACTATTAGCTTATTTACAAATGGTCAGTATGGTCTCAGCACCTCAATAAACAGCAGCAGCAAAGATCATAAAATCACAGAATGGTTTAGATTGGAAGGGACGTTTAAAGGTCATCTGGTCCAACCCTCCTTCACAGAGCAGGGACATCTACAACTAGATCAGGTCACTCAGAGCCCTGACCGATCTGGCCTTGAGTGTTGCAGGAATGGGGCACCTACCACCTCTGGGCAACCATGCCAGTAGCTCACCATCCTCATTGTAAAAAACTTTTTCCTAATATTTAATCTGAATCTGCTGTCTTTTAGTTTCAAACCATTACCCCTTGGTCCTAGTGCAACAGCCCTTGCTAAGAAGTCTGTCCCCATCTTTCTTACAGACCTCTTTAGTGCTGTAAGGTCTCCCTGGAACCTTCTCCAGACTGAACATGCCCAACTTTCTCAGCCTTTCCTCCATAGGAGAGGCGTCCCAAAATGAAGATGACTTGAAGAGTTAGCTGTCCTCTGCTTTCCATAGCTGGTTCTGCCTCTTTTCTTTCTGGCCTTTCCAAAAATATTGGCAGCATCTCTGTAGTTTTAGTGCTTTGCTTTGCATGGAGAAATTAAGCTAGAATGAAGTGTACTGGTGCCTTTAATGTAGAAGTACATGTTGTCAATGCAGAGATTGTATCTTGGCTTTTTCAAGGGAAGACTAAAAATGAAAAAAATACTTTCTTTTGTACCTAAGATGTGAGCATTAAGTCAGTGGTGAGCTCTGCCTTTATGGCTTGTGTCTTAAACTGATTAGTCAAAATTAATTGGACTAAGTGGAAAGCTTGCTGACAAAACACTTTAAGAGTAGGTGTAGCTGATAGGCACCAAAATGGTCAGACATTTACAGTATGGATTGCAAACTTTGCCTCTGCCGTGCTCATCTGTGGGAGTTTCTGTAGGGAAGACAGAAGTGTGGTGCAAGGACTTGCAGAAAAACACAGGTGTGATGGGAGAAGGAGGAGCATGTGTGATGGAAACAGGGTGGATACGTCTGGTGGGAGGCTGTTGAGCAAATCCCTGCCTTGGAACAGTTCTCTGCTGAGAGAGCAGTCAGAGCAAGGAGGAGCAGCAGGAGTCACAGCTCTGCTGTCCTCGACAAGGTACAAGTTTGCAGCTCCTGCAGATGAACCACTTGCACTCCTTGCTGAGATATATTGCGGCCCAGAGCAGTTTGACAAACCCAGCCTGCTGGAAGGTGCCCGACTTCCAGTCTCTTCTCACCTAGGTTAGGAGGATTGAACATCTTGGCAACATGTACTGGTCTTTTGGTCCTTCAGCGATAGAATTAGAGAATGGTTTGTTTTGGAAGGGATTTTAAAGATCATCTCATTCCAACCCCACTGGCACTGGCGTTATCCTCATAGGAAAACAGAGAATTTGTAAGGCAGTGCACTCTTGTTCCTGACAGATGCTGATGAGCCAGTTCCTAATGACCCAAGACCTTGCTGGGGACTCCAGAGGGCCCAGTTTTCAGGAGAATAGCTGCAGTGAACACAGCATTCCCTGCCTGGTCTAGACTTGCATGGAAAGGTGACGCAATGCTGTCTGCCACCACCTTGCTCCAAGTCCTTTCAAAAAGCAAGTCAGGACAGAGAACCTGGGAACTGACTTGAGGGAAAACCTAGGTGGGAAAACCAGGGTTTCCATGCAAGGCAGTGAGGAAGTAAAACTGACTTGCCTAATTAAGACAATAGACTAATTAGCTAATGAGAGAAGTCTTTTCAGTGTGGATGTACCATTGGAAGCCATTAATTAAGAGTCTTGCTAAATCCCAGACTAGGCAAAGCCTTTGATAATAGTGTGCAAGAGCAAGAAATACCCAGCACTGTGGCCCTTAGCACACACACAGCCTTCTCTGCCTTCTCCATGGAGTCTTTAAAATAATAAATTTGCTTTGGAATAAATTATACAGATATGGAAACAGCAGTGGGGAAGCAACAAACAGGGCTTACAAGGAGCTAGACTGTTTCAGTCTTGCTGTGGCAGCATCTGTTCTTCCTTACTGGTATTTTGACTCCAGTTCTCTCATTTGTTATTTCCTTTTTGAGACAAATTTCTCCCAGGAGAGGCTGGTTTTCTTCTGATTGATCATTAGTGTTGCAAAACCAGTTGCTGCTGCTGGGCTGTTCCCATTGCTTTGATTGGACCAGTCTTTAACAGTTTCCTCTTACATTTAAAAGTGATTCTTTTAATTATCTGTAACAAATGTGTAAAGATACCAATTTTTCCTCCCATGTGGAATGAAGACAAATGATCAAACTCTGACACCTTTTTCCTGGAACGTGATCCTGGTTTGTAATCAACTCTTCTATTTTTCTCTGCCCTGTTTTTAAATGAGTTTCAGTTCCTGGTTATCAATAAAACTGTCTATGGCCTGGTCTGCAAGAGAACTTGAGAGGAACTTTTTACAGAGGGTGTAGGGACGGGACAAGGGGGAAGGGCTTCATGCTGACAGAAGGCTGGTTTAGATGAGATACTACGAAGAAATTCTTCTCTATGAGGGTGATGAGGCACTGGCACAGGTTGCCCAAAGAAGCTGTGGATGCCCCATCCCTGGAACTGTTCAAGGCCAGTTTGGACTTGGCTTGGAGCAGCCTGGTCTAGTGGAAGATGTCCTTGCCTGGGGAGTTGTTGTGTCGAGCCCTTGGCCACAAGCTTTCCTTATCTGGGCTAAAATTCTCCTAAAACTGGAATGGGAGGATACAGCATGTCAAAGAAGAGGAAGTGCTGAGCAGCCCTTTGTTGAGTTTAGATTTCTGCCCTGGAAATGTAAGACAAATTCATTCTAAAATAGAAAGCCAAATGGTTATTCTGCACCATGTCGTGCTAGAAAAGCACTTCTTTTTCTAAAGACGAAGAGACAGAGAAGCCAATTCCTGCAAAGCATTCATTTTATGTTTGTCCTTTCACATACCCTTGCTTCTCTGATTCTGCTGAGACTGATCTTTCACCAGGGAAGTGAGGAAGGTTAGGGAAAGGTGTAGTGTGTGGGGCATCTAAATGCACTTGGTTGCAGACTGCAGGACGAGGATGCCAGCACAGGCAGGCACCTGGCAGTGTGTTGCACTTCTTCAGAAACCAGTGACCCTCTTTTGTTCTGAGGGATCTGTTTTAACTCCTGGACTTCCTGAAAGCAGGGTTCTCAGTGTGTGCTGAACCCTTTTAAAATCCTTTTTAAACTGGGTTGGATTCGAATTGGCAGCCCTCTAAATACTGTCAGTAGCTGTATTTGTAGTGGCATCCTGGCTGCAGTGCCATAGCTCTGAGCTGCCACACCAACAGGGACTGCAGGGCTTGGCACCTCCCTGTTGGGAACAAAGGCATTGAACACAGCATATGTTGTGTCTGTGTGTAGGGTATTGAGCCCCTGTCCTGTTCTCCCACTGTGCTGAGTGTTCCTTGGGGGCAGGAGAGTGGCAGAAAACAGAGTGAATTCAGGAGAGAGAATGACTCCAGGCACCGTAGAGCTCAAAGTAGAATTGGAAAAGACCTCCAAGATCACTGAGTCCAACCATTAACTGAACACTGCCAGGTCCACCATTAATCCTGTCCCTAAGTGTTACATCTACACATTTTTTTAACATTTCCACCTGTTTCACTGCCCTTCTTTGGATGCAAATCACCTGAACATTACTTGAACAAATGCTTGAACGGCTCTGCTCTAATAGGAAGATAGGTATTTTGCAATCATGCTAAAACAATACTGTATAAAAGTCTTCTAATTTTGGACCTTTTGTCCTGACTGGTGCCAGCTTTAAAGAAGGTGAGGTCTCTGCTGAAGTGGCCTTGAAGTGGCACAGGAATAGAACAGGGGAAGCTGTTGTGGAAGTTCCCTGCAGTGTTGGTAAAAGGACAGTGAAGTGTCCTTCAGTGGCAAAAGAGATGAAAGCAGCTTTGGCTTGGATACAGCCCCTTTCTTATGCCCCTGCCTGTGATCTCTGTGGCTGTGTAGGTGTCAAAAATGGTTTCCAGTTTTCTGTTGTGGAGGGTGTGAGTGGTTAGAAAGCTCTTGTGCTGGCTTTCTGGGCAGCTGTGAACAAACCCCAATGCTATTGATATCCCTGCCACAAAACTGGGCCTGGTAATGTTTATTCTTGTCTTCCTTGTGAAAGGAAGACGGAAGATGTGATTTCTTTAGGATGATGACGAGCTGGGGTCTTTAACAAGAGCCTCCTTCCCAGGGGACTGCTGCCATACCAATACACTTCAGACAGACTATGTGCTGCTTTCTCTGTCCTAGACAAGGAGATTTTTAGAGCTGTGCTACCTGGAAGAAGCTGTGTTTGTGTCCATCTGTCCTGGTTTCAGCTAGGATGGAGTTAATTTTCTTCCTAGTAGCTGGTACCATGCTGAGCTTTGGATTTAGGATGAGAATAGTGTTGATAACACACTGATGTTTTAGTTGTTGCTAAGCTTGAGTTAGTGTTTACACTAACTCAAGGACTTTTCAGCTTCTCAATGCTGCCCTGCCAGCAAGGGGGGCATAAGAAGCTGGAAGGGGACACAGCCAGGACAGCTGACCCCAACTGACCAAAGGGATATTCCAAACTATATGGTATCATGCTCAGTCTATAAACTATGGGGAAAGCTGGCCAGGGACCACTGCTCATGGACTGGCTGGGTATATGTTGTCAGGTGGTGAGCAATTGCATTGTGAATCACTTGTTTTGCATATTCTAATTCTATTATTATTATTACTTCCCTTCCATTTTTGTGGTATTAAACTGTCTTTTTCTCAACACACAAATTTTACCTTTCCCTCTGCCCTTCACTCTCCCCTTCCACTGGAGGGAGAAGGAAATTAGTGAGCTGCTGTGTGGTGTTTAGTTACTTGCTGAGGTATAAACCATGACACCATCCCATCATCTGGTTTACTTTATTTCTGTCGGAAGTGCCCAGTTTGCATTTTAAGAGCTATATCAGGGATAATGCTTCTTCCTTGTGAGTAGTGCTGGTGGTAGGATGTGAAGGCTATAGATCACCCGCCTGTGGAGCTATAGTTTCCCCTCACATCATATTAGTTTCTTTGTCTCATTCCTTCTCCCTTCATCTAAAATTATTTTAGCTTTTAAGTGCATTTCCAAGCTGTGTAAAGCTACTGGCATTCAGAAACTTTCAACCTCCACCACCAAGAGCACAATTCTTCTGCATTTTCTATCAAAAAGTTTATTATAACTCATAATTCCAGTAACACCTAAGTTTCCAAATGTTTATCGGTTGTTTAAATATATTAAAGTCTATGAATTCAGAGGGTAGATGTCTGCTAATGCATCAGACCTGTTTCTTATGCCTCTTGTACTTCCCTGCCTTCCTCACAATCCTGCTGTATTAATTTCTTCAGGGACTAACAGTGTCTGCCTGTAATTGTGTTGGGAGTATCTTGAGAAGTAAGAAGCCAGATAAAATTCAAAGCAGGACAAGGCAATCTACATATGGATTTTGAAAGTGCTGTAAGATTATGCATTAAAGAGATCAAGCACCTCTGCTTTTACCCTTTCCCTTCTGTCTGAGTAGTAAATGACCTGCATTAAAACAGCAGAGCAACGAAACACAGGTAGTTGTAAGCAACAATAAGAGGAGTCCAAAATTAGTTTGTGAAGCAGCTTGGTGCCTTCTCACTTAAGATCTGTTTCTGAATCATTGTGCAGAGACATAACCCTTTGCCCATGTGAATGGATTTATATAGGGTTTAAAGCTAAAGGGTGAGATCAAGACTGGTGTTTGGGTTTGCCTGCCATGAGTCTTCATCACACTGCCCCCTCTCCTGTGACACTCCCATGGAAGTGGGCCGAGACAGTTTCACTCTGGGAAGCAATGTAAAGCCAATGAGCTGGATTTCACTGCATGGAAAATATTTACTCTCTTCTGCCAGTCTTCTCCTTCCTTAATCTCTGAATATCTCCATGCATAATCTCATCTGTAATTACAGCTGCACTGGAACCTGAGAGTGTGATACCTATTAATCAATTACTTAATATTTATTTATTCATATAACTTTCATTGTCTTTCATCTATGTTGAAAACCAGATTTTTATTTTCAGTTGTTCAAAGTCAAGTATTTACAAAACACACACACAAAACCAACCCTGTTGGCACAGGCACTCATACACCAACATGAGTGAATCGTGTGCCTTTGTCATCTTACCAAAAGTTGCAACTTCTAAAGAAAGGTAAATTGTTTTATCAGTGATTCTGGCAGCTCAGGCAGGGATTTGTATGAACAGCTGTCTTAAAGGCAAAGGGACCAAACAGGGGTGCGTGTTTCAGTGTTGTTCTGAGACAACGCAGACACAGCCAGCCAAGTTGTTTGAGCTGAACAATGGACTTTTTGCATACTAATTGATAGCCTGGTGTTTTCTTGAAATGTGCTGGTTAACAAAAATAATTATTGCATCACTAAGATACCAATACATCAGAGAATCATAGAATTGTTTAAGTTGGAAAAGACCTTCAAGATCCAACCATTAACCCAGCACTGCCGTGTTCACCACAAAACCATGACCCTAAATACCACATCTATGCGTCTTTTAAATCTCTGCCAGGATAATGAGATGAAGAGACTGACCCCCACCTGGCTACACCCTCCTTTCAGGCAGTTGTACAGAGTGATAAGGTCCCCCTTGAGCCTCTTTTTCTCCAGTATAAACACCCCCAGCTCCCTCAGCTGCTCCTCATCAGACTTGTGCTCCAGATCCTTCCTCAGCTCTGTTCCCTTCTCTGGACACACTGCAGCCCCTCAGTGTCCTTCTTGTGAGGGGCCCAAAACTGAACTCAGGATTCGAGGTGTGGCCTGACCAGTGCCCAGCACACAGGGACAATCACTGCCTCATTGTTCTAGCTTATGGCTTTAGCTAATTCAATGTTTGATTTCGATTCTAATTTTTCACACCATTCAGATAAAAAGGTTGTAAATCAGGCAATGCCTCTTAACATACATGTGGCTTCATCTCCTGCTCTGAGTAGAGGAAAGGAGTATTATAGGGAGCAGGTGTTGCTCCTCCCAGCTTTATACATACTTGACTGTGATGCTTCTTTTAGGAATGTTTCCTTCTCCAAAGAGCCAAGTAAGAACTGTCATCCTGAAAACGATGACCACTTAAGAAACTGCAACATGGAAATTTCAGGAGAGGGAACAGCATATGACTCTCATAAAGCACTGTGGAGAACAAACAACTATATTTGGTTCCTGGCAATATCTTTAAAAATTCAAATGTGAAGTAGTCCAAGAGGAGCTGGTTGTAGAGCTCTGTACATCATCAGTGATGTACTCTGGTTTTTCTCCAACATCTTCAAGCCAGAACTTTGGAAGAATTTCAGTAGGAAAAGTACACTGTAATTTCACAGTGGTTAAAAAGGTATAATGTCTTGGCAGAAGTGTATCTGGCCAAATTGAAAGACTTTTTTCTCTTCTTCCATGGTGACTTTTGATTAAGACCTGCTTTGCAACAATGCCAGTAAATCCAAAGCTTTTTTACTTCAGAACATGGAGAAAGGTACTGCAGATTTATTGGTGAGGCTAGATGTATTTTATTAACACCACCATGGGGAAGTCTGATTCTGATTTATTTGCAGAAATTCCACAATTTGGCAGTGCTGTCTGGCAGACTTCCTCTTGATTTTCAGTTGACTGAATATTAGGATTGGCCTGAGTAGAAAGCTTTGTTTGAATGGGAACTTCAGCTAGAGATTTACCTGTGGACATTTTTGAGAACTTAAGGCACACAGGTAAATGTTAAACAGTTTAGAAGAAACCAGTAGTTCCTGATCAATGCACTGTGTTCTAATTCAGATATCTGTTAGAAATAGAACTTTTCCAAAAGCTTCTGTCTAAATTTAAATGGACTGTTTATAGTAACCAGCCAGTAATACAATATACTGAGCAAAATGTGCTGAGCATGTGAAGCAAACAGGGCTATTAAGCCATGAATAAATCATTGGTTCAAATCAACTTGCACTAACGATGGTGCCCATTTAAAGGAAATGTACCACGTAATTCAAAGTGTTTCAAAATTTATAATAATAATTACAGTCTTAATCACCAGGAGACAATGTTTCTTTCCCTTGTCGGCAGAGGAAACCTTAGTAATTTAGGACTTCTCTAGATGTAAGACTCTAATTTCCCCATGGCAATCATATCAGACATATGCAATTGTATGGGATTATTCCCTTCTGCTGAATGGGGAAAGGCAAAAAAGATTACTAATTTGGCCTTGTATATTGTTTTAGGAAGAGAATGTCTTTGACTCTTAATTTCTGTACTATGGGGAATTGCCATGTCCAGATTTGGGTTTTGGTGTTTAAAATTGGAACAAAAAGTCAAAAATCACTGCAGACTGGAGGTTGATTGCAGCTTGTCAAAACACTCTATTACTGCTGAAAAATGTAAATGTTCATATAAGGTAAAATGGAACTTCTCCATGAGGCAGCTCCTTCTGGCAGTGGTGGCATGGGGCATGGGACCCGATGACCCTCAGGTCTGCTTTGATGTGGCTGTTCTCAGGCTCAGAATGCTCGTCAACCCTTTGGTCTCCACGAGGTATGAGAAAACACTACCTTAACAGACCTCTGTGGATTAATTCGATGTGGCAAATGCTGATCTTTTTTACCTGGCTTTCTGAAAACTTTTTGCTTCTAGTGGCACTCAGAAAGTCCAAGTCATTTTTTATTGAGAGAGCTGGAAATGCAGGGTACTGAACCAAAAGGAGAACAAACAAAATGTAAGCTTTCTACAGCTCCATGTATCACAAGCCCTTGCATTAGTGCTCTATATGACTCCTGGGGAAGCCTGTTATTTATTGTATTGGACGTAACTATTTGAATTCATACACTTTAGATGTATAAAAGTATGTTCCCAATCAAGAGGAAGAATTTAAAGTTACTTAATGAGTGGGTGCTTTCTGCAGTTTTTATTTTTCATGGTGCTTGATGCTCTTTATCCTCCTCAAACTTGAAAACAGGACATTTAATGCTGTGGGATGGGATGAGATGGAGTTTGAAGAGTAGAAAAGCACCAGAAACAACTTCTTAACTTATAAGGTTACCTATAATCCCCTGCTAAATCCATCCTTCAAAAACATCTTTAAAGAGATGGTGCTGATGTTTTTGCCACAGAAGCAGTGTGAGTGTTCACGCTTGCTCCAGTACACCAGGATCAGCCCTGTTGGGAATGTCCCAAGCAGCAAAAAAACGGGAAGGAGGGAATTTACCCTCGAGACTTGTCAGTACTGAGAAGGGAAGTACCAAGTGGGTTAGTTTTCCTACACCATCAGGTTTCCCACTGCACTCGCTTTTCCTTGTCCTTTGCTGAAAAATAGAAGAAAGCACCAAGGGGGTGGGATAGAAATGAGAAAGAGAGGAATGGTAAGGATTCCCTTGTCTGTGGGATGTGGATTTATGAGTCTCATAAAATGCTTTTCTGCTTTTCCTAGTGAGAAATAGTCATCCAATTGTGTTATCTTTAAGAGAATGATGATTTATGCTCTCAGAATGAGTGCTATTTCCAGTTTTCCACATCTTTTCAGTGCCTCAGCAACATCTTGTGGAGATTTCTTTTTGCCAAGAAAGGTTGGACCAGATGATCCTTGGAGTCCCTTTCCAGCCTGGTTTTCTGATAAATCACATTATGTGGTCACATTTTATGATAAAATATGTTGGGTTTTCGTTATTTTTTTCCATATGTAGTTGCATGGTGTTCTCCATTAAGGCCTCTGTAATTGTGCCTCTGGGAAATGTGTGTAGATAGGTAATCATTCACATGATACTCTGTGCCAGAGTCAAAATCTGTGTAATTATCTAAATGACTGCACACCCTAAGTGCTATAGAATTGAAGAAATTTGTAGCTTCTAACCTGGGCTTTGTCAAATACCTAGTTTTGTGTTTCATATTATGTGAGTAATTCACATTATGTCATTCAAGTTTGCAAAATACATCTACAGAGTATTGGTTCTTGGATTATTAGTAATGAACATTAATCACAATTAAAGGCATGTCGTTATTTCAACTTTGGAATTTGTGTCCTTTCAATGTTTATGTTATGTTGCAGCAGCTGCAAACGTTGTTGTAAACACATTACCACATCCATGGAAAGAAATCTGTAAATGATCAGAAGACGACTGAAAGTAGGGTTTTCCTTTCCTAGACTTTAAATGGTGTCAGCAGCACTGTTACCTTCCCAGTTCCTTCCTAATTTAGAGAAGAGCCAGCTTTGCCTTCCTTTCCAAACCCCTGTACATGGATAACAATCCAAATTAATCCTGATACCATCTTTATATACCATTTACACATCGCAGGAGAATGCATAAGTGAGGGAGGGTGAATCTTTAGAGAAGAAGGTACTGTCATAGCCTGTAGCTAGTGCGTGTGTGATGTGGACATGTCATCCCGAAACATGCCATAGGATGCACCGTGGTGAGGTAAGGCACAAAGCATCTTTCTCATCATCTGCCCAAAGAGAGTGGACCCAACACTTCCAAGAACCAGCAGAGTTTGGTTTGTTTTCAGAGGGCTTGTTCCCACGCAGTCTCCAGCACCGTGGCCTGGGTCGGGCTGCGTGTTGCGGACAGAGCATTTCAATTTCCAGCTCTGTCTGTAGGGAAATGAAGGAGCATGTGCTTTAAGACCTACTGCTTCTTCTTGCAGAGGTCACACTAGTTCAGTGAGAACTGGGTTCGGCTTCCCATCACACAGCAATCTGAGGGGAAAAATGTGAATCCTGGCTTAAATGGATAATGTGAAATGCAGATGTGTCATTCTGCCTTGCCCTGCTGTCTGCAAGGGCAGGGCTGAGCCTTGTGCTGCTGCTGACAGGGGTCTTGCATGGTTCCCTGAAAGTGTCAAAAGTTGAAGACAAGCTGTACTTTTTGGGTCTCTAGAGAGAGAGTGCAGTGCCCCCACTCCCTTGAGTTCCCCAGCATTCCATCCATCCTGGTTCCTTTCCTCCCTCACAACCTGTCTCCTGGGTTTTGTCTTCCCTCAGCCCAATCCTATATGAAAACAATAGAATTGGGAGGGGCTGTCATTTTCCTTCTGCCATCACATCCATCCCAGAACGAATCTGAGGGTGGCTTCTGAGTTTAAAGTGAACCAGCAGCAGTTTTAAGCATTGTCCTGCACATTCTACTCTTACTCCTGATTTTTCTCTATTCATTGAATGCAACCTCACTTTAGAGAGGGAATTGTCCTGCTGACTCTGCAGCAAGCAGGCAGTACAGAAGGAGAAGACACTTTACTCATCAGTTCCCATTGCTTTCATTTGTGATGCCAGGCCTTGTAGTTATATCTGTGAGTTTTGCAGGAGGGTGGGAATCCCAGTCAGTTGGATTGATGTAGGCACATAGTGCAACCTATGTGTTTTCCTCAGCCTTTTTCTCACTTAAAACCCTTTCGTCTTTTGGTTATTCTTGAGCATGTTTCCTCCTGCCCTACTTCATGTCCCAAGTTAAAAATCACCATTAAAGGTTTTACGGGTAACTGCTTATTTCTATTGTATCCTGCGGGCAGAGCTGAAAGGTTGAGAGGAAAGATGTGCCAAACTGGGATTCTGCCTGAGAGGATTTCCTTTGTGATGGAGCATTCTGGCTCCAGACAATTCTTTAGCCAAATTTTCTTTGTCAGCCTTCATTTCAAAATGTGACCAGTTAATACTAGAAGAAAATATGGCCTTTAATTCTTACTCTTAGGTTTTTCCCTGTTGGTTTTCAAGCCAGTGAGTGTCTGAAATGTTGAGATGCAGATGCATTTATGTGTTTTCTTCCAGGGAGTGAGCAATGGCAGCACTGCAGATCCTCAAATGAGAGCAAGATGATAATGTTTTACAGAGGAAACTTTGTTGGTGAAAATGAAGTAATCAATTTCCCAGGTTCTTTTTGCAGAAAAAAAAATTTTTTTTGTATTGTGAGGAAGAACAAAATACTGGTTTTGACATATTCAGAAATTAAGGTTTTCATGTAAAACTTTATTGGAAAAAAACTACAACCCAACATTTCAGTGTTATAATGAAAGTAAAAGAGCTTGAAGTCACAGTGAAATATTCTGCTCCCAGATTTCTTCTTGTTTGATGCACTGGAAATTACATTTGCTGAGGTAATGAAGAACAAATTGTGTTGTAGCAGGAGCCGAACAGTCTTGTTCCAAACAAAAGGTTGTTTGTACAACCTGTGTGCTGGAGTGTGCCAGGAAGTATGTGAGGAAGGAGCAGTGACACTCCAGATGCCACACTTCACCAATCCATCCATTTTCAGGTTTTTTAAATTACAAAGTTTATCTTGTGTTTTGGATGGAATAATACAGATCCAGATCAAAACAAGCAGTCTGTCTTCAGTGGCCTGATAAATTGCTCTTAATTTTCTGGAATAGGTTATTTTCATTTAGGTAAGGAAAGGCAAAAAAGCAGGCTTTTCAGAGCGCTGCCAAACAGAAGATTAAGTCAGCATCAAATCCATTAGTCAACCGATTTATCTGTTGGCTAACACCACTTCAGCCTCTTCATCTTAACTTTTTTTTTTCCCTTGGGTGACAATTGAACCCACAATTTCACTGCTGTATTGCAGTATTACATGGTGGTTGCTCTGCTTAAAACTAAGTTTACTGCCCTCTTAAAATTTTTTAAAGCAGATTTTATTTAGTTTTATTTTTTCATGGCAACTTTTTCTTCTTCTGTGAATGTACCATTTCTTTGAAAACTCATTTCTGGGAATGCAGTCCTAATCGTTGTTGTAGGCTACTGCAGAACATGCCTGTAGTAGAAGTCGCCTCTATTAATTGCACATATTTATGTGTCCATCATTATTCAGTGCCAGCTTTGAGTTTCCTTTCAGGACACCTGTTCCAGACTCCATGGTGTGCTTGCTTGGGGCTGTCTTGGCAGTCTTTGTTTTCCTCAGTTTCATATGACAGAGGATTGCAGATTCGTCATGGACAGAGGTTCTGGTGTCAGTTGAAGTCTAACCACTGATGGAGACTTTTTTTACCTTCGAGATATTTCTAACATGTCCATCTTTTGTAGATTCTTTGCTAATTCCCTGGTGTTATATTTTTCAAATTCTTCCAAGAAACATATATGGCAACATCTATCCCTGCCTTTGCTGGTGTTGCTGAAGCAGCTAGGGATTTGGGGAAAAGTATTGGTTTAGAGGAGACTTCTGCTAATAACTTCTTGGCCATAAAGAGTTTTCATCTTCTAACCTGAGACATTGAAGGTGAGTTAGTTTCACTTGAAGTTAGCAGCAACCTCTCAGCAGCAAATGTTCCTCTGGTACCATGGAGGGGGCCTGACTCCATAGAGTTGGTGGGAAGAGCCTATGGAATTTAAAGTTGCATGTGCTACCATTCAGCATTTCTCATTTAAACTCCTCCCGATGTGGGGGATTGTGAGGAACTCCAGGACCGGTACACAGGGATGTGCATCTCCCAGTTTTATCCCACTTCTTTTGGTTGTTTTTGCATATCACAGGCTCCTGAGCCTGCTCTGCACAGGGCTGCATGGAGTGAAGTGTTCAGTGCGGGAGAACTGTCCAAGAGCCAGAAGGTGAGCACGTCGGAAATACTTAAATTTCTGTTCTGCCTTCCAGTGAATGACATCCTCATACTTGTAGATATCAGTGAATCCAAGGGAGGCAGGTCTTTTGCTGGCAGAGCAGGAGGCTGAAACACGCAGAGGCAGCAGTTTGCTCATGCTACATGGCAATTAACTGGAAAAATCCTTACTCTAAACAAGAATGTGTCTCTCGTTTGTCCTTACATTCAGTTCTTCAATATAAGACTAGCTCTTACTAATTAAATGCAGAATTACACAGTGCAATCACCTCCTGCCCTCTAAAGAAATAGAGAACAAAACCTGTCAGCACTGCACTCCCCCGCTGTGGGATAATCTGGAACTGGCTGGCTGGTTATGTACTTAATTTGCTTGGTTTGTCAGTGTTTATTTGGGGCCTGACTGACGCAAAATCATCCTCTCCCCTCTGGAAATCAGCATCCTTCTGGCAAAATGTACAGCTTGGCTTGCAGGATACTTTTTAGCCACGAGTATTTTCCTATGGTTGCTGTGGTACCTCTACAAAATCAACTCCAGGTGTGACTTGTGTAGGCCTTGTGCAGTCCTGTTTCCCCCTGGCAATCCCAGCTGCTTTCATGGTGTAGTCACCAGTCACATGTCACCAGTGCCTGGTGGCATAAAGAATTTGGCAGGGCAGATAACTTGGTGACAGGTGTGGCCTTGACCTCTCTGGGAACAAGGAAACGTGTGGTCTGTTCCAGGATGGCATCACTGTTGCTGCTAAAGGCCCATCAGCATCCTCCATGTTGAATACTTGCATATTACAAAGGAATATTCTAACACCAAGTGAACAGCAGTAAAATTCAGTCTGGTAAGATTTATTACTTTAATATTGGAGGATTTAAGCTGATACCAGATTAACATATTCATAGGGTTTTAGGGACTGCTTGGGTGTTAACTTTTACCTTTTAATCTGAAAACTGCAAGGGTCTCGCGTCTCTTCTGCACTAACGACTCAGTCTGTCTTTGTAAGAGGTTGAATTTCTTTACACGGTGTTTTGTGACTAGATATGAAAGAGGGAAAATGGCCCTTAATTTTAACAAGTTCCCATTTGGTTTAACAGCTGCTGTGAGATCTCTCTTGTCTTTTCGGCTGTGTTTGCCACTTTGGCAGTGTGTTTCTGGTTGTCAGAGTCATACAGAGTTCTAATGAAGTGCAACACTTTTTTCCCTACAGCTGTTATTTGTCATTTGATATAAGTCTGCCTTGTGAGAGTTTTATTCCTGAATAAATGATAAAAGGACAGCTAGTATCAGAAGGCAGTGCTGGCATGAGTTTCTGCTTTGTTGCTAACATAGAAGAAGCCATCGCTCTCCTTTTAAAGGATGTGTTATGTGGCTGAATTTGGGAAAGCCTTTCAACTCCTGAGGGAGCCAAAGCCAGCCTCTTCCCCTGTTCTACCCTTTGCTGTTGCCCTGTCCTAATTAGCAGTTAAACTCCCCGCCCTGTGCTCCCAGTGCCAAGCCACTGGCTTCTGGCGATCACTCAGGGTTTGTTTTTCGTTGCAGTGCAATAAGCACTGTGTGTTTCTCCACTGTGCTCCTAGACGAGGGCTGTGAGACCTGCTGAGTCAGCAGACATCGCCCATGCTCCTTGGGGTTCATCTTCCTCCCCTCCTGGAGCCGGGGAGATGTGGCAGCCAGAGCTGGGTGACGTGATAGCCCGGGCACAGTGTGACCCTGGGGAGGCTCATGAGTGGTTCAGACTGGAGAGTTTGCTGCAAGAGCTGGGCTCTGTTAGTTTGTGTAAATCTGTTATTGAAGCTGCAAATCCTGGTTCCTGCTAGCTCTGACGTTACAAATAACCCCCTGATTCCTTAGAGTACGTAGAGAACTCGGCTGAGCTATTTGAGTGTTAGACATTTCACGGTTGTTGTACAAGGGAGTCCTGCCAGGTTGAAGGTGACTCCCATACTCTCAAGATGTTTCTTGAACTGCCTAAATGAATGTGCAACCAACACTGGTGTGCTCCCATGCCTGACAGAGAAATACATATCGTATCACCCCATGCTGCCAGCTCTGGTTGGGAAGCAGAGACTATTTGCCGAACTCCACTCATTAACATGCAAAGGTCTCATCCATTGCCAGCAACGTGCCAAGAAAATTTTTTGACAGAATTTCTGCAAAGATCTTTGTAAGGCACACTTAACCTTGACTTATGTCTTCCTGTCCTCTCAGTGTTTCTAAAAACTTGCTTTTGGGGTTCCCTGTGAAGGAGGAGGTGGGCAACATGCTGTGAGTTTTTGTTCCCTACCTGGATACATCTGTGTTACACTTCTGCTGAGGACTATAAACCCTCATTCTTTCTAACCCTGCCAAACCAATCCCCTCTTAGAAAAGTATCTTTAATGATACGTGATATTCCAACTACCCTGAACATTTCATGATGAATGTATGGCATCGATATTTGTTACAAATACTTCTCCCTAGAAGACTCTGTATTAAGCCCATGCTTCATTTCATCCTTAAGACTTCTCTTACTCTGGAGTTAGTTGATAAACAAAATTACTTTATTGGGGACAGATAACAACATGGGGTTTCAGCAATTAAATGAAAAGTAGCAGGGAATCCTAAGGAGAGGAAATGGAGGGTCACAAATGGCTCTGAAGAGACTTGAAGGCAGGAATTAATATCTTATGCTTAATGAATGACAGCTCTTTAAAGAAAGCTGTTAGATAAAGCAATATAGGAGTGGAGAAGAGCGCTTTTCAGAAATTGCATAGAGTGAGAGAGGTTTTTCATTTAGAAATTTAGCAGTCTTGACCATTTCTCTTGTCTTTGGAGAGGGTGGCAAGTGAAAGCATGACCTCTAAAACTGATAGAAATTCCAGCACTTCAGGAGCAAAAGGCAGTGTGAAAAGTATAGCTCTTCCTCTGTTTTGCCCCTGCCAGAGGAGAGATCTCACACTGAAGGTGCTATTGAGTTATTCCTTTGTTTCTGTGCTCACTCAACCAGCACATGCCTAAAGCTTTTTTCTTTTCTTTTTTATGGTAGCAAGCAGGGTGGAAGGTAGCTTAGATTTGAGTAAGGGCAATGGAGTTATAGAAATCATAGAATCATAGATTCATTAAGATTGGAAAAGATGTCTAAGATTATCAAGTCCAACCATTAGCCCAGCACTGCCATGTTCACCACTAAGCTGTATCCCCCCAGTGCCACATCCACACTTTTTTGGAACACTTGAAGCAATAGTGATTCCACCATTTCCCTAGGCAGCCTGTTCCAAGTGAAGAAAGGCTCCTCCTTGTCAGCAGCTTTTAAGAGGTGTGGCTGAGGGGGCTGATCAATCGACCTCCCAGGGTCCCTTCAGCTCTGTTGTCGCTGGTGGGTTTTGTAGTCACTCCCTTGGCTATACAAACATGGAGGTGGGGAGCAGAGTCTCCTTTACCAACCACCAACTGGCTTGAAAGGTCTACTCAGGGTTAGCATTAAAGGGTTGCATGCAGCCCTCACCTCCCGGGCTCCTGATGGGAATCATGAGGCTCGAGTGAACATGTTACCACTTTGAAGTATGGAGGTGTGGATGTTAAGTAGTTTCAGAGAGAAGAAATGTCTGTGATTTATTTCTTGCTGAGAAAAGTTCATTAGGGAGAAAAAGGGAGAGGAGGGGAAAAGTTTTAAGGGGACACTGAAAGCACCATCAATTGATGGTGGTTATACAACTCTAAAAGTACGCCTGCACTGCAGATTAGAAAGTAGGACTCGGGGGTATTCCAGGATTAGGCAATTGTACTAAGTACGTCAGAGTTTCTTTGGCTTATGTGGATGGCCTTTTTTTCAGCATTTTTTATTCTTTCTGGAGCTTTTTTTTCCCCTCCTTTTTGCTGAGGGCAAAACGTAGTTTGTATAAGAGCAGAATCCAGCAATGCTGTTCTACTGGAAGCTGTTGATAGTGGAAGTGTCTGCCAGCCTCATCAAATATTATCCACAAGTGTGAGATCTACCCTTGAAAGTGTGTATTGCTGCCTATAAGTCTGACTACTTACTTCATTAAGTTCCTCCAGTAATTGAGGTGTCACAGTCCCGTGGAGTCTTACTTGCCTTCAAGCCACCTGGGTATTATCCACCACTAGATTCCCATTGAGATCAGTGTTAGAGCACACCCACTTGAACCATTTGGTCACACAGGCTCACATTGGAACACATTTATTCTGGACTTTACTGCAGAAACATCTTTTCTCCTTTTATAGACCCATACATAGCACTTCAAAGATGATTAAGTTTCATAAATCATTAGGAAAAGAACAGAAGCAGATGCCATCCAGCAATACATTTGGGACTCCCTAGTCCAAGTTTCTCATATTATCGATCGTTTCTTGTTCATCCTGTACCCAGGCTTGACATGAGTTCTGTAAACCCTGTGGAATATCTGGAGTGAAACTTTTGCTGATGTTCTGGGAAACACTGTTTTTTGGACTCCTTTCTGGGAAAATGAGGACATGAGAATTTTTTTATTTTCCAGTATCATTATATTCTTACTGAACCAATTTTAACTGTTTGCATTGGACTTCTGCCGATGTAATTGTATCAGAGTCCCTAAAGTGTTTGCAGGTGAAAGTAACTCTCTATTTCCAATGGGATTAGTAAATAGTTATGAATGAACCAGGAGGTCCAGAACAGATTTTCTTTTACTTTCTTTTCTTGTACTTGCATGCACTATGTCTCTCACGGTTCACATAGTCTTGATGAAGCCATCACATCTTGGTGGTCTTTCTTTGCCCATCTGTTTTGTAAGGAATATTACTCCTCTTCCTAGGAGATTGTGAAGGTTGGATGAACAGTAATTCAGGTATATCAACCTTTTTCATTGCCATGGGGCTGGATGCTGGGTTTGGAGGACTGACTATGGACAGCTGCCCTCAGTCGTGCTGCTTTCCTGTCCCTCATGGCACCATTTCTCTTCCAGCCTCATCGCCACTGTGTGTACATACTGTAGCTGTACCTGCTTCATTGCTAGGTTCAGTGTGAGGCCACAAGAGAAAAAAACATGGGCTCTAAGGAATTCTATGATCTACCCCATGGGTATTTTTGTTCGAAAAAATATGTTAAGGTCTTCTGAAGAAAAGCCAATCAATTGCAGCACAGGACTCACTGTAAGGCATACCAGGACTGTGCTGCAGCCTACAACTAGGCTATCACCTTGGAAATAATTTGGATCCAAATTATGTTTCTTTTTCCTAACTCTAGTGTCAAATGCTGTGCAGAAGCACAGGTGATTATCACCCAGCTACTGCTCTAACACCCAAGCCTTCATTTAGGTAACCTCGAATTGGTTCAGAATGAGTTAAATGCTAAATGGCCTTCATCAATGGAAACATTTCTGTGTGGTGACTATTTTTTTAGTAGCTTCATCATTTCCATATGCAATTCAAAAGAATTGTAAAGAAAAAAAACACCTCCCATTCTCACCAACTAAGTAGGAAGAGCTGAGACTGGAGAGAGATTCATCCCTGGGATGTCAAGGCTGGGAGGTCAAGACAAGCTGTTAATTGTGGCAGGGTAGCATCTGCTCCTTTGCAGTGGATATCCGTGGGTGTAGTGACTGGTGCTGGCACTAAGGTTTAGTCAACAAACTGTGCTGGTGAGGCACAGGGAGGAGCAGGAGCAGCTCCTGGGCTCAGCTGTGGTGGTTCAGCAGGGCTCTCCAGGGCAGTCAGACAAGATTTTTATCACTAAAATGAGCTGTGTGTTCTTATCTGACTGTATGCTCTGCCTGACAGCTGCCTAGGAATAGGTCGCTTGCATACAGCTCCTTTCCAGGAACACACTTTGACCAACACCAGTAGCAAAAGAGCATTATTAAGTTGATTAAGCCTGAGTTGACTTTTTTTTTTTTTTTTCCTACAATAGTAACAGATGGCAAATGGTGGCGGTACAGCTGCTGGGACTGGGAGAGGATGGATGTTGGTTTGTCATTTCAATGGCTGCTGGAAATAATTAATATTTATGTTTATACAGCGTCTTCCGTCTTTCAGAGCGCTTTACAAACCAGGTGATAAATAATGGGCCTGGAGTTCATGCGTGCTGGTAGAGCTCATCCCTGTGCCCATGTGGCCAGTGTGGGAGGGTAAACATAAGGGCACTGGCCTGTGCTTCCTACACAGCCTGAATGTGGATAGTGCCATTCAGCAGGGATTTCAGGTAGAAAAGGCAGGTAAACAGCTGGAATTCAGGGGGTGACACTGGTATCCAGGGTGTCAGGTGCTAGTTTGGGTACCTGGACTCGCCTCTGGCTGCATAGGGTTTTGTGTAGACTCCTCCCAAAGACGTCTGTGTCCACAAGAAGGTGCCTTAGGGAGTAGGTAGCCACCAGCCATGCTGTCCTTGTACAGTCAGATGCAGCAGCTGGGGCTCTGCAGGTCACCTGACACTAGCAGAGGTGCTGAGGCTTCCTCTCACTCTGGGCAGGTTCGAGGGTGGCCCCAAGGGCCTCCTGACTCTGACACTTGCTCTCCATCAGTCTTGCTGGGATGTGCTGTGAAGGCAGTGTTTCCAGGTCCATCTTTAGTCCAAGAATTTGGAACTGATACAGAGAGGAATCAAGACTTTGTGTGGATTGGCTCACTATCTCACAGTGTTACTGCAGGTGATGGGTTTGGTGGATATAACAGTGAAATGACAGAAATCTGGGGCACATAATGAGAAAGGACACTTTTTAGCACTTCTTTTGTATTTATTAGGAGCTGGATCA
Organism: Coloeus monedula; assembly: GCF_965178545.1. Lineage (NCBI taxonomy): Eukaryota > Metazoa > Chordata > Aves > Passeriformes > Corvidae > Coloeus > Coloeus monedula. Next base: position 7,702,454 of record NC_138792.1, read on the forward strand.
AGACCACCATTTACTCCTCCTCCATTACTGGCAGATTCAGTTGCCATAATTGCATCCAGGAAAAACATCACACTAGCAAGAGCTAAGTTTAGAAATCCATAAGAATTACAGCACTGTGGTTTTCCCTCATGTGAAGGGTCAGAACTTCCAGGAAAACACAGGAAGAAGTCATTACAAGGCACTTTAATGAACATTGAATTGTATTTTAGAAACTTGAAAAATGTTGAAGGCAGGTAAAATGTCAGCTTTATGTAATTTCCCCTTTCTCTATACTATATTCAGATCACCTTTTCAGGAAGGAGTGCCCAAGGTGAGCAGGATGTGTTAGGATTAACAGGTAATAACAGGGGAACTTGCCAAACACTGTTTCCCTGGGATGGTGTTAAAATGTCTTTTTTCTTTAGAAAGTATTTGAATTTCTGAAGATGGGGAAGTTGCTCTGCATTGGTACCAAAAGAGGGCTGACCACTTTTTAAGGGTTCAGAAGAAGACATAATTAAAATAATTTTTATTCATTTGAGAGTGAATGTCCAGCTACCATCTGTGTAACAGCAAGAGAAAAATCCTCCCCTTTACATTGTTTCTGGTGTAATGGTAAGTGATATAAGGAAAGATACAAAATTGTGCAAACAGGGCTGTTCTGTATTTTCCAGCCCATTTCCAAGACTTCTGGGCTCAGCTAAGGCTGTGAATCTGGCTGGTCTTAGCCAAATGAAAATTATGAATCTCTGGAGTGTGAACACTGCCAACTATTGCCCTTTGCTGCATTCAGTTAGAGTGGCTGAAGGCATGGCTCAAGTATGGTTCTGGCAGCAAGACAATTAAAAGGTCATGACTTAAAAGTCTAAAATCCAGTAATCTAGTCCTTCACCTGACAATGTAAGCAATTCTTTAGCCATCAGCCAAGGTAATATATGGTGCATAACAAATGTAATTGAAGCTCTAGGGGGCTGGTCCTTTCTTCTACAGTAAATACTGTGAGGTTTTTCTCCTCCTCCCACAAGCAAGTCTTTCTCAAAGGTCCAGAGGGAAAGGCAGCTTTCCCAGCTGTAGTGATGTACTGATGAGAAGGCTCATGGAGCTGGTGATGCCAAAGCAATGCATAAGTGCCTGGCCACAGGAAGGCAGAGGAGGAGGAGGAGAGTTTGCTTTGGGGACTGCCTTGGCCTTGCTCTGTGCATCTGCAGGGCTGCCACGAGGAAGGGAGCAGCTCCAAGTGCCCACAGTTTTCCCACAGGAATGATGCCAGCAAACCAGATAACAGTTGGTAGCCCATAGCATACTGCTGTTCTGTGGCTTCGTGGTTGTGCTGAGAGATAGATCTCAAAGGACTGTTTTTAGGAGTTAAATTCTTCTGGAGTTTCATGCATTTTTTAGGACTTTCATAATGTCCTTAAATTGGATATTTCCACATTGTCTAATATTGTATCCTAAGGATGCTGTGGGTTGGCAATACCTCCTGCCCTTTTTGTTATTATGCTCTGTATAATTTTATGCAGCACAGTCAGGATTTGAGAGCAGCTGACAGCCCAACTGCACTGTCTGTTTAACTGCAGGAAACCACACTTTATCCCCCTCTGAATCCTAATGGAGTAATGATAACAGATAATTAATTGAATGCCTTTTCCTTTCTTTTGTTTATTCTCTCTTTGAACATATTCCCTAAATACACAAATAAAATCCTCAATTAAAATTTATGGATTAGTGGATTGAACAACAAATCTTTTTCTTTCTTCTTTTTTTTTTCCTTTTGCCTGGATCTCAGTGAGAATTTTGCTGATTTTCACTTGTGCTCCCCTCCCTGTCAAACATTTTCAGTTGTCAAAATGGGTAAGTATACACTGGGCTGTCGTGTGGGCACATCAGATGTATCAGTGCTTATCAGAATGGTGGAAAGAGATGACAACAGTCTGGCATTCCTCCTGTGCCACTGTGTGTGGTGTTCACACTGCCCTGGAAGCCAGGAGCTTGTAAGGAGAAGTGCAATGGGTCAGCTCCCCTACAGAAGGATGGTTCTTAATGCACTTTGATGGGGTAAATATTGTCTCCCCCAGGAATGACCCTTTAGAATTTGTGACATAAGAAATGCTTGTCAGAGAGAGGGCTGCAGGCTCAGCATCCCCCAACACCACAGCATTGTCATCCACTTAATTACAGCAGTACATGATCAATATGATTGCACATACTCAATGGTATCTTTACGTCATAAAAAGAAGAAAATTGATCTGAAAGTGTTTTCTATGAACTGCCACTTAGTTTGTAGAACCGAGCACACTTCACATCTGCAGGCTGGAGGTTAGTGACATACAAGCAATCACACAGTAAGTGGCAGGTAAAAACAAACAAGAAAAAGAGGCTATCACAGCTAATAAAGTCTTGTTGCATGCTGAATAAAGCTTTTTATGAGTTTATTTTTTTGCTTGGAGCAAACAGTACATTTTGTTTCTGTTTTGCAGTGAGCATAAGCTTTGGAAGGTTAAACAGAGAGTATTAGATTATGGTAAGTGGTCGTCGGAGGCTTGCTTTACAGTCATGGCCTGTTAAATTGTTTACTGAACCTCAATATATATATATCTCTGAGGTTGATGTGTGTCTTAATTCCTGTTTATCTGGAAGATCTGAGTCTGTTGATTTTTTTATAAAACCTGAATGAACAAACATAAAGTTTAAGATTCTCTTTATTATAAGCTGTGGTTTATAGTATAGTTATAGTAGTAAGAAGTCACAGCAAACATACCAGTTGCATAAATAAACTTTCAGCATTTTGTTATTGTGTATCAGCACATTTTTATCAGTACAGGTTTTTAGACCTGCTTTTCTACAGCTTTCAGTTAATCTGGCAGCAGCTGGACAGACACCAGGGTCTGATCTCACTCCTGGGAAGAGGTTGGAACAGCAAGGTGACTGCTCGTGCAGTGAGCCAGCCCCATGGCGCTCAGCCATTGTGCTCATGGGTCAGCTTCTCACTTGCTGCCTTTGAGCCTGTTGTATGTGGGTTTGTTTGCCTCAAAATGCTGTGCTGGGCACTGTCTATTTGGGAGCAACTCGAATCCCTGCACAGAGGGTGGGAGGAAGGGGCAGCCTGGACAGCAGGCTCAGTTGGAGCTGGACTGTTCCAGGTGAGCAGAAGCTGATCTGCACAGCTGTGTCTCTGCTTTGGTGCAAATCCTGTCACTCAGGAGGACAATTCAGTTTCAGCACTGGGTGTACAGGTAAGAGTGCTAACTTCAGGTTGCATTGAGCATCTCTTGTTCACCTGAAGGAAAGAGTTCTGTAGTTCTGTAATACTTCTGCGAGGAATGTAAAATAACTTCATATGGATAACAAAGGAACAAGAGGTTTGGGTGTTTGTTTTGGACATTTTGAGATGTGCAAAAAGTGACCACTTTCAGAAAAATATTTTATCTCCTTCTCCCCCCCTCACCTTTTAACCCTGGTTCTAGGTTCAGGATACATAAGCCACAGTCTGTAAAGGACAGCCCACAGCTGCTGTGTGGGAAAAGTAGGGAGAGGCTGGATCTATGCAACTGGAGCTTGGACACCAGGGGATTTCCAATAGCCTCTTGAGGCAGGCAGTGCCAATGACCCTGGTGTTTGTACAGTGATGCTCAGTTAATCTCTGTTGAACAATACCTGTTTGGATGAAAGTCAGGTGCTGTTGGGGCAGCCTGCCAGTGAAGACTTTTACGTATGTGGATTATTGATTTGCAGAATTCATTGAGGTATTTTCACATTTCCTAGAACCAGGGCTTGACAATAAGTCCTCAGATAACCTGTGTTGTTGGATAATCCGTGTTGTTGGATAATCCAGGCAGAATGAGAGGTAGGGCCAGGGAACTGCTGGAGTACAGGAGCAGACTGCTGGAGTGGGCAGAAATAGATTTATGGGAGCAGAGGGGGAACTCAAAGATAGAAGTGCTAGGGCAGGAGATGTTCTGGGATAAATTCCCTTTTGCATAATTTGCACGTGCCTATAATCTGCTCTGCAGATGGGCTTCAGATTGTTTGGAGTTAGGTTTTTCTTCCCTAAACAATTGTGGATTATACTGTGAACAGTATATTGTACCTCTATAATCTGTAGCTTTGTGTTGGACTTCTGTAATGTACAAGGATTTATAAATTCTCTGAGAATGTGGACAAGTTTGTATTACCAGTATCCTTGTGTCACACTTGCTTTTCTCCACCATTCCTGCCTCTTCATGTATGATTCTATAACTGGGGAATGGAGCACAGTGGCACATGAGCCAGTTTATACTAAGTAGAAGTTAAAAAAGGGACGGAAAATGTGAAAGCTAATAAGGAAATATAGTCACATGCCAACAAAGAGAAAAAGATACATCTGAAAATAGTGTTGCAGAATCAGATAAATTTCAACTGGAGATGAAGTCCTGCTGGCATTATTTATGGGCCAGACTCCTTTGCTTTATAGTGGGAAATGTAAAAAAACACAATAATGAAGATTGTTGGCAGGAGACTGCTCTTCACCTTCCCTAAAAGCCACATATTAGATGGCTTCCCATTCTACAGTGTCTTTGGGAAGGATGGTCCAACCTCATCCTACAAAGGGAAGGACACAAGCTGTTGGTGCAGGGCTCAGCACGTGGTGGTCTCATAGCAAACCAGGGACTGAAAGGCTAAAGCAGTGTTTAACTCAAGTTACTCCTATTTTAATAATTAGCCAATAGCCAGTTCCCACACTTTGAAGGGCACGTTCTGCTTTGGTGGCATGCAATGAGCCCCGTCTTTACAGTACTCAGTCATTAAAAATGCACTGATTTCCAGGACTGACCTTCATCTCACCAGAAGAAAAGGATGGAGTTGAGCACATTCCCACATAAACTGGAAGATGGGTTTATTTCTGTGAAATAGTACTGAATGAACCTTTCTGGCTGTATTTTCAGGCACCCAGCACCCTGCCTGGGCCATGTCTGCTGGTGGATAGGGGAGGTGAGACTGTACTGTTGAAGGCGCAGAGCAGAGGAGGGCAGCTTTGCTCCCCGAGTGGAGGAGATTATTCTTTTCGTGATAAAACCGTCTCATTTTCTCCCTGCTGGAGCAACATGCAATGAAGTGGTGTCAAAATAATACACACAATACTGTGCTCTTGGACTGTATCCCAACTACAATGTCCGTCCTGTGAATATTATTTCTATAGATTTTTTTTTCCTTATATTTTTACTTCCTCCCAACTATTCAAGTTGGTGAAGAAAGACCAGCAGAGACGGCTTATTTCTTCCAGCAGCTGGCAGTGAAGTGAGACTAGTAATTTTCCCTATGGTTTTTCTATGCTTTGGATTAAATCCACAAATGTGGTGTTTTAAGTAGGGAATATTCAGCTTTGTTCTGCTTTGCCTGGTTCGGAACTGGATGTTGAATGTGTCTCTTTCATGCCCAGCAAAGGCAGAGACTTGCTTTCTGGCTGGCTGTGTATAAGTGTGTATCCAAGTAGGACAGGTCTGGTGAAGAGGGAGAGTTACAGTCCATTTAGTGGAGCCTGTTTCCAGCATGCTCTGGAAGTCTCCTAAATTGGATTGCTGATACCTCTCTGTCTGTGTTTTGTTCTGTTGAAAATTATTTTAGAAAAGCTTTCCAAAAGGAAGTTCTGGTGCTGGGGTCACATTTTCTTTGTGTTGAAGTGCATATTTTTGATCGAGTGAATAAAAGTTTTGCTGCAGAAGAGCATTCCCTCTCTGGGGTGCCTGCAGCATCACTAAGTCTGACCACAGTTGGTTCTGTCCTTGACAATGGGCATAAATGGAGTTAATTATATGGGGACCAGGTTCAGTAGCTGCATTTTAAAAGGCTCTCAGTAAGTTATTAAATCAGCAGGAAAGCAGCACTGAGGCCCAGCAGACGCAGAAGCTGTGTGCTGTGGTAAACCTGTGTATGTAAAATTTCTTTCTAAAAAGATTTCAGCACTTCACATGACCTCTGCTAATACTTATTTTTAAGTGACACTTTGTGTCAGCTGCCTCAGCTCCACACTGCCGAGGGCTATTCTCCAGTCTGGACTGCTTTCCGGTCAGCATGAAGTGGCCTGATATGAACTGTTGACTTGTCCTGATAGTTTTTGTTGGCACAAACATAGCCATGACCCAACTGCAACAGCAATGCAGCCCTGCTTTCCGACAGCCCTTGGGTGTATTTTCCAAGTGCTAAAGCCTGTGACCTGGTTGAATTGAGATGTAAGAGAGTCCCTTCAGGGATACCATAGAAAAATACCTCTTATAAGTATTTTTTAAAATATATATCTACTCTACTAGACAGCAGGATATGAGGGTTTGAAGAGAACATGCAGGTGTGATCAGTTGGATGGGATGTTGCCTGTATCACATAGGGGCACAGGTGTTGACACCTTAAATGTGTTACACATAACTCTATTCTCTATATATACTCTCTCTGTGTGTATATATATATCTGCTGTCTAGCAATATTTTCCTTCCCACCACTATAGATACACATGAAAGTTGCAGAGTTAGGAGAACCAACCACTTTTTCTAGTGTGCTGTCCTCGAACTGAAGTGTTGAGCTCCTGCTGAAGTGACACTGAGGTCATCAAAATGCTGCGTATTGACAGATGTCCTTTTCAACATTATAGCTGGTCCTGTAGTTACACCAGTTCCCACAAGACCTCGAGGTCCTTTTCTTCATGCAGTCCTCTATGCTGACTGGCAAACTGAACAGAAAGGCTTTTTGCCTCCCTAAAAATACACCAGACTCATGAAATGAGCAGTAAGTGCTGTTAGGAGGTCACTGGTCACCCAGGTCATTGGAGGCTGCTCCACACAGTGGAGCTGGAAGGTGTTATCCCACACAGTGCAGCATTTTCCATCCAACAAGGCTTAAATTATTTTATACTTGCAGAGACTCTCAACTCTCTTTGTTGTACAGCCTAAATGAACAACCTGCAGCACATACTCTGCAGAGATGGCTGACTGCAGCTTATTAACCACATTCTCTGCCCAGGACCAGACAGTGAAGGAGTGACTGACCTTCCATATTGCACTGGACAACTTTAAAAGAACAGGAAAATAGACCAAATAAGATAAGCACATCAAGGCGGGTTGCACCATGCTTCCTTGAAGAACATACAATCCTTAACATGAACAGTGCAGAAATTCTGATGAATGCATACCTGCTTACATGCAAAAGAACAAAAGAGACTTTTCCTGTGCAACTGCTGTCAGTGAAATGAATAAACCACTGAGAACAAAACCTGCCTATCATAGGCCTTTGGCCCATGATGGTCAGAGACAGTGAGGCTGGCTGATTAACAAGGAGAGCAAAATCCTTCTCTCCTACATAACTTAAAGGACCACAGGTACCTGACCCCCAGCTATAGCCAAGTTAAGGGTAACACTTTCAGTTTAGAATATTCCCAAGGAGGAACATGCAGGTCAATCATGCCTGGTTACTCTCCACTGCTGTCACTAGTAGAGCACAGTCTTGTTTCCTAGGGTTTCAAATTCTGTGTAGAGAGTAGAGTGAAGCCCATGAGAAGACTTAGGCCTAAAGAGGAGTTCTGAGTTGCAAGTTGTCCATCTGGACCTACACTAATCTCTCATGGTCTCTTCTTTTTTGTAGGCAACATCTTTGTCGTCAGCTTGTCTGTCGCAGACCTCGTGGTTGCGGTTTATCCGTACCCTCTGATCTTGAGTGCCATCTTCCACAATGGATGGACCATGGGAAATGTTCACTGCCAGATAAGTGGGTTCCTGATGGGCTTAAGTGTCATCGGGTCCATTTTCAACATCACAGCGATCGCAATCAACCGCTACTGCTACATCTGCCACAGCCTTCGGTACGATAAGCTCTTCAACCTGAAGAACACCTGCTGCTATCTCTGCCTGACCTGGATACTCACGGTGGTGGCAATTGTGCCAAACTTCTTTGTTGGCTCCTTGCAGTATGACCCCCGGATTTACTCCTGCACCTTTGCCCAGACGGTGAGCACATCGTACACCATCACAGTGGTGGTGGTTCACTTCATTGTCCCGCTCTCTGTCGTGACATTTTGCTACCTACGGATCTGGATTTTGGTGATTCAAGTCAAACACCGGGTGAGACAAGACTGCAAGCAGAAGCTCAGGGCAGCTGACATCCGAAACTTCTTGACTATGTTTGTGGTTTTCGTCCTTTTTGCTGTGTGCTGGGGACCATTAAACTTTATTGGCCTAGCTGTTTCGATTAATCCTTCCAAAGTGCAGCCACACATTCCAGAATGGCTTTTTGTCCTGAGCTATTTTATGGCCTATTTTAACAGCTGCCTCAATGCTGTGATCTATGGGCTTCTTAACCAGAATTTTCGGAAGGAATACAAAAGGATATTGCTGACGCTGTGGACTCCCAGGCTGCTGTTCATTGATGTCTCCAAGGGCGGGACAGAAGGGATGAAAAGCAAGCATTCTCCAGCCATAACAACCAACAACAACCACGCTGAAATACACCTATGAGTCAGGACAGTACTATTTATTCTGGATTACAGTTGTATATATAATATATAAGAGCCTTTCTAGCTGTGTGCACTGCACAGCTGGTGTTGCCCTCATGCAAGGAAGGAGTCTGCAACCTTTCATGCTTAGCTTATTGCTGTGACATCAAGGCTTTGAGTAAGGATTTGGAGAATGGAAATGACTAATCTTTTTTTTTTTCATATGTCATCTTTCACTGTGTGCCTAATTAATTGGTTTGGTTGCTTTTGCCACAAGCATGCCAATACCCGAAAAGGGAAGCGTTTGGAGTGCATGGAGAAATGCAGTTATGCTTGAAATGCAACCTTCAAGAGACAGCAAAATTGCCATTTATTACACACAAACCTTTCTCCCCTCCTTCTGAATTCTATTTTTCTAGCATTAACTTAACCCAAACTGTATCAAACAAAGTGTAAACTGCATGGCTTTTTACATTTTAGATAGGTAACCTTATTAGCCAGCAGGCGTATGTATGGGCATGATGTGTGTTTTCCTTTTTCTTTCCTCTTAACGTTTAGGAGCTAGCCTGGGCTAGATGTGAGGCAGGCAGAAGCCAGATCACTGTGTGTCCGACGCACTCATTTTAATTGAATATCTACAGATATTAAGTATCCTTGCATTCTCCTTCCCAGGCCATGAGTAAGAATATGGCATATGACATAATCTAATTGCAGGAAGATACTTGGAGCCTGATTCTAATTTAGGCAGTATCCTGTCATGGCCAGCAGTAATTCCAAACATCTTTCAAAAGTCACTGCTACGTGAACATCACAAAAAAAGAGATGAACATAGCAGAGTCCTATCTGTGTAATGCAGATTGCAGATTTAAGTTCCAGTAACATTGACACTGGCAGACAAAGGGAGAAGGGGAAGGCAGTGTTTGTTCCAAAAACCCCTCCTTTTGCCCATCACAGAACATGAATTTGCTGATGGGAGAAAAAGTGGAGATTTTTTTCCTATTTTATTCACGTACAGAACTGTAATTAACTCATGGAGCTGGGAGACGAAAGCTACTTAAGCCTAATTATGCATCAGTTCTGTTAAAGCCTGAACTGTGCTATCTGTATCATTGGAAACAATGTCATGAAGTGCTGGAGTATCACATTAGACACAAACACATGGGCAAAGATAAGGCTGTTTCTTTAATGGAGTATGAAAGGGGTGTGTGTGTGTGACAGCAGCTGTCTGTAAATATGATGACTTCTTTGTTTCCTTAGCTTCATTGTGAATTCATCTCTTTATACCTTTAAATATGTGGATTCCTGCTTTGAAACAATCCCATTAATCAACAGGTAGGACTCCCCTGGTGCAACTCTACCTTCAGGTTAGCACACCTGCCTTGATGCCAGTGTGCTGGGTGGCACAACAGGGAGAAGGGCAGGTCTGAACCCTGGGGGTCTAACAAGGACAGTAGGCAGCCCTGCCCCTGGTGAAGGACTGCAGTCTTCTCTCTTTGGTTCTAGTCAAAGCAGAACTAGTTCCCAGTGCTGAGCCCTGAAACACCGAGACCAGACTTTGTAGGCGGCTGGAGATGGAGGTACGTAGGATTTCCCCAGAGCCTGAGCAGCCTGTGTGCCTAATCCTTAGTGAAGATAGTAGGCCGTTTGTGCACTGCTTTCTGAACCCAACTTGCTGCTGAATATCCCTTCTGCTGATTTTTGGGGGGAAGAGGAATTGAGAGAAATTAAGGCTCTTTCTGAAGTGGGCCAAGGAACTTTGCGTGGTGCGTTGCCTCCATAAGGACTGAGTGTCTCTGCTGCTGCTGCCATGTGGTGAAGGTCACTACAGTACCAGGGGGGCCCTGCATTTATAGGGTGCCCTGGCACTTAGGAAGTTTCAAACTTGAACATCTCAGCCACTTCAGATGATTGTTGTTTTAAAATGCACTGCAGCCAGCCTCCCATAATAGGAATCAAACTGAGTTCTGTTTTGGCCTCTTAATCTGCCTCAGCATGGCCAAATAAAGGTATTTTGACCCTCAGAAATAACTGTTGTCTGTTCGCCTTCCAGAAAAACCACCCTGGATGAATTCACACCATTCCATGCAAGCAAAATCATTTTGAGTTAAACTTGGATAAGAAAAGCACTGAGGAATCCATAACTGCAGAGAGTGTTTGTCCCATCACACCAGGGAGATGTCCCGTGTTCCATGACTAGTCTTCAAAGTCATTTGCAATTAGCTACAACAGTGTTAGTTAGAATCACATTAGCAAATAATTTGAAGCATCTAGTGCCAAGTGAAATGTACTGCTTAAAGACAATTGTGAAGAATCTTGTGGAAGTTTGCCAAATATCTCAAATACCCCAAAACTGGGGTTTCGTCTTATGGATTCTTGTGTCTTTAACTGAATGTTCAGTGAAGGTAATGTGGTATGGTTTGGGGTTTTTTTATTCTTTAAGCTTGTATTTGCACTATTTCTTATTCAGGCTCCAAAGTTATCAGCCAGCAAGTATTTGAACCAAACCAAGTCCAAAGAGGTCCCAAACAGGCAAGCTGTGAGAGTCCCTGCTACACCTGGCAGGAATGGGAGCAGCAGGAGCACAGTAGAGCATCTCCCCAGGACTCACAGAGTCACCGCTCAACCAAACTATGCAAAATGATCTGCTTGTCTTCTGCTGCAGGGTCTGAGCCCAGCTCCTGCCCAGGTCTCTGCAGGGGACAGGCAAAGTACCTGCTGTGCTGGGGTGGGTGTGAGCAGCTCCCTGCAGTGCAGACCCTGCAGGCTGGCCATGGCTCTGCAGTGGGTGCAGGGTGGCTCTGGTAGCACAGGGAGCACAGCCCTGACACGACCTGTTTAGAAAGGGCTCTGCGTGTCCCAGGGAGGTGCCCAGGGCTGGGCTGATTCAGCCACCATGGTCGGAGGCTTGAGCTCAGTCCTTCTGGAGCTGAGGTTTGCAATATGAACCATGGAAAGCAGGGAATGTGGCCTCAAACAGGAAACACTGTGCCGTTTGTTAGCACTTTGGGAGAGGCAGCACTTAGGATAGGATAGAGTTTTATACTGACTTATTTTAAAACTACCTGAGCAGCTTCTTATTTTTATGTTAAGAAATGGTTAACAGGGTACAGAGAGTTTATTTTTGTTAGCATTTGTTTACAGAAAAAGGGAAGTGTGTTTTAGCTGAGAATTCTGAGAAGTGTCACAGCTTCCCTATGGGAATCTAGCTTTAATCCAAATTTGAGATTTCAATGAGATCCCACATCTTAAATCACACTCTGCCAGTTCCACCTGTTGCATATCTGGGCTTAAGTCTCATTGAGATCTCATATAAACTAGTTTCAAATCACTTGCTCTGGGTTTGATCTGGTGTGTCGAATACCTATTCTAGTCCCAAACTCTAAAATCGTTGTCGTGGAAACTTATGGAGAGGCAGTATTGCTGTGAAGGAAGATGAATCTCTTGCCACAAAGAAATATTTTTGGATGTTGCTAATGAATGTTGTTTAATCTATTTTAAAAGAATGTAACCAATATATTTATATATAAATGTGTATTGCACATGCTGTTTTCATTTTAATGTTTGATTGAGAATCCTTCAGTATACTTTCCTATTGCCATTTTTGTTCATAAAATAGATTAATTCCCTTTACCTGTCAAAAATGTAATAAATCTGCCATTGGACTACTTACTGATTTCTTTTTCTCCACTAGCAGTTACTTTTTAATAAATATTTGGAACATCAGCTTGGGTTTTGTTGGCTCCCAGAAGTCAGATTGAATTGACAAACATACTTGAGTTCAGACATATCTGAGCACCCCAGCTTAGACCTGGAGGTGAATGACCCAGGGCATCTGAGACGTCTCCTTGGATCCACATGTTTTCTTTCACCTGCCTGTGAGCCAGCTGCCTGATGCACTCTGGCCTTCCTCATCAGGGAAAAAACTTTCTCCATACAGCCATTGGTCTCCTCACTGTGTGTCCCTTCAAAGCCCTTTGTCTTTCTTGTGCCTCTCCATGCCTATCCATATGTCTATCCCTCAGGTGCTATGGAAGCAGAGTTTGCCATATCCATTTCTTTGCCCTTTCCTGGGGCGGACAGCACGGCCGAGCTGTGAACAGCAGGGTGTGGGAGCCGGGGTGGTCGCAAGTCAGGGCACAAGGTGGTGTTGGGCTGTAGGGAAGGGATGGGACAGAGAGGGTTACCCTGGGCTGGAGGCACAGTCAGGGCTGACACACATTTGGTCTCCATCACGGAGCTTTGCGAGGATGCTGTATCCACGGTGTTCTATTCGTGTTCTTTTCCCCACCTCTGTTTTGGGGCAGGTTTTGCTGTACTCATTCAGTCCTTCAGACAATGCGTTCTGTCCACAGGTTGCCCCGTTTATATTCCTGTGCTGGCTTGACTGGAGCTGTTCTGGGGGAGTCTCTGGGCTGGTGGTGAAGCAGGGAAGATGGGAGTATGGAGGGGTCCAATTGTAACTGCAACTTAGGCTCCTGTTTCCTAACCAGATGTCACATATAGCCATGGTGCTACGGTACTAGAGGCTGAGACTATCCAGTAAAACAAAGAATATCCATTAAACCAAAGAATTGCTGAAAAGCCACGGAGCAGACGTGTTGAATGAACAAGGACTATTTGTTCAATGACATCCCCAAGCAGTATTGTTACTTTTTTTTCCTAATCTTTTCCAACAGGAACTGGACTTCACCTGCTGCTTCTACAGTGAAGCCTGCAATGCTTGGTGATGTGACACACTGAAAGCATTGTTTATGATAGTGGCAAATCTCAAAATGTCTTTCTGAGCAGAGCTGCTGGAAAATCCTATCATGTAGTCATACCTGCTGTTTCTAATTCTGAATGAATTGAACTGTCAGAAGTGAGGCAGCGTTATTTATTTACTTACTTGTCACAAAGTATAGTAACTGGGAGATAAGACAGAGATATAAAAGACAAGAGGTGTGATAATTTATTACCACAATCATCATTACTCATGGTGACTATTTAGAAATCAATGTTTGTCCTAATGTATTTACCTCCAAGCTTATAATTTATGACATGAAACCAGTCAGTAAAGAGCTACTGCATATGTATTTAGAATTTTATTGGAAAAATGAAAATCACTGAACCTAATGCAATATTTCTTACCACAAAAACCCTGAGATAAGAAATGCAGAATAGGTTCTTATAAGAACTCTGTGATGGGATATGCAAATTTTTTTCATTGGTGATAAGAACCATAAAATTCATATCACTCACGAACTACACTTGTGAATGGAGGTTCCATAATGTTGTCAATTGAATTTTCATTTTCTAGTGCTTGTTTATAATATCCATTATTCATGGACTGTAAGTACTGTACACCAGAGATAGAATTTACAGTACAGGGTCAGTTTCCAGAGCAAACAAGGTGGGTCTGAACCATTAACTGAAATATGTTTCTATGTTTTCTTCCAAGCATGGTCTCCTGATAAGGTTTTTAACTCAAATGATTGCTTTTAAGAGGTCAGGGAAACTTTAATATCTTTTCGATGAGGGGCAATGTCTGTACAGTCACAGCTTGCTTAGATTACCTTTTAAAGAGACTTGAGGCATCAAACCGTTTTAGAAGTCTATCCAGTTGAAGCACATAATTAATTTTGTATGTAGAATATTTTGTACATAGCACATTTAATAAACTGTTAAGTCCTTCCTTCATCATTGTGCTCCTCCTGCAAGCAAAATTTCTGAATTTCCCTGGAAATAGGGTGCAAAATTGTTTTCTCAACTGTAAGCAGGTTGCTTTGCCTCGAGGTAGGTTTCCACTGGTTTTGGTAAGTGTGTAGGATAGAGGTATTAATGTGGCATCAAAATACAACCATCTCCTGGGTGACAGCTGTTTTGCAATTTAAAAAAAAGGGCATGGAAAAAGCTCCAAAACAATTTGCAGGAAATAATTGTAATAGCCATTTCTGGTTGAAATAAGAGAGGAATATTTGAAGGGATTGTATTTAAACTGGGACCTGGCCAGGACAATGAAGTTAAGAAACCCCTTAATATAAAAAATGACCCAAGGATTTTTATGGCACAGGGACATGCAGGTGGCAGGGAACGGGTGTCTGGCTGCAGAGAAATAGGCAATACAGTAAGGAAAACTAAAGAAACCTAGAGAAAACCAGAGCACACTTCAGAAACTATTAAATGAACACATGTATTGGTAATTTAGTAAGCTTTTGCCTTTTGGTCTTTTTTTTCTTTCCCTCCCGAGCTATGATTTAGTTGTAAATAAAATGAAGTGATTACTGCCAAGTGCTCCCAAAGGACAATTTTCTTTAGGTTTGAGTTAGTTCTGGGGAGCCCCAAGATATAGGAATGGTAATCTGGACACAGCATGGCCAGACAGGGATAGGATGGGGCTGATGAGCTGCCCCTGGGGGGGAGGGGAGTCACACCCACCCCCAAGGGCTTAAATCCCCCTGGGGAGACGCTGTGCTTTCCCAGGCAGTGCATGGCTGGAAGAGGAGGGTGCTGTTGTGCTGTGGCTGCTGTGCCAGTCCCAGGGGTCCTCCAGGGCTCCAGTGCCCAGAGGTTGTGCAAAACTGAGACCACATCCAGTTGCAGCGGGGACTGGTGAGCCTAAACCAGGACAGACACCTCACTGAGGTAGGAGGGGGCAGTTCTGCCCCAGAAGCGGGGTGCTGAGGGAGGGAGGGAGGATTGCTTCCTTGGCACAATACTCTTTATGGAAAGTCAGAACATGTTCTAGAAAGCAGATGTCTCCTGTGGAAAACAGAGCTCTCTGTCCTGGTAGCTCGTGGCTTTCCCTGCCCTGCTG
Source organism: Coloeus monedula (assembly GCF_965178545.1). Lineage (NCBI taxonomy): Eukaryota > Metazoa > Chordata > Aves > Passeriformes > Corvidae > Coloeus > Coloeus monedula. The sequence goes on from NC_138792.1 coordinate 7,717,678, forward strand.
GTGGTGATGGAGGAATTAGAGTGGTGACAAGGGGTGTTTTCCACACAGAGGACCTGTACCTCTTGCTGCCCTGCACTGGCTGTGCCCCTCCCAGCCCACCTGTCCCCACAGAGCTGCTGTGCTCCTGACTGAGCTGATGACACCAAGCCCCAGCACACCCAGCTCAGCCTAGGGGGGTGTGAGAAATGTTAAATAATTAGGCAATGACACAGGCTAAACCCTACTTGGGTTAGTCATAACCAAGCCATGTATGAAAGTGGTAGCAGGGCCTTTGTCTGCAAACCTTGAGGGCAGTTGCTTCCACATGACTCTCCTGATGTCTCCTAAAGCAGAAATTACCCTCCTTCCCAGGGCTCATCCCTTGCCTGCAGGCCACCACTGAAAGAGAGGAATACACAGGTGATGGAAAAAGAGCTGCACTTTGACTTGAAGCTCTTTGGATTCTAGAGTAGATCTTATACTGCTTTCCTCATAGTATAGAAATGTGTGTATGTATAAATACTTATTTATTGATACAGCCTGGGTTTTCCTGAAGGAATCAAGACCAGTCGTACATTTCAAATAATTTGCTGCATTAAAGTTCTTGGTTTTTTGCTCCTGGGTACTTCAGAGCAGATGGAAAACGCAGCAGGTGCTGCTAATGTTTTTCTACCCTTGGGAAAACTTGTCACAGTTACCTGTTTATCTTGTTTATTTTGACATTTTGCTGCCTGAAACGGCTCTGTAACATAAAAGCACATGCAGGGTGGTTAGAGGTGAAGTCTTACAGGTTCACTTGCACTTGAACAACTGAAAATCAATAACCTACAAGCAACAAAGAAAAATATGGGGGTTTGTGCATGTGGAAGAAGGCTGGTATTTTTATTTTTACTGAGGAAATGCAATGGAATTATTTGGGTGGGCAGGGACAATAAAGCTCATTCAATCCCAAATCCCTGCCATGGGCAGGGACATATTCCACTGGACCAGGTTACTCAACGCCCCATCCAGCTTTGAAGACTTCCAGGAATGGGGCAACCACAACCTACCTCTCTGAGTAACCTGTGCCAGGGCCTCAGCATCCTCAAAGGGAAGAATTTCTTCCTTATATCTGATATGTGCCTGTCTTCTGTCAGTTTGAAGCCATTATTCCTTGTCCTGTCATTCTACGCCCTTGTAAAAATCCCTCTCCAGCTCTCTTCTGGCTCCTTTAGGTACTGGAAGGTGCTATAAGGTCTCCCTGGAGGCCCTGTATTTCCATCAGGGAATGCAGGGGTTTGTACTTTGTGTATCAGTGACTGGAAAGTGTAAAATGAGCTTTGTTTTAGTTGCCATGCACAAGCTTTTCCTTTGATTTTTCAGTGGGCAATTGAAGCCTCAGTTTATTTTTGCCATATTCTTAGGACTGCGCAGAAAAATAATTAAGAGGTTGGTAATACAGACACTGAAGGGTTTCTGTGCTCAGCATGTTTCAAAAGTGAAGTTTGTAGATGAAAAGCAAGGCCAGTCCTGCTGGCTGGTTTGCATGAGTCCTGCTCTGCAGTGGGAATCGGCGCCACTCAGTGCCTTTGTAAGAGCACAAAAGTGGGGATGCTTCTCCCCTGCTGATCCCATCTGAGGGCTGGAGAGATTTGGCCAGGCTTTATTCCAAGAAGGAAATAAAGACTTTGTTTTTAACTGTGGGTCCTCGGGCTGACAGAATGTGTCATTTCAGATGCCAGACCTTTCCCTCATTCTGTTTTCTGATGCTGAAATTTTGGAAAACAATGAATAGTCTTTGCTGCTCCCACCCCAAGAGGCAGTATCTTGTGAGTGCTTGTAGCTGGTTGCTTGCCTTGGAGCATGTTTGTGGGTATTGCTGTTTGAGGAATTGCTGTTACATATAAGTGACATCTTTGAAGGGGCACGGAGCTGGGCTGGAACAGCACAGCTGGTGATAATAGCTGGGATGGAAATTGCACAATCTCTCCATCTTCATGCTTTGTGGAGTATGGTAATTGGGCTTTTGGGTAAGGAACAAATTGCTACTCTTCTAACTGCACTGTCCTCTGGGGCTGCAGCAGAGAGTATTTACTACAGCCTGGGATGGATATGGGATGGCCACCTTGGATGGAGCAATTTCTGTCGGTCTTCTTAGTTCTGAATGTTGGTCTCTTCATCTGCTCATAGCTCAGACTTCTTAGTTGTGCACTTGCATCTGAAATTTACTTTTGAGCCTTTGAAGTAAAATGAATCCTGAACAACTCTCTGAATTCAGAGCTTTCAGCTGAGAGTTATCTGTTGAACAGAAATTAATACTAGCCATTAAACATCTCAGCTGCTAATTAAATGGACTATTTCTATGTTATGTGTAAATCCATCCATATCTTCACTTTGCAGCCAAATAGAATTTCATTAAGGCACTTCAGTAACTGTAAAGGGACAGAAACAGCATTTTGGGGTATTTTGGGTTTAGTGAATTATGTCACTGTCTTGTAGTGATTACTAAATACCTTAATGATATGTCTGGTAGAATTTATCCTAGTTTTGGCAGGGCCATTAGGATGATAAACAGCTCAGCAAGGAAGAGTAAATTACAGCTGAGTTCAGAAGTGGTGCTTGAATCTTTAAGTCCATAGTTGCTGTAAGTTATTACAATGATGTGTAAAAAGATCTAGATAACTTTGTGTACAAGTCTATTTGTCAGACATACTGCACATCAAACACTGACTTAAGCTGCAGTTCCTTTATATGATCAATGTGGAAAGGCTCCTTTTCCAGCCTCTGTTCTCATGTTTTTAGTTAGCAGCTAGCATTGACTCTGGTTCCTTGGGTTTTGTGTCAACTTGAAGAGTGGATGCTACCTAATGGTTGAAGCAGGGGACTGAGTGGAGGTGACAAGTCAGGACATCTTGCCTCTGTTCTTGCCTCTTTCTGCTTGTTTTGTGACCTTGAACTGAAGCATGTTCTACCTTTGGTTCTGAGATATAGTTAATTACACTGCAAAACAGTGAGGATGAGACAATTAAGTTATCTAAGGGAATTGCACAATGATTAAACCTTAATTTGCTGTCATAGGTTAGCACCACTACATTTGCTTTGTGATTTCTTTGTTTCTCATTAAACCCTGCTGAAGCAGGACCTTTGAAGTGAAAATCAAAGGTGAATATTGTTTTTAGAAGTGTAGAGGATTGAATAAGTCAGCTGTGACAAGGCTTTGCAGAGCCCATGGTTTTATATCGGCCTGGGGCAAAACCCAGGGCCTGGGTCCTGGATAACAGGTTGTCACACTGCTGTAGTCCCCTGATTTTTTTTTTTTTCTGTAACAGAGCAACTGTTGTGAGAACAGTCAAAAGTAGTGGGGAAAAGATCAGATCTGAAAGCCATGTTTAATTTGCTTAGATGTGCAATTATCTGTAACACATTAGAGTCCAGTCAAGCTCATTTATAATTTCCCTCGTGGTGTTTGTGGAGTTGTTTCAATGCAGACATAGGACTGATTTTATTTTGATTTGTTTGGTGTTCATACTAATGTCTACTGTCTAATTCTAGTGTCTGCAGGTGTTGTGATAACTGAAATGAGCCAGTTTTCTTGGTGAAAATGATTAGTGACAGTGAAACTTCAGATTTGCTGCCCTACTCTTTGGCCATACTGAGTAATTCTCCCTCCAGTGTTGGGTCATGCATATGTATTTGTGGACTAAACTCCTCCTGTAAGTGTATTAGGGAGGAAACAGTAGGACTGATTCTTCTTCTTTGTTTCCCAGCAAAGGGAACAAGACTAATTTCACTGAAAGCTGTGGTTATGCTAATGTAATACTAGTGTAGGAGGAGAACTGGGCCCAATCCAGTATGATTTGGTTTTATCAGTTAGAAATTAGGGCTGTTGGAGGTTTAAGTGGCAATAAAAAATGAAAGTGAGAAATGATTTAATGATAGAAGTAAAAATAGATATTTTTTAAAAATGGGAGATTGCTCCAGCAGTTCACGTGTAGGCAAAACTAACAATATCCCTGGTGTTTGCAAGGGGCGGAAAATGTACCATGTTCAGCTGACATGGGGCTAGGGATTTAGTGGGAGCTGGCAGGCAAAAGCAGCAGCCCTTTTAAGAAAGCAATGTAGGAGTTATAGTCTGTGAGGCTGGGGGTCACTCTGCCTCACTATGCCAATGCCTTCTGGTATTAAAAAATCACTTCTGTGCTCTACAAAACTACATCGTGTCTGTATTGAATATTTATAAAAACAATGGAAGAGTGTATTTGGAGAGAAATCAGCGATACTACGTTAATATGTATATGTACACACACACATATGAACATGCACAGGTAGTACTGTTATTGCTAGTGTCTCTCAATTTGAGGAAAACCAGCAGTGGCTGTGTGCACTAGTGAGAGATATATTCATGTAGAAAATGTATATTTTAAGCTACTGTGAAGGCCTGTCAAAACTGAGGCATAATAGCTTGTGTTCTCAACAAGAATATCTGATTGCTTAGATTAGAACCATTTAGCTTGGAAAAGACCTTTAAGAACAGCAAGTCCAACCAAGCTCTGCCAAGTCCAGCACTAATCCGTGTCCCCAGGTGCCACATCTGTGTGTCTTTTAAATCCCTTCAGGGATGGTGACTCCACTACTTCCCTGGGCAGCCTGTTCCAAAGCTCGACGGCCCTTCCAGTGAAGGAATTTCTCCTAATATCCAATCTAAACATCCCCTGGAGCAACTAGAGGCCATTTCCTCTACTGTTGCTTGTTACCTGGGAAAAGAGACCGACCCCCACCTGGCTACACCCTCCTTTCAGGCAGTTGTACAGAGTGATAAGGTCCCCCTTGAGCCTCTTTTTCTCCAGAATAAACACCCCCAGCTCCCTCAGCTGCTCCTCATCAGACTTGTGCTCCAGATCCTTCCTCAGCTCTGTTCCCTTCTCTGGACACACTGCAGCCCCTCAATGTCCTCCTTGTCATTAGGGGCTCAAAACTGAACACAGGACTTGAGGTGTGGCCTGACCAGCACAGGGGAACAGTCGCTGCCCTGGTCCTGCTGCCACACCATGGCTGGTACAGCCCAGGTGCCATTGGCCTTCTTGGCCATCTGGGCAGAGCTGGCTCCTGTTCAGCTACTCTCAACCAGCACCCTCAGGTCTTTTCCCTCAGGCACCTTCCAGCCCCTCTGCCCCGACCCTGGAGCACTGCAGGGGTCATTGTGTGTGCCCCTTTGCCGTGCTGAGCCTTACACAATTGGCCTTGGCCCATCAATCCATCCTGTCCAGATGCCTCTGCAGAGCCTTCCTGCCCTCCCAGCCACTTGGTGTCATATGCAAACTGACTGAGTATGCTCTTGATCCCCTCATCCAGATAATTGATAGAGATAATAAACAGGACTGGCCCAAACAGAATTTGTCACAATTAGCTGTAAAATTGCATTCACTGCTTCGGTTTGTCAGCTAGACTGAGTTTCTAGTGCTTCTAAGTCACTTGGGATGGATTTTATGTAGATGGGACGAGACATGTGAGGGGTAGATGTTTTGCAGACAATTTCACCGCTGCTGTGAAATTAGATATTCAGTTATATTATCTGCTGGGTTTCATTGTTCAGAAAGATACCTAGAGGTTTTGTAATCATCCTTTTCTAAATAATTTAACTGATTTTAGGACTGTTGTTGGTGCTGTGAAATTCCACCTAAGTGCTCATCCCTGGGCCAGCTTCAGGCAAGCAGCTTGTGCAGTGACATCGTGACTCTTTGCTAGTGCCTTAGGTACCTATTTCCTGCCCTGTCACTGGGGCATGGGTGATTTCAGTGCTCAAATACAGCCCTAAATTGATATATGGAGTTAGGCAGGAATCCTGAGAAATATGAGCCTGAATTAAGAGACCATTTCAGCACTGGACTAGGCTGGGTGTGGGGATCTTTGAGCACCTGCCTGGCTCCCGCTGGACTGCCTTTGGCTCTAGGTGAGCTATCAGAATATTATTATGTCAGTAAAGAATAATTACCCTGGTGGTATTTCTTTTTGTAAAGGGAAGTGCAATCACTTCTTCATTTGACATATTTCTAATAACAAGCTGGTTAAATCAGGTGAAATGAAGGCATTGTGTTTCAGGCCCCCTGTTCTGTTAACAGCATGGAGGGTATGAGTCAAATGGGAAAGTCTGCAAAGAGGATGGTACACAGTGATTGCTCTGAGGACTCCCTGGTCACAGGATTTATGTGCTCAGTCCGACCAGAGCTCTGCAGTCACTTGTGCTGGTAGCACTGTCACCCCTGGCTTGGCCTGTGGGGTGCCACAGAGTCCTTTGCAGTGCACAGCAGTGCTTGGGAAAGTCTGTGGAAGAGGCTTTGGTAGCCAGCCAAGCCCTGGTCAGCCCTCACTTGATGTTTATTTTTGGGTATTTTCTTGTTGGAATAAAATGTCCTTGGGAGTCTAGTGATAGGAAATGGGGACTAAGGAGTCTGAAGGAAAGACTGAAACAGCAGGATCACTGCTCCTGTCTTTCCTTGTTTCCACATCTGTCCCATTAGCTGTACCTGGCCACTTCCAGACTGAGGGGATGCTAGAGCATCCATGACCAGGTGGCTCACTGTTGTAGGACTCCAGCAAAGCTGAGTGCAGGAAAAGCTAAAAAATACCAAGCAGGTATTTGCAGTGATGAAGTGAAAAAATGCATTTATTGATTACTTTTTAAGGTGAATCAATCTTAAAAAGAAGAGCCAAAAAGACTTTTTATTATAACATTATTAAGACTTAACTTGGGCAAACTGCCATTATAGCAATTACTGTACTTCTTAAGGCTGCCTATGAGACAGGGTTAAGAGGTGAAACCATTTGTTATTTCCTCTACTATCCAAATATAATTTATATGTCCTGTAACATTTGATAAGACTAGACTTTTCACAGAAATCAGAAGCTCGATTTTTCATGTTCTGTATTAACATCAGTATTTCATGGTTAAGAGGCATTTATGTAAACCTGGTGAAATTTTTAAGCCTCCTTTATTTTGTGTTGTATTTAAGGAAAGACTTTAACTCTGGAAACAGACCGATGCATGGACTTAATTAATGTGAAGTTGTTCTGCTCAGCTGGAGCTTTAAAACAAGATGAGGGGGCCATGCTGTGCTTGATCCTCATCCTGGTGCAGATCCCTCTTGTGGCTATGGCATGGGACATGGAGCTCTTTAGAGATGATGGGAAGTCTTACTGTTGACTTGCAGGATGCTGGAGCAGGTCCCATCCTGGGTGATGTCAACTCAGCTCCTCAGTTTTGAGGATTTTGTGCACACAGCTACAAATTATGTAGGTGCCCAGAGGGAAGCTTCACTGAAATACAGGTCAGAGAGCCCAGCAGTCTTACTCAGGCCTGCCTTGTTCATCTTTGTGCTCTAACCTTGGAGAGTCGCAGGCTGTCACATTTGTTCCCATCTGACAAGTGAGATGGAGTTGGTTGCTCTGCCCATGTACAAAGAAGCTTGGACTCATCTTGGCTCTCCTATGTTTAAATTTATAACTCTGAACTTGAGTACCTACTGTGAGGAGAGATTTAAATACCTGGAGTAGCCTGAATTCCTCTGTGGGTGAGCACCATAATCAAATTTAGATAAAGGGAAAGAGCATTTTGGAAAACCCAGGGGGAATAAAACCTGGTGATTTCTACAGGGGCAAGGTTTGTGGAGGTAGGCAGAGAGCTTTCACTGCAGGACTTGTTTTGGTGTTTTAGCCCTGCAATGAGCATGTCTTCCCTCTGGCAAGCCCTGGTCCTACCACAGTGACATGTTGAGGGGAGAGTTTGTGACACAAGAGGGAGATGCACCAAAACAGTTGGTCTCTTCCACTGAAACATGCCAGCATTTCTATTAACACAAATATTTCCCTATTTTGAGTTACCTTTCTTGTCTGCACTCTTCTTCTTCCTGTTGTATTAAGGAAAAAAACCCACCAACTGCTTTTTTGCTAATCTGATTATGATCGGGTCACAGCCATTCAAAAAACAAAACAACAAACAACCAAACAAAATAAATCCTCTTTCTGAAATCTTCCCTTTGTGGCATGGTTCAGCTTTGATTTTGATGTTTTATTAAAGCAGCAGGGTTCACACGGTGGTAACGAGAGGCCAATTGCTACTTCAGTACAAAGCTTGATTCCCAAGAGTCTCATAACTTGCCTGTTCAACAAGTAAATAGTCCTGCAAAACTGAGGTATTGTCTTAAAAGTATTCATGCTTTCTCCTCCCTTTTCCTCTCTGTTCACCCCACCCCTTCCTACCACCAAGGCTTCCCCAATACTTTTGCTCAAATTCAAGCACACTTCAAGCAAGCCAACAGTTGATGTTGGCAGAAGGAATGTACAAGAGGTCACCCTGGTCACGGGTCCTGCCTGCGTTCCCACCACTCACAACTGCAGCCAGCTATGTCACACAAACCATCATAGGCAGAACAAAACTCTTATCTTAAAACCAGAAAGGCAACCCTAACCCTTTCCAGCTCCTCGAAGGCTGTTCTAGTGACTCTTAGTTTCCAGTGAAACTTGCCTGTATATGTCAGTGTTTGGGGATTTTTTTGCACTGTTCTTCATCTTACCTAGCTTTTCCCCTTCTTCAGTGTGCTTATCCTGCTGCTGTATTTCAACAAAGTTACTATGTCTATCCTTACTCATGCCTTGGTTAATGCTGGCAGGTTCTGCTTCCATGTCAAGTAATGCCAAAAGTATAAAACAGGAGAAATGAAGCTCTTGTGCTCTGCCTCCCTGTGCTGTGGGAAGCTTTGCTTGGAGGAGTGTCTTTTCCTGCCTTTGGGAACAGGTGAGGGAACAAAGGGGAATACACACAGCTGGAAATGTTTCTGCTGTTTCTGTTGTGTAGAGCTGTCCTGTGCACATTTCACTTGGTTTTAAAAGCATTGGTGGTATCTAAACAATTTATGGCAAGTGGAAAAACAATTCAAACTTGAATACTGTTCTAGGACTGAAGATGGCTCCCATCTTTTTGGGCCTCTCCCTGCTGAGAGAGCTGAACCCTCAAAGGGTTGGAGAAGAACCTTCCAGTGTGCTTTGACTGACTTTTCAGTGATGCTCCTCAATGCTCTGCATCATTCATGCTTTAACACTCTTCAGTGTCAGAAATGGCACTAAACATTAAACAGAATCATTGGAATGTGCGTACAAGTTTGCCCTGGCTGCACACTTCATACCTATAAGTTTGGTTAAATTAGATGCTTCAAAACAGGAAAAGATTTCTTCTGCCAGTCTGCTTCAGAGTCAATTGAAATGTCTAATAAGTCAAATAACTTTTTTTAAAAATTATGCTTATTTCTGCTGGTGTCCCTGGGGGTATATCTGTATGCAATACTGACTGACTACAGCCGTTCACTCTGGAGAATCTGCACTTTTTTGTCAATTTTCTATTCATTAGCTGCTGCTGCTGCTAACAACACTTTCTTCACATCTTTGTCTTGAGTCACTACATTCTATTATTTGAAATAGGGATTGATTCTTGATGTGTTCTTGCAGCAATATCCAGTATCATTAGGCTTGAACTTAGCTACAACTCTTGATCTGTGTTCCATTGCTAGCACTAATTGATGTCAGTTTTAATTTTGTGAATCCCTGACTACTTGGATGTGTTTGTATATATACAAATATAAAGAATGCCTGTCTAAAACATCATGTCACTGGTGTTTGTGGGAAGCGCTGGGATCTCCTGTGAAGCATCTTAATTAGTTTTGCCTTTCATGTTGACATCCTAAATTCTAGGCTTGAGTTATGTATCAGATTTTTTTCTCCCTTGTTTGTCAAAACAGAACAACTTCTTTAGAGCAGAACATAATGCAAATACTAATTAAAACTGACAAGTCAAATTGATGTCACCTATTTTTAAGCAGAAGAAAAAAACTGACTAAGAAAAATCTATTCTGCCCTTGTTGAAGTTGACTGAAACGTGATTACTGAAATCTATGAGCACAGAATGGAGCTCTGTTCTGCCTTTGCTGTTTCTTGAGGCAGGATCAGCCATCCATGACTTGAGAGAGCAGAGCTGTTGCCCATGGGGGCAGGACAGCAATCCCAGCTCCCAGCTTGCTCTCGAAGCTGCTGTGCTGCACTTGCCAAGAGCTGGCTTGGTGCTCTCTGCTGGCAGATGGGCTTTGGCCAGATGTGATCCCACAAGCTGATCTCTACAGCTGCAGATGTGAGTGTTGAGACTGGTACTCATCGGCCCTGTCTCTCCAAAGCGCTCTAGAGACCGCTGAGAATGAGCTCCTTGGTTTGAGCGTGGCAGTTTGTGTTGTGCAGGAGGGTGGCCCGTGCCAGCACAGGCAGAGTGGTGAAAGCAGCCTCGTTCAGCTGCTGTTAGGCAGCGGGAGAGGACAGGTGCTGCCCACAGAGAAGCGGCTGTTGTCACAGCTGACAGGAGCGTGGGAGCCCTCTTTGTGTAGCAGGGAGTTTGGATGGCTGATAATTACTTCTTTCCCTCCCTCCCTGGGAGGCAGAAGGTGTTACAGGCACCTAATTATCATGAAAACCTAAGGAGTTTTTTGGTTTAGATCTGGTTTTCTTCCAGCACAGAGCACTGCACCATTTCCAGTGCATCCTGGTGGTGTGCTGATGGTGTTCTGCTGCGGAATAGCCCAATAAGAAGTAAATACCCACACTTGTTTGGTGAGGTGCATTTTCTTGATGGTGAGACAGGTAGATGCTAAGGACAAAAATATTTCCTATGTGGATAGATATCTCATGTGCAGTGCAACCCTAGGATGGATAAACCTTTATAAAAATGGAGATGCATTAGATATATTCTCATCATGTCTTACAAGAACATTCGTGGTATGATGATCAGTGCCTTGCATTCCCCTTCAGTCTGTATGCATCTGCTAATGATAGCTGCTATTTATATGCTTTTTTTTCCCCCCCATGTCTTGTGAAGATTCTCCTACCACTCTGCAAAAGCCTGGTGTTCTTTCTCATGGCCTTACTCTTTTAACCACCCCTGGGACCCATCACTCTGATAGTGCAGCTTCAGTGCTCAGCAAGCTGCTGAGTGCTGGAGCTATCCTTAGGTCAGTGGGGTTTTTTTTTATTCTACTCCCATCCCTGTTTGCTTGGAAAGTAAAGGCTATTAGGAAAGAAAGCCATTGCCTTTTATTTCCTCCAAATCAAATCCTGTTTTTTCATTGACATGATGGAGTATTACCCAAGAAATACCCATTTTTAATGTTTGGCTTTTTTATGGTTTTAAAAAACCCACCACCCCTTCTTTCCTCCTGAACCCTTGTACCTTATTGTACTGGTTGAAATGGGTTGGCTGTCTGTAGCTTGAGTTATGAATTTCAGACAAATATCTGAGTATCTTTTTAACTAGAATTTGTACTCCCTGTCAAACTTTTAGACTAGAACTCCTGTAAACAAGCCTTCCAGAGCTGCACTTGCTGAGGGCTGGCTTGGTGCTGTCTGCTGGCAGATGGGCTTTGGCCAACAAAACACTTGAGAGAGGCTCCATGACTCTCCAGGAAAGCAGACTGGTGTCATCCATTTGCATGGATGACACTCAGAGGGCAATAAGGAGGCAATCTGCTGAAGGCAAATAATAGCTCCCTTTTTTTTTTTCTTTTCTTTTTTTTTTTTTTTTTTCTTTTTTTTTTTTTTATGTCTGGGCTTCTGTGGGGTGAATGGAGTGTTTGTGTTTTTAGGATGAGGAATGAAGGCCAGATGCAGGGCTGGGCTAGTGCCAGTTGCAGTTTCTAGAGTTAAGGTCTGGAACATGAAGTGAGCTGCAGTGAGGCGTGTGGAAAATCAGATGTCTCGAAAGGCAAAGTGGTGATCAGTAACCTGAGAAAAGTGAGACCACAGAAGATATTTGGGACACTGTGATCTGCAATCCTCTCTCTGTATAAGGCAGCCACCCACTCTGGAGCTGCAGGAGAAGCTCTCTGCCTGGGACATGAGGCCTGTCTGGTTGTGCAGCAGGCACCTCTGCTCAGACCTAGCAATCACTGCTGTTCCCACCACCTCAGCTACCTGAGTGGGACACTGTCAGGGCTGTAAAAAGCAGATGTGAAGTACCTGATGTCAGCCAGCATGAATCTACATCCTGCCTCTTGAGATGCAGCAGTGAAATTCAGGAAGAGCTGGGTAGGTGTTTAATGACGCCTCCTTTAGAGCATGGCCCTGGGGAGCAGGAGGAAGAGCAAATGGCTTTGAGATCTGGAACATACTTGAGCAGATTGATGGCTTTGTAAGGACTTTCCCAATGGTTTGTGTTCATAACAGACAAACTGTCCCAGCTGCAGGAGAATGGAATATTGAATAGAAAGCTAAGGAGAAAAAAACATCTGCTGCAAACGTAGTCTGTGACCCTTAGGGAGTTGATTCGTTCCCAAGTGAAGCCCCATGTGACTTGATCCCATCTCCAGGGAATCACTGCAGTACAAGTGTACCAGACTTTATGCCACTGATCACCAAAGGATTGGTGACATCACTGCCAATAACTGGTAAAGTTAAATCCTTGTTTACTGGAATAAGGTGACAGTGCAGCTGTGCTTCTTTACATTTTTGAAATAGGTGAGCACAGAGATGAGGGAGTTCTGGGCACTTCCAACTTCCCATCCCTATTTTCCATTTCAGCAATGGGAAATAAAAGCTTTTCATTGTAGCAGTTATGAGTGTGATGTGAGCCTGTGTTATTCTAACAATTAATATCACACTAAAACCAACAGGCAAGAAACCCGTTTAAAGTAAGAGTGAAATCTCAGGTGAGAGTTGTTGTGACAAAAACTTTGTCCTTTCAGCACCATCTGGATCTCCACACATAACACAGGGCTGCACTGTCTGGCCTGAGCAAGCGAGTGATGAGTGGAGCTGTTGGCAAGGACAGTGTCAGGATTGATGGAGGGAGACGCTGCTGTGTCAGAGGCTGGGCTCCAGCTGCTTTCCCTACAGCCTGGGTGTCCCTTCTCACTGCCTCCAGCCCAACCATGACCTATGGGGAGCCGAATGCTTTTGCACCACAAACATGTAATGGGAAGCCTGGATCACAGCAGTGGCTTGGCTGCTGCAGATTGCTGTGAGCCCACAGCTCTCCCCAGAGCTGTGGCATTTTCTGGAGAATAACTGGGTAAATCACTTGGCAGGGAGAGAGGAGGTCCAGTGCAAAGAGGGCAGAGCACAGGCTGCCATGGCCCAGGTGCTTTTAGCTCCCTGAGTGCTGAACCTAGTGCCTGTTTTATCCCAAAACAATTTTTTTTCCAGTCTCTTAGCCCATCGTGGTAGTGCAATCCAGCTGACAAGTCACACTGGGATGCAGATAGATATGTCTGAAGCTGCAGTTACTGAGTGCTTTATTCTGAATGAGTCCTGGCAAGCAGCCTATGTGCTGTAACTTGGCCAGCTAACAGCATGCTCAGTGTGTGTGAGCTGGCTAGTTTAAGCCTCAGCAAAAGCAACTGGAAGATGTTCCTAAGACATACATAGGAGAAACTGTCCTTTTCCCATGGAATTGCAACTAAGAGCATTATTCTTTGGCTCAGTTTCCTAAAATATTAAATTCTGAAATGTTGTCATTGCTATCTCAAGATCATCTGAGAGTGGCTCAGCCCAACTATTGTCAGCCCTCCATTTTTGCCAGAGTAGTAGCAGCACCTTGGTGAAGATCGTGGTTCGTGACTGGATGAAGCAGGGAATCCATTTACCAGATGCAGAAAAGATCTGTTCCAGCATCTATCCAGCATGCCAGTCCCACAAAGCAGATGGAAATCACATAGCTTATTTAACTGCACTGGGTAAAGGGCAGTTAAATTGCCAAAATATATGCCTGGCTTTGCACTTCATGCAATTTTTCAAGGTTAGTATTTCTGCTGCTGTTGTATTTGATTACTAGAGGTAGTGAAGCAAAGATTGTCAAATATTATTAAAACAGAAAATGTTGCAAGTTTAGATAATTTGCCAGTAATAATGGAAATATGAGACTACTGAAATGCTGCTGTTTAAAATTGTTGTTTCATAACCAGCTTTGCACATGTAGCCCTGCTAATAGCCAAGATACTAAAAATTTTGTATAGTGATGTCCTCTTAGAGGTGGGGGGTGTAGTTACACTGTGGGTTGGATGCTGTTATTTTCTAACTACTGTTCAATTACAAATTTTCTGATTCTCTCTTAACACTGGTTGTGGCTTTTCTTGCTCTCTGATGTTTTACCTGGCAGAAACCTCCAGCTTTCTTTCCTTAACAGCTCAAGTAATGTTCAAAGTAGAGTATTGTTAATAACGACACCAGGGATGTGCCTTTCTGAAGGCAAATACTGAAAATTCAAGACTAGAAGACCCAAGTAGAGACCAGCAATATTTGAACATAAGGTCTGGCATCAGTTTAGATTATGGCTTTATTGCTGACAATCTCTCAGCATTGTCAAATCGGGAGTCCCTGAGGGTAGTTTTTCTTTTACTCAAGATGAAGTAAGGGGCAGAATTGTCTGGAAATGGAGAGCTTAAATCTTTAACACTGGTTCATACATTGCTTTTTGAAGTGAGAGGTATTTAATGTCTTATTTTTGTTCATGTGTATGAGTGCTACACAGATGAAATCCAACTTTTGTCTGCTAAACTGAGAAAGCTTCTTTAGCAACCAGTGTTGGCAGCTGCTGAGGCCCTCAGTGAACTACAGCAGAAGCTGTTTAGTCTAAGAAACAGTACCTTGGAGCTGTTCAGCACCTGGGAGCTCCTTCTTGGGTTCTTGGGCCATCTGAGAAATCCTAATGACTTGACCTCAGTATGGTTTTTAAAAATTTCTGGATCAGGATCAAGGGTGGGTGTTGTTTTGCCCTCAAAATGCCTGAATTACGTCAATGACTTGTATTTAGTTGAAAACTTAGGAAGGAAATAGAGCAGTAGCAAGGGGGAAGGCAGCTGAAAAATAAAGATATGGTTCAGGGTCAGTGAGATGTAGAAATAATCAACATAATATTTTTTGAGATTACTATTAATGCTAGAAAGCTGTGTCTAAATGAAGACTACATTGACCCATAATACTTAACTCCTGAATCACTCAGTAAATCAGGACACTGTGTTTGCTGACGTGCTGCACAGCTAGGTCAGGGATACATGACTTGGAAGGGGTGGCTTAAAGGCTGCCTCGTGCTCAAGTTGGGCTCAGCAGAGAAGGATCATGTCCTAGTGATTCAAAAATGAGGTTAATGTAAATCAACAGTCAAATATTTTGTTGTTCTATTGTTTTGATTTTTTTCTCTTGGCTCTTCTATGAGGAATTTAAACATCAGGAAGTGGCTTGTTTTTTCTTAAGAAAATTCTCAGCACAGATAGACATTTCTATTTCAGGGGATATAATTGTCATTTCAGCCAGCTCTGCCTTTGAATGTGACAAACATGCAGAACCTTTCTTCACTGCCTGAAATTTACAGGATCTCTCTCTGCAGAGCACACATGACCTGTACCTCAGAGAGGATTTGTACAGACTAAACTCTTCTAAAGCAATAAAAGGAGCAGGACTTGCATTGTGAATGCCTTGTAGTATACATCCCCTGCATGTTTGCAGTTAAGGGTCAGACATGGAAGGAATTGTTTGACTGAGTTAATGAGGGTAAAATCATCTTTTAGTCAGAGTTCAAAATTCTGGACAAACTTTCTGCAGTTTAATTCTCTGCAGCTTCTCCACTACAAGGGGTTGGAAGCTCAGAGTGGCCTGGTCTGCCTGTCTGTTCCTTAAAAATTATCGAAGACATACAATCAAACCCTTGATTCAATTTCCTCCCATTTGGCTCTACTGGTTCTATCCCTGGGCTCAACCAGGGACCAGCAGTGATGGAGATGGAGATTAGTGGTGATCAATCTAATTTTCTGGTTGGTACATTTCCAGTGAACTCAAATGGACTATAGTTAATCTAGTTTTCAACTATGCTTGTGTTTTGAGTGCAAGTTAAAATTTGCTTTATATCCCTCTTACCAGATGGCCTTACAGCTAAAAGTATCAGAGTGGGAGGGAGGAGATCTGGCATTAGTTTGTAGCTTTTCTACAGCTTCTCTATCTCATCCTGGCATGACTCTGAGGAATTCTCCCCAACACAGTGACTTAAAGAGCGTCTTTCTGTCTGTCTTTCTGTCTGTCTTTCTGTCTGTCTTTCTGTCTGTCTTTCTGTCTGTCTTTCTGTCTGTCTTTCTGTCTGTCTTTCTGTCTGTCTTTCTGTCTGTCTTTCTGTCTGTCTTTCTGTCTGTCTTTCTGTCTGTCTTTCTGTCTGTCTTTCTGTCTGTCTTTCTGTCTGTCTTTCTGTCTGTCTTTCTGTCTGTCTTTCTGTCTGTCTTTCTGTCTGTCTTTCTGTCTTTTTCACATTTTTTTGAATAAGAGGAGCATACACAGTTACCACAGCTCAGCTTGCATGAAGTCATAGAGTCACAGAAGGGCTTGGGTTGGAAAGGATCTTAAAGATCATCTTGTTCCAACCCCCCTGCTGTGGGCAAGGATGCCTTGCCCTAGACCACATTGCTCAAAGCCTCCTCCAACCTGACCTGGAACACTTTCAGGAATGGGGCATCCACAACTTCTCTGGACAACCCGTGCCAGTGCCTCAACACCCTCACAGGGAAAAATTTCTTCCTAATACTTAATCTGAGACTGCTCTCTGTCAGCTTGAAGTAATTTCCCCCTGTACTGTCACTCTCTGCTCTTGTGCAAAGTCCCTCTCCAGCTCTCTTGTAGCCCCTTTAGGTACTGGAAGTTGCTCTGAGGTGTCCCTGGAGCCTTCTCTTCTGAGATGTGCGGCACCACTCCACGTGTGCAGCACAGGGTGTCCCTCTAGTTGTAAGGGGGAGTTTGCACTTTCTTTTGCACTTGATTCTGCATCAGATAAGTAATGCTAGTAGGTGATATTTTTTATTATTTTATTATTATTCCTATTTTTTTTCTAATTACCTATAGTCTCAGATAAACCTAGAATTAACCTAGATCTTCTCTGATGATCAGGATGCTACCAAGTTCTGTGCCTCACTGACTGTGTAATAGACCACACAAAACTGAGCAAGATGCAAACAGCAATGAAGGTTGCGCAGATGAGGAAATGCTGGTGTGTGTCACTAGTAAAGGCAGACATATGAGGATTTTCTTGCCCTTCTTTTTTCCTCTGCTGCTGCTTACTTGCTGTAATTCCAAAGGCAAACCACCAGAAATGAGGTACTGAAAGGATGTTTCACTTTTTTTTTTCTTCCCCCTCCAGCTTTCATGTGGATGTCCAGATTAAGTCTCTAGTATGTGTAAATTACATTTATAAAAAATTCTTCCCTGATGAAATGAGGCTAATTCAGATTCTTTGAGTTTTAGGACTCATTTGAATGCATAAACCCAGGTGTGTTCATTATTTTTTTAAGAACCCCTTTTAATCTTCAGAAGGAAGTATGTTCAGTAAATGTTGTTTGATGCAAAAATATCCGTACTTCTCCCTCATTAAAGCTTATCTTTCCCATTTGCAAAATTCCAGGGCTGTAAACCCCTCTCTCACTTGAACACATTATTTGTGGAATAAATGAGAGAGGAGAGGAGCATCCCAAGGTTGGTGGGCACACACAGGCTTGAGGTGGAGTGTGGTACAACGACACCCACAGGGTGTGCAGGTGAGCCCAGGGAATGGCGAAAGTGAGGAAAAGCAGCAAAACTGAAAATAGGCAAGATAGCAGGAGGCTGCCCAGACAGCTTCTGTGCATGTTCAGTGGCTTGGGCTGCAAGTCCCTTTCCCTTGTAGGTGCTGAGATGTTCAGGTTGCCCAGAGAGGTGATGGATGCCCCATCCCTACAAACATTCAAGGTTGGGTTGGACGAGGCTCTGAGCAACCTGATCTAGTTGAAGATGTCCCTGCTCATGGCAGTGAGATTGGACAAGATGACCTTTAAAGATCGCTTTCAATCCAAACCATTCTGTGATTCTGTGGTTCTGAGTTAGCTCTGTGGAGGGAGGACTAAATCCTAGAGACTCCAGTAAGGTCACCTCTGCAGCCAGTTCTTCCTGGGGCCTTGCAAAACTTGGCCTTTGTGTCTGGCTTTCCAAAACTGCCAGATGGGAATGAGCACCATGAGAGGCTCTTCATTCCCTTTGTTTAGCAAGCCCCCTGTTGAGCACTGGGATGAGTAAACCATTCCCATGCATTTATAAAGGTGTTAAAATGATGTGGGGCTTGACTCCATCTGGTAGGAGATGCCTGCATGCGTGTAAGTACTGTGGAAAGAATAATCTCCTTCTAATGCTGAAAATGGAACTCTGTTGGAAGAAAAAGTTGTCATGGAAGTTACTCTTCCTCACTGCAACTTCACTCATTCCTCTGCTGCGTGACTGAAGCAGTGAGTCATGCAGCTCCCCATGCAGTTTAAGCAGGAGAGCCTATGTGATGACATCTGATTATTGTTTTGTTTAAACTTTTTTGTCCTGCTGGTTTTCAGCAAGCAAAACAAAGGGTTTGTTTTGATGTGGGGAAGATGTGTCAAGCATGGGGGTGGGGGAGTGGGCTTGTTTGCCCTCTAACATTTCTCACAGTACAGAAAATACTGTCTTTTCCTGGGAGATGCTTCATGTCATCCTGAGTTTTTCTAAGAATCACTTGAGATCCACAGAACAATTGGCTTCAGCAATTTGTTTGGAAGGAAGTTCCAAACGGGCAGGAGAAATATGGATTTATGAGCTTCTTTTAGAGCCTGGTTATACTCAGAACCAACTGTGCTTAGTCCAGTAGCAATGCATGAATTGTTGTGTTGAAGTTAGTAAAAATCCTTATTCTGTCATACAGCAAGGCACGTAAAAATGAGAAGCAACAAAAGATTTGATCTTGGTTTCTCTTTTTCATAGAACCATAGAATAGGTGAAGTTGAAAATGACCTCTAAGGTCACCAAGTCCAACCATTAACCCAGTGCTGCTGTGTTCACCACTAAATCATGTTCTCAAGTGCCGTTTTTCAAACTGACTGCTTGCATAAATGAAAAACCCCAAACCCACAGTTTTTGTTGCTGGAGTACTGTGTAATACCCAACTACAATTTGCATTAAGTAGTTTATTGCAATTTAAGGTAGATCTTGTGGTAGAGTCTTGGTGTAAAGCTGTCCTGGTTTGCTTTAGCTCACACAGATGAAGCTGCAGAAGACAATTTTCAAGGCCTTCCAGCCCCATGTTTCAGGGCAGGAGGACAGAGGCTGCAGAGTGGGATGTCCTCAAGGAAGGAGCTGGCACAAGGGGAGTGCTTGCTGCCCATCCTTTCCAGGCTGCAGGATGTATTTGAAGGAAAGCCTCCACTTTTCCTCCGGGCTCTGATGAGGGCCTGTGGAGGATGGCCATGCTTCCAGGCATGGCTGTTGTGCTCATCCAAGAGCATCCTCTTGGGCAATGTGGGTGAAGGCTTTGGTACAGCCCACCCTCCATTTCTGACAATATTCTATTACCTTTCTCAAAGTAACTGTTCAAACAGTTGGTTATGGTACTGGGTGTCCACGTGGATTTTCCTCACCTAGATGACAATTTGCTTTCAGGTGTTTTGTACATTTTACCTTGTTCTTAATATTCACCTTAAGTAATCCATGGGTTACAAAGAAATACATAACACATTAATTATTCTGCTGGTTTGGGGGTTCAGAGCCAGGTAATGAAAAAGCTGAGAATTATGCAACTATAAATTCTATTAATCCATGATCAGTATTATTTTAAATATTTAAAAATAGAACTCCACCATATCATTCATATTTACTATATCTCATATGTCATGATTTGGTGCTCGTGTCTTCCTTCTCAGCAGCAAGTCATTACATTTTATTGTTTAGGTTAGAAGGGAGTAATAAAATAAAATCTCTTTTTTCATAAATAACTGGATTGTATCATAAGACTATCAGCCCTGACTTGTTTTATGGCTAACCTTACTGAAAGTCACTGTTTCAAATGGTGGCATGAATTACAGCAGCACAAAAAAAAAAATATGTCCTGAGAATAGCAAAAAAATGATGGCACGTAAAATGTTTCTTGGAATAATTTATTGACATTGTGTCATCTTTCAATAAAATGAAAATCATACATCTAATATAAAAATAATTAGGCAAGGCATGCAAATGATTATGAAATTCAAATCTTGTGTATTGATACTGATATATGGTTGAAAGGGTCTGGAAAGTTTAACAAAGGTAGTTGATAGTGATAAAGTCTCAACTTTTGCTGATATTTCCCATGTGAATTGTATGTGAATGAGAATTTACCACCTGAAAGAGATTTTTCACCTGAAAAATCACTTACATGTAACTTTTAGGGGGTTCTCTATGCTGAGAAGGCTTCTTCCAGGATTTTGTTTCTGCATGTAAAGTTTCTGAACTTCTTCATTAATGGAAATGGTATCAGTAACTCCAGCATCACCTTTCTTCCCTTTGAACCTCTCCCTCCCACTCAGTGCCCAGCACCCTGGGCAGGGCTTGTGTCCCTGGGTGAGCTGTGGTGCTCTCTGGGCTTCTCCCAAGGTCACAGTGAAAGACAGACTTGGGGATCTGAACCTGACTCTGATTTCTCCCCACAGGTTTAGTATCTCCAGCCTTCAGCTTGGGCACCTGGCTGCCCTGGGAGGGATTTCTCCATGCCACAGCACTGGTGGCTGGATGGGCTCTGCACCCTGCTCAGTCACCTGCTCTCCCTGGGGAGCACGAGCCCTTCAGGTCACGGCAAATGTTTCATGTGAACTCAGGTGTTTTCCTGCCTGTCTCTCCTCAGGGTCTGCAAATTACCTACCTCTGATGGATTACAACATGTTGTACCACATCCAGGCTGACATTTTGATTATGTATTATTCACACTGTTGAAGAAATTAACAATTGGAGCGGTTGAAGCTTTTCAGGATATTTTTCCCCAAATAACAATTTTGTATTTTGAGTGCCAGCCAGATTCTCCATATGGCTAAAATGTACTAGAACTGAAAGACGATTAGCATGGCTTAATAAACTTCATGCATGGTTTGCTATTGCAATATCAGAAAGAAAACAAATATAGCCACTAGTTCTCCTTGGAATAACTCTGTTAAATTTCTGTTGTTTGAAATGAGCTCTTTTATGGCTTATGGTTGATATAATTTGCATTGTGGTAGGTAAAGCAGCATTCTGTATGTTTGATGCCTTTTGATTTGACACTGGCCTGCTTGGGTCTTGCATAAATCTTGTTCCTGGTGGGAGGGGAAGGCAATAAATTGAGTTTTGGCACGGATCAGAAAGCAATGGATTTGGGGGACACTGGGGCTCTATTCCAACCTCTACCATGCAGCACAACTTTTGTTGATGGATTTTTAGCCTGTTTTCAGTCTTTTCTTTTTCTATTTACTTTTCTTGGTTAAATGTTCTATTTTGACAGCCAGACCTAGCTGGCCACACAGTCTGACTTGCCTCCTGTGTTTCACCAAATGGTGCAGTGCCCATAGTTACCTTTGTGCTGGGGCATTTGGTCTGTCAGCAGAGGATCCTGCTGAGCACGCTGCTGACTGCTCCTGGTTCAGCATCTGAGTCTGGTTATGTGTAGCACTGGGGGTAAAAAGGTAATCCCTATGTGTCTGAATTGTGTGCCTTAAAAAAACTTTGCACAGAGGAGTCTGGCACTCAAATGCTCACGAGAGCTTGTGTTTGGGTTTTAGGCATGCATGATTTAAAGACAGCTTTGTGTGTGTATGAGATTTGCAAGGCTCAGGGCGTTCTGCTGTATGCTATGGCCATGAAGGTACTGTGAGATTCAGGGATAAACTGTGCACTTGGGACATCACTGACCCCTGGACACAGCCTGCCTGTGGTGACAGTGTTCAAATCATGCTCTGGTAGGAAAACCTGCTCTGCTCACTACAGCTGACTCCTTGGATGATGCTGAGTGTCGGCTACACACAAGGAGCTTCTAGTGGTGAGTCTTGCAACAGAGCTGCTGCTGCTGGATCTTGTGCTCCCAAAGCACTGTTCAGCATCTGGCACTGGGGGAGGATGAGCTTGGGCTTTTTTCACCTCAAAGAATGGCAGATATCTCCTGCTACTGAAGCAGTCTGTCTTCTATGTTTTAATGAATGAGAGTACCTATGAAAAATGTTTATTTACAGGCCACTGGTTTGGAGGCACTTGATGTTTTAATTAACTTTGAGGGGCTACGGTCAGAACAGTTCACACAGCTATTCCCCAGCCTGATCTGAACCTCTCTGGATTCAGAGCACATCCACCCTAACGCCTTTGGAACATATGAGTGAGTTGGGATTACCGATGTGCAAAGGATGAATGTTTCTATTACCCCATCATCGTTCTCATCACCATTTTACTCCTTGCTAGCAAAGTGACAGTGTGGCTGTAATGAGTATTGATTGTGCAGGATGGCAGGAGTAATCGGGAAGGTGTTACATGAGAGGGGCAGGCTGTGGCTCCCTTACATTATTGCTGCTGGCAGTCTGTGAGTGCAGTGATATTTGCATTTTGTATATTAATAAAAAAAAAGGGGGGGGAGGAAAATGCTGCTAGAAAGCAATCTTCCCTGGGAGCATGTTTTTGTAGCACTCTGGGCTTAGGAGTTCACAGTTCAGCTCTGGCAGGATGTGAGTATCTGGGCTGTCACCCATGCCACGGGCTTAGGAGTATTTCTCTGCTGATTTCTGCTCTAGGAAGGAAAGTACTACAGGTAGGAAAATATCTCGGTCAATACAGCAAGAATGCGAGGTTTCTTACCTCACCATGGTGAAGGCCTCTCCCAGGCTGGTTTTCTTGGGCAGATCTGCACCATTTCCATGCTGTGCTTGCTCATATCCCTTGCCCCGTGAGGTGTCAGGTGGCTTTGCCCTGCAACACTTGTATCCTGCTGTTTCAGGATGCATTTGGTAGATTCACTCCTACTACCATTTTTCATTAAGAGAAGTAACAATAGCAAAATAATTTTTTTCCTGCAGCATACTGTAGCAAGCTGGCACCCCAAGTCTGTAAAGTCTTTACTTAACTGCTCGCCCCTTTGCAGCTAACACCACGCTCTTGAAAATACTGCTTTGGCACCAAAAAACCGGTGTGTTTGCTCCATGAACAAACCTGTAGAGAGAGTCAGACCTCTCCAGCTCTGTCTCTGGGCCTTGGCCTCAATGAGTCATTTAGAGATGTCGGGCGGTGGAGAACCTCTCTGGCTTCATGAAAAGCAAAGAGCAAGCAGAGCTGTGGGGAGGAGAGCCCAGCCAGTGAAGCTTGTAGAGGTCCTTGTGATAATGCTGGGCTGAAATCTGCCTTCACTGCCTTGGCATTGCTCAGCAGGAGCTGCAGGATGGAATCGGAGCTGGTACAAACCAGAGCAACGCGTGGCCGAGTGTGTGTCGGCTGCCTCTGCGAGCCACAAGCCTGCTCGACTGAGAGCAGCTGAGATGAATGGCATGTCTGAACATAGAGTGTAAATAATTGTATGGCAAGCTTAGTGCTCCCATGCCAGTGTGTATAAATATTCATATTATTCCATGAATCTGTCATTATGTGCAAGTGCTTCATCTTTCCAACTTTACTCCTGCCAAAAGTCCTCACTCATGGAAACACTCTCACTGGAGGCAATCAGATGATTGATGTGAGTAAAGGGCTGGGGGAGCTCTTCTAACAGCCTGATTTACAGCAGTATTTCCTTCCTAATTTCTGCACACTGGGAAACAAAACACAAACACAAACTCAGCTGTTTTTGAGAGACTTTCTTACTGTAGGGTTCTTACTTTGTGAGGACTGAATGAAACCATGGGGCTTTTCCCCAGTCACTAATTGTCTGCATCCGCTCATTATTATCGGTGATGCTGGTGAAGTAATTGTGGGGGGCTGAATTGTCTCCTGAGCTACTGCTTTCCATAGTCTCAGCCAGGCTTCTAGCATGGCTCACAGCCCAAAGGAGTGGCTCCCATGTTATGGGTTGTTATAGCTGTTAGTGAAGGGCTAAATAGCTGGAAGTGATGAAAGAGCAGAGCATGCTCTGAACTCTGATATCTCAGGAGCATTTATATGGTCATGAATCCTAAAGCTTCTATCACGGAAGTTTTAGTGTGGCTGTATGGGACCCAGTCAGTCCCTTGTAGGTAGATCTGAACAGAAGGGGGGGAAAGCTATGATTTTGGGGAGAAAAATCAACCTTGAAGGCTGCCCTTGAGGCCAGCTGAGCTGGGGAAGGCTGAAGCAGCTGCAGCCTGCACAGCGCTCCTGGCACGGTCCAGGACTGCCATTCCACAGAGCCAGGAGTTTAAGCCATGCACCGATCGCATCCAGCCCTGTTCCCCTCAGGAGCTGGCCAGGAGTGTGTGATGGTGCTTGGGACTGCCAGCTCAGGCTCCTGCCTTATCTCCCTGATACCAGCCTGTCTGGGGGCTCCTCTTCTGGAGTTTGGCGCTGCTGGAGCAGCTGCAGCTCCTGTTCTTGTCTTGGCTCCCCTGGTCACTGGTGGGATGTTGGTGTTTAGGAGCTGCCTTGGCTCAGCAGAGGGGCACAAGGAGCCACTGGAAGGAATAATTGCAATATCTGCATTTTGTGCTTGGTGCCCTTGCCCTTTGTATACAAGTTATTTGTGGCCAGCCAGCTTTTTCTTCTCTTTGAGCCCTGCTCGGTAGAAATACAGGCGACTCTGGGCATATCCTGTACTAAGCTCCTAATGCTCCCTAATGTTACCCACCACAGCAGGTTCAGAGCCCTAATGCTCACAGCAAGCCAGGGAAAATGAACAACAAAAAGTGATACCCATTCCAGCAAAATTATCATCTCCATAATATGAGTTTATACAGAAAGATGAATATTACTGAAGTTAATTTTGCCCATTTGGAGTGCTGATTCCTGCTTCAGTTGATCAGCCATGGATGGTAACTAATGAGGTGGTCTAAGTTGTTTTTAACAAGAGGAAGATAATTAAACATGACAAGCCCAAGTTCCCCTCAGAGTTGCCTATTAGACTCTCACCATGCAAAAATGGAATGATACAAAACTCTTCCTCCCGCCCCCTCCTACCACCCCGAGATTTCTTCTGAGTTGTTGTTAGCAGTGCTGAAATATGGCAAGTTGGGTCAGCCCTTGCTTGAGCTGCAGGAGCTCGCAGATTCTTAGGAGGCTGTGGAAGAAAGAAAGTGCTTGTATGAAAGCTGTTTGGAGGAAGATGAACCTCCTGCCTGTGCTCCTAGGGAAAAGCTGAGGCCTTTCCATTGCTGCAGGAGAGGAAAGTCCTGGGGCATCAGTCATCCATCCCATCAGTCATCATCCCAATGGTGGGACTGTTGTGTCCCTGCTCTGTGACAATGTGGTTGTATTTTTGTCTTTCTGGGGGGCCCCAGAAATATTTTTCGATCTTAATAACCCTTTTCTGGGTGTGTTCAACTCAGTCCTGGCTCATCTTTCTGGCATGTGGAGGAGAAACTACACAGTGCAATCAGTCTTCGCTTCGTGGGGCCTGAACCCAGTCAAGGGAGCCCCTTATGGTTGGGACTGTTGGGCCAGGCTACGGGGTGACCCCTCTGGGATCCACAGGCAGGACATGACCTGGCCAGGCCACCAGGCTGGCAGCCCTTCTTGCAGGACACATACCATGCCTAGGAGAGGGCAGAGAGGGTGCAAAATGCAGCCTGAGGAGGCACAGCCAAGCTTACAGAGCAGGTGGGAGAACCAGCTCATGGTGTCCTTTCCTTGCACCCAGCCTGACAAGGTGGGGAATCCAGAGGGAGAGCAAAAGTGTACTTAAAAAACTTCCACGTTTTTGTATCCAGCAGATTGTAATAGCTGTAATGCTTAAATATGCATTCACTCAAAATGTGTGTGAAATGTCATCTTCATTGCTCACTGGGCAAGCAGGACAGACAGTGCTTATGCTGCAGCTCTGTGTTTTCCTGCATTTTGTTCTTTTGGAAAACAACCAAATGTGTTGGACTGCAAGATGGGCTCTTTGCTTGCAAAATATCTTTTTGCTCTCAAAACTGATTTCAATATTGAACACAGTTGCCCACCACTATTGACAAGTTTGTTTTGTATTTCCATATTCCTCTACACAGTCTCTTCTTTGACAAGAACTTTGAAATAGCAAAGGTGGATGGTGCCTACAGCTCCTGCTCAGTTCAGAGCAGAGCAAAGGTTTGCATATTCCAGCAAGTGGCTTCTCTTTGTGGCTGAACCATAGAGGCTGTGGCGGATGCTGTCCCCCAGATCCATCCATGTCTAGTGGGGGGGCAAGGACCAGAATTTTTGTTCTTTTTCAGAGGATTGTTGCCTCTTGTTGACAGCAGTGCTTGAGTAGACATCTGCCTGCCATCCTGGGCATGGCATTTTGAACAGAACTTGGTCCAGCCATATTCCAGATGATGGCATGGGAGCATGAGCAGGTGTTACTGCCCATCAGCTGAGGTGCAGCATCTGTCTGTGCACTCCTGACTGACTGCTAATACCATCTTTGCTGAGTTTGTGTAAACCTTGAGTTGCAGCAGAGACACTGAAATAAATGCAGGCTGATACTAGAGAGAGAAGGGATCAGCACTTTCCCATATGGCTTTCATGGTCACATGCCTCATCTGTACCATTTCTACGCCTTCTCATGCTTAAATATCGATGTTGAGTGTAGAAGAGTGTGGATCAAAATGAACACAAATGCTGGTGCCAATTAAAACTCCCATTGGAGATAAAGGGTGCTGGCAGTTCTCCCAAAAGTATCCTTTTCTCTGTTTTCATGATTGTGTAGGGCTGCTAATTTCCCCGTGATGAGTCACTGAAAGAATTTATAGAGGTAAGAGGGATTTCATGCTCTAAATATAGCCTCAAGTCAGCCCACAAGGAGCAGCCACAGGAGCTGGCTGCTGAGCTAGTAAACACAACTCAGTGGTGCTCCCAGCTCCTCCTGACTGATGGGGTTTGAAGGGAGGGAATGGGGAGGTAGAGCAGGAAAAGAGTCAGCATGTGTGGGCTGGGGCCACAAGACCTGAGATTACAACGTGGTGAGATAAATCACAAATGTAGATAAAAGTGGGTGACAATGGGAGACCTTTTTTGACAGCCTGTTCCCAGCTCCTCCTTCAAGCAACAGTTTAGATTCCAGCTGGCCCCACCTTTCTTGGCAGTGGCTGTTACCTTCTGTAGTTTAGTTTGAAGAAAGGAATAAGGTGATTCCTTACCAGTTAACTCAGTACCTGCTTGGATCTTGGTCAGGCAATCCAAAACTTTAAAACTTTTCCCAAGTGTTTTATTCACAATGATTTCATTGCAGCCATTTGCTCACATCCCCTATGTCGGGATGGGGGAGAGAATTGGAAGGGTAAAAGTGAGAAAACTCGTGGATTGGGATAAAGGCAGTTTAACAGGTAAAGCAAACCAAGGGATTCATTCCTCACTTCCCAGGGCAGGCAGGTGTTCAGCATCCCCAGGACAGCAGGGCTCCATCACCTGTAATGGTGACTTGGGAAGACAAACACCATCACTCCAAATGTCCCCCCTTGCTCCTCCTCCCCAGCTTTATGTGCTGAGCGTGGTGCCATATGGTCTGGGATATCCCCTGGGTCAGTTGGGGTCAGCTGTCCTGGCTGTGTCCCCTCTCAGCTCCTTGTGCCCCCCAGCCTCTCTCTGGTGGGGTGGGTGGGGAGCAGGAAAGGCCTTGGCTCTGGGTAAGAACTGCTCAGCAACAACAAAAACATCTCTGTATTATCAACATCATTTTCAGCCCAACTCTACCCCAGCCCAAACCAGCACAACAAGACTACAGGTGATCTGAACACTTTTATTGCATTAGCTTTAATGGACTTCTCAAAGTTACCTTGAACTTAGAGCAGGAAAAAAATCGGCTGCTTGCTTTATACTATCTGAAATCCATGTGATGACTTCAACCAATTTAGAAATCGTTTAGGCAGAACTGGCTTTAAAACAAGCTAGAAATATTTCTGAGTTTAGACAGACCCTAAAAGTCAATTTATAGAAGCATTTCTCAAAGCAGAAATTATCTACTTGGCAACAACCCCCAAAAATGCACAAAACTTTCTTGCCAATAAGAAAAAAATGAAACTGTACATTAAAATAGTAATTTATTCTTCATTAATTCTGCTGCATTTTCATCCTTTCCTTGTGACTATTCCTCCAGGCCAGGGCTGGGCAGAGGCAGCTCCTCTCCCTCCACCTGCATAGCTGAGCTCACTTTCCCACGTAGGAGTGCTGCTGTGATCACGTGAAGTCTGTGAGCCAGAACAGACAATTACACAGGTATTTCCACACATCAGCTCCCTCCACATCGGTTTTGCTATGCAACCACGGGAGGGAGGGTGTTTTGAACTACTTAGTGAAGTACCTGATGTAGGGGACAAAGCCAAACAACTGCTTTTCCCCGTTCTCCTGTCCCTGGTGGTGTTAGCTGTGATGTGTGAGTTGTCTACCGCTTTCGTGGTACTTCCTTCGGTTTTCTTAAGCAATGTGCTTACCCTTTGGCTGCTCAGCCACGTCGGTCTCGGTGCTCTTCCGAAGAGGTTATCTCCGGACTGCTCTTTGTTTGCTCTTACAGGGCTCTGGGCTCCCGTGCCGTGTCCAGCGAGTGTTGGTAGTTGTCCCCAGCCTGTCCCCAGCCGGGGATGTCCGGGATGCAGGGTGTGCTACCGCAGCCCTTCCCCGTGCCAAGTACATCTGCTGGCAGCGCGCCCGGAGGGCGGCTCTGCTGATAACATTGTGGTGTCCATCAAACTAGTATGAATTAGAAGGCTCCTTTTGTAAGATTTTATCAATGCTCTTTGGCAGAGTTGGTGGCCAAGGCTAGCACATTTCTTTGTTTTCTCTGAGAGCTCAGATAAGACTCTTGATGCTGAAATGTCCTGAGCTGTGAGC
Source organism: Coloeus monedula (assembly GCF_965178545.1). Taxonomy (NCBI): domain Eukaryota; kingdom Metazoa; phylum Chordata; class Aves; order Passeriformes; family Corvidae; genus Coloeus; species Coloeus monedula. The sequence continues at coordinate 7,746,415 of NC_138792.1, forward strand.
TCTGGCAAGAAGAAGCACTTGCTCTGCTTTCACTGACCCCTTCCCGGAGATGTGCCTTGCTTCACACCCAAGGCCTGAGCCTGCTCCCTGCTTGCAGAGCAAATGAAACCGAGGATTCATTAATGTATTTATTTTCAGGTGAAGTAAAGCAGCTCAACTGGGAGAATCCAGCAAGCAGAGAACACAGGGGGCCGAGGGATGCTCCACCCCAATGGTGTAATGTGCTCACTCAGGTTAATGCCAGGAGACAAACTTGGTGTTGGACCTGTGTCCTGGGGCGCTTTGAGCCTCCAGACTTGCAGCTGAAATTATGTGTTGGAATTTTAAGCCTAATGCTGTGTTTTAGTTACCACTTTAGTTGAGGGTAACACCTGTGTCTTGGTTAGACAAAAGGTGGAGGGAAAAGCATTTTATTCATGAGTTTATTTTCTGGCAGTCTGCTGCTGGCACAATGATGGAAACATGGGCTGGGATGAAGGGTTAAGTCACCAGGGTTCCTGTTCCAGCAACGAGGGCAGCCAAGGTCAGCTGAAACCGATGTCAAAGCTCGAAGTGGGAAGGCTGCCAAGTCCTTTCCTCATCACCCATGCTGCTCATTCCTGTCCTGTGATGCCCGGGCTCCCCTAGCACTGGCAGAGGTGTTGGGAAGCTGTGCAGGGGCAGGACTGTGCTAAGAGCCTAATGAAAACCAGCCTGCAGTAAAAAACAGTTTTGATCTGAAGCAGCCCTTCGGTACTGCTTTTGTCAGAGTGCAGGAGGGAAGGACAGGAGCAGAAAGGAACCAGCTCTTTCCTTTAAGTGCTGCTTTATGTCAGCTCAGGCTGCTCATGAAACTACAGTGTAGGCAAATACACGTGGCTGTGTGTTGGAGCTGCCCTGCAGGCTGCCAGCACAGGACAGGGACCAAGGAAATGTGCAAGAAATGTCATCTTTGAGAGAATTAGGGAGGCCTGTGGCCTTTGTAGGTGTGCTGCTAGTGCTCCTGTGTGTGCATGGGCTGGAAATGTAACCTTTGACCCAGCATTAATGGATTCCCTTGCTGTGTACGTGATGTGGGCACACAGCAGCATGTAGAGTCCTCAAGCTGGAGGACTTGAGGGCTGGCCTGTAACTGCAGACCAGGAGCAGGGAGAGCTGTGGTCATACTTGGTGTTTATGGCTGAAAACACAAAAAAGAAGAGGAAATGCATCTCTCTAATTGCATCAAAAATGAACACAGCTTTTCATTACTCCCTTGTAATGTTAAACTGGGTATACAAATTTCTAGAGTCATGGTTTTATTTTAAGGACAATTTAGAGCAAGAGAAAGAAAAGGTTAAATCCCTTGAATTCAAGAAAACTGCCAGTTAACCTGCTTTGCTTTTAGCACATCCCAGCTTCAGTGTACTCGGGTTTTTGGTGTATGGTTTGGGGAGTATGATCAGAGTGTAGATCATAAAAGCATAGGTCATGGTTATCCTTCCGTGAGAGGACTCCTCCCACCCTCTGTGGGCTTTGCTGTGTTGCACAAATGCTGCATTAGGCTGTTTGCTCTCAGTGTGGAATTGTTACTTTATGGGAAATCAAAGAGCTGTTCGGCTGCCGTGACAGCACAGGACCTGACTGTGTGCAGGGTCAGTGCTCAGGAGCATGGCAGGTCCATGCAAGTCTTTCCAAACAGATTCTTTGCTTTTGTCATCCTGGTCTTGTGTGCTGTGGCTCCAGAAGGCCCATGCAACCTCCTGACAGCATTGTCCCAGTCTACCCATGCAGCATCATTGCATCCAGCACAGACTGGGCAGAAGCAGCTTTATACTCTACTTTTCCTTTAAAACACTCATTTAATTAACATATTTAATTGCCTCTTAATGCTTATCTCTTAGACTCGAACTGGCTGAAGTTTTGTGTTTGGGTTGGAAGAGGCTTGCTGTGTGCCTGTGGCTTTCACTGTCTTCCTCCCTTCTCTCCTCTGTGGGTCTCCTTGGCAGAGGTCTGGCTCTCCTGTCTCACCAGAACCGAGTGTCAGCGCTCGGGAAAGGGCATCCTGAGGGTCATGCAGGCGATGAGCAAAGCCTGACTGATTGCACAGCCTGCACTTGACTTCCAGCCGAAGCTCTGATTTGCTTTCTTAACCTTGCCCTCAGCAGCTCCCTCATCATTTCCTCGATTTGAGCAGGGCCAGAGGAGCTGTGATGCTGCTCTGACATGCTATTGCTTCCCCTGCCCTCCTGGGAGAGGAGGGAGAATAGGGACAAGGAGGGTCCATTAATTTTGCCCAAATGCTCAGTGACAGTCTTGTCACTGCTCCTACTTTCTTTCCTCTTACTTTAATTTTGTACCAACCTCCTGACATGTTTCCCTTGTATCAGATTCCCTTGGATCAGAGTGGAAGGCTGGATGTTCTCAGAAGGATATCGCAAATCAGTGTGGGGCACTGGTGCATCCCCATTAGGTTGTGCTAACCAATTCTCAGCATGTAACTTCTAAAAACTTAAAAAGTAAAATAATTGCAAATACTGCAAGTCAGTACTTAATTTCCTTTCAAGTTTTCCTCCCAGTTTTCCAAGTCCTGAATTAAGTCCTCTTTACTGGATTGTATCCAGATAGTGCTGTTATGGTGTTGTCATTTTTTCTCTTTAAATCAAATTACTTAAAAATGGTGGCCTGTTGCCTGAACACAAATATTTTGAAGTTAGTTTGGAAGATTTTTTTTTTTTTTTTTTTGCTTTTGGCAACAGCACTTCCCATAGATAATATTTTCTTTTCTCTTAAGTAAAGTCACTTTTATGGCCCACACAAAGTAACTGTAGCAAGCCAGAAAATAAATATTGTCTGTAGTCCAAAGTATAATCAACAAAAAAGCAATCGAGTGATGGCTGGAATATTTTTGTGCTGATGACTGTGATTTTTTTTGTTGTTGTTGTTATTCCTCCTGTTGTGTTTAGAAAGCTGCAACAGTGAGTTATACTGGAAATATTCAAGGTCAGGTTGGATCAGGCTCTGAGCTGTTCTAGTTGAAGATGTCCCTGCTCATTGCAGGGGGGTTGGACTGGGAGCTTTAAAGTTCCCTTCCAACCCAAACCACTCTGATTCTGTGCTCCACATTGAACTGGATAAAACACAGATGGTGCAAGTGGCAGTATTTACTTCAGAAATGGAACCAGACTGTTTTCCCAACACTGAAATTTAGGAACAGATCATTTCAATTTTTTTCCCCCTCTAGTTCTTTGGTAAATATATCATTGTGCTTTTTATTGACTTTATAGTCTGCTCTTTGGGGGGAGACAAAGTATTTAGCAGCAGATCTCAATTTTCATGTATGAGTGTCAATTCAGCTTAGAAGAATTCCCTTTTGCTAAATGAATCTGTGATGTTAATTGTCTCCTGAGAAATTAGCTCAAATAATTTCATTAGTAAAAAATTTCAGGGAGAGCCAAGCTCAGGAAAATAAATAAATAAATAAAAATTAAAAAGTGCTGCTGTCTTAATTTAGCATAGTTCGTGTGTCTATATTTTTAAGTCACATTTTCATGTCTGAGGTGAGTTTTCAAATTGGGGACTGAGTTTCCCAGGAGTGCCAAGCTAGTACATCCAGCTGCCCAAAATATGCTGGCATTAGGCAGGTCAGGTCTGGGACCCCAAATGGACTTGAGTGCCAGCCAAGCACCTACCTGCTTTTGGGTATCAGAGCAATATTTCACTAACCAGACAGGTCTTTAAATTGGGTGGGTTGGTTGTGCAGTAGGTCCCTAGTTCCTGGAAGCCTCTTGGAGAAGAAGAAAAGCCCTGAGCTCCTGGCTTGGCTCTCTGCAGGATCCCTGGAAGGAGCTGGAACCTTTTCAGTGGTGGCCCTTGGTTACTGGTGCAGTGTGTCACAGGCTGGGACCTGGCTCCCCTCAGCAGTAAAAGAGCTGTGCAAAAGTGGTCTGTCAGCAGTGGCAGCAGCATCTCTGGGGCTTGGGGGGCTGGGGAGGGTGCACCCCTCCCTGGGCTGAGGGACTTACGCTGTGCCACCTGTGGCTGGTCACATCAGCAAGGCAGGGACTGGGTAAGGAGCATGAAACAGAGGTGATAAGGTATCAATTGTCATTATTCAATGCAGAGTTAATTAAAAATGTGAAGGGGCTGCCCCTCCATCTTCCCTGCCGTGAGAAAGGTCTCACAACCTCTCTTCAATTCACCGTATTTAGTGGTGAATTAAAAATGGAAAGAATTTGCCGAGGCTCTCAAGAAGTTGAATGATTGTTTCATGTGTTAGCTCTCCTGTTTATTGCTATTTACTGCTGGAATAAGGTAGGTTAGGAAATCCCACAGCTGGGGGGAGACCTCAGGTGTGGTGTCAGGGCATGTGGATCCTGGGCAGCTGGCACAACTTTGGGCTTTTATGTATGCAGCTACAGAGCTGTTTCCTTCCCTCTTTTAATCTGGGTAATTTTCTCAGCTCTCCGTTCTCTGTATACAAAGATATTTTTGGAATTAAGCTCATGAAATGTTTTTTCCTTGGTGATTGATAGATAAATATCACGAGCTTCCGAGCAAATAAATTCCCCCCTCCTGCTTTCCCTGCTCAGCAGTCACCCAGAGGATTCATGCTGCTGCATTAATCTGTATGCAAGCAATCAGGTTGGTAATCTGTGCCAATAAAGGGATTTATGGTCTCTCAGAGCACAGAGGCTACAGTCAATCTTGCTGACAGCACTAGGGTATGCCCCATTTAGTTGTCGGAAGACAGCAGGGTGTTTTTTCCACGCTGACTTTAAAGTGATTTCTGTGACCTAAAGGACATGAGTATGAGAGGACTAAGGACTTTTAAAGACTTTCATACAGAGTCTGTTTTAGAGTGCAGAAGGTGTCTCTAACACCTGCATGAAACTAATAACAATAGTCCTTTATGTCCCCAAAGCTAATCTTAAATTGTGATCTGATGCCTGTACTTGCTGTGCTTGTCTATTCTCTTTTGATCTCTGCCTGTTATACCTTGCTCTCACGGTTGTCTCTGCCATTCCCAAACCAAACTCTGCATTAGCTGGTTCCCCATCCTGGTTTCAGTTATGTCCTTCAGCCTTTCAGCTCTTTCTTTTTTTTTTTTTTTTTTTTTAATTACAATTATTTATTTATTTATTTATTTTATTTCATTTCATGACTTGGTCACAAATCTACCAAGAGCCACAGACTGTTTCTGAAGGATGAATGGAAGGTAACTGAGCAAAGCAAGGCTCATGTCAGCTGTCCTACCCTTGTTGTGTGGAGGGGTCTGCACTGCTACAGCAAAAGCACTAGGCTGGAAGTATCCAAAGGGGAGCAGGATTTGAGGCAGAACCTTCTTAGCCTCTGCTTCAGCCACCTATGGTGACTCCTTTTTCAGCTTCGGGCTTAAATAATTCCCTCTATTTCACAGAGAAAGCTCCACTGCTCAGCCAGGATGTAAAGGGGTTCCTTTAGGCCCTGCAGTGTTTGCTGCTGACTTGGTTCTCCAAGGAGCCCAGACCCCATTTACGTTTGGGATATGAGCAAGGAACCTCTCCTCTTAATGCCATGTCCAAAGATGTGGTTTCTGCTCTTTTCACTGCCCTGGAAATATAATTTTACCTGAAGTACAAGCTTGTGCAGAAATTATTTTATTTCTCCACGCTTGTTAAACTGGTATTTAAGCTGTTGAAACTTTGCCTATAGCTATTTCAGGTTCTTCATTAGATCTGGGGTGTGACTTTCAGCTACCTGAAAGTGTTGTATTAAGTATTGACCTGCTGTGATTGTTGCACTAAGGCTGGGTTACACTGGTTTATTATCTGGAAGAAACTGGAAAAATTTCTTTATGCCCTTTGACAGATCCCAGGAGTAGATTGTAGGATGGTCAAGACTGATGAGATGTCCCAGCTCAGTGGGGTCAGGAGGACCATCTACATGACATGTGTGTCACTGGGGGCAGCTTCCATCAACAGTGGACTTACTACCATGTGGAGTGACATTGTGACCAAACTGGCTGGGGGTTGTGGGGGGGAAAGGCTGTGTCTGAGAAGGACAAGTCAAAGTAGAAAGGGAGGATGATGTTTTTTCATTTTCCTGTCAGCAGCAGGGATGTGGGAGTCCACCCCCATGGGACACTCTTGTAGAGATCTGTTATTCCATGCAATTTCACCTGTAACCATTTTGTCCAACTCATAAATCCTAACCTCCCCTTATACTCCATTACTGGAGTACCTGATCACAGACTCCTCAGTGTGAAAACACAACCAAACTGAGCAACAAGAATAAAACCTCTAGAATTTCCTTGACGTCATCCCTCCGTGCTTCACCCCATGCAGGATGCAGCTCCTGCGAGCTTTGCCTCCTCTTCAGCACACAATCACTCCTTTTCACTTTGACCTTTTAAAAAAACTACCAGGAAGTTCCAAGACTCTGGTTTGGATGGAGCCCTCCCATGTCTATAAACAGTTTAAGAAAAATGAAATGCAAAGGTTAGTAAGAGGCTTGCAGAGACTTTGTTAAACAGGTGGCCATGTCATGGTTTCTTATTAAATAAACAGAGCTAGTCTGGAAATCATCCAAGAGACAAAGAGGTGTTGACATTCTCATTTTCATTGCTGCAATTCAAGTTTTAACTGTTTCTTACCACTGAAAAATATGACTGTGTGCTTTTTGAGCATTAGTGACAGCAGAGTCACTAATGCAGATTTTCTGTCCCAGCACTTCCTGGGGTGGGTGTTCCTCCAGACCTGTGCCTTCCATGTAGGAGACAGCTGAGGGAAGAGATTCCCCATGAAGTGTTAATTTAACAGGAATGAAAGGTGAAGTTCTGGAACATGTCTGACAAAGCCAAGGATCTCAAAGCAGTTGAGCTTTCATGCCTGTAGGAAGAGGAATGAAAGTGGAACTTGCCAGTAGAGGCAGCATATAAACCCAGGGCAGACAGACTACCTGCGACAACGGCTTCATCTCTGGAGTGGGGATGTCTATTGAAAATAAAATAAGCTGCTCCAGAGAGGCAGAGGCATTGCTAATGGCCCAAAGCTAAGGCAGTGATTAACACAGCGTTCATTTTATTTGCATTTTATTCTATTCTTTTAAAGCTAAATTGGGAAGAAAAACTTCTAGGGTCAAAATGAGGTGCAGATTTTCAGTACCATGCTCAGTTGAATGGATGCATAAATCCCATTAGCAGTAATGGAAATCAGTTGTCTAACCCAAGTAATTGAAATTGTGTGCTGAATTTGCTTTCTTCCACAGTAGTAGGTCTGAATCCTGCCTCTTGGGTTGCTGTTGGTAAATAAAATGTGTTTTGTTGCTACCAGGACTATGCATAAAGAGAATGTCGTCCTCCAGATTTGAAGGTGTAGTGCAGGTCTGCAGCTGCAAAGTCATCAGGAATTTTTTGGAAAAGGTCATTTGCCTGAGGAACGTGGAGACAGGGGGATGCTGCCATAAGGGAGGTGCCAGGCTGTGTATGGACAGATGTGTGTGGAGGATCAGCTGGTGTCCAAGAGATTGTATTTACATGGCTCATCTTTGTTTCTTGCTGAGGTGGGATTACGTTTCCCTGTTTTCTAAAAAACTACCATTGTGCTGTCCTGCTGTGATTAAGGACACGAGCCTCCAGGCTCGGCATAAAATTGCTCCAGGCCAAGAACTGCTACTTTTTAAAATTTTAACTAGATCTAACAGGCCACCTTCTTCTTTTGGTAAAACTGGTTCTTCCTTGAGGGGTACTTGGAATTTGCTCTCAGCTTCCAGTAGGATTTTAATGTAGGCCAGGCTTACGTGGGTAAAGGAGGACAGCAGTCAGAGATCAGCAGAGCCTTTACTGGCCCCAGATATTTTCCCCTGGTGAGACTGAGTAGCAGAGGAGCCTCCCAGCAGGTGACAGGCTTTGAGGACCATCGAGTCATGCATTTTTGCTCAGTAATTTGCACGTGCATATCCTGGGATGCCAAGGGGAAGAATGCCCATCACTTCAGGAGGAATGCACTTAGCTGGAACGTGAGAGTCAGTGAAATACATGGTGTTGATGCCCCAGAACTGGGCAATGCTGATTTGTCACAACTTTTGCTGGATGAATAAATCATTAATGTGTTTTTTTTCTGAAAGCAGAAAGGATGGTGTGTCATGCAGCTCTGGCAGTCTAGAAGCATGTTCAGTTCTGTCCATCAGCCCTTCTGCAAATGAGAAGGAGCAGTGTTGATTAGGACAGGCTTATTATTCCTGCTGTGTTAACACTCACATGAATAGCAAATACAATCTAGTGGATCAAGAAATTACTGTGAAAGTTGCAGTTCAGACATTAGGGTATGGCTGGGAAATTTTTTACCACTTTTTTCCTACTTTATAAACCTGGAAATGAGACTCTAGTAGGAATACGTGCAGGACTTCACACCCCTTGTCAGATCATATTCTGCAGAAGCATGTAGGGCAAGATCATGTTTTTCAAGCTTGAAGGAAGTCAGTGATCCAGACATGAAACAACCACCCAGATGATAATGTTGGTTAGGTAAAGGTAGAGAAGAGTCTGTGCATTGAGTTTATCCTGAAAGAGTTTGCAGGATTCAGGCACAGTTTGACTGTGAGAACCCAGGAAGTGCATGAAGTGACATATTATGACCAATTAGAAGGGTGACTGGTCCCAATGGGCCTTTGTATCTTCAGGTAAAACAAAAGGAGTTATCCAAGCAGGCTTGTCAAGGAGAGAATCTATACAGGCCTTTCTCCAACACGTCTCTAGGAAGAGAAGCCAGGCAGGTAACACTCTACAGGAGTTCCTCAATTGGCAGCACAGTGGGGAGAGGCAGGTGAATGTCCTTTCTCTGCAGAAGGATTGGATCGAGTACCAGGCTTTGTAAACATGCTGTCTTCATTTCAGATCTAATGTGAAATTGGTTCTTTGGCCTGGAATTCACAGACCTAATGAGGCTACTGCTTCCTGACAGCTGTTGATGTCTCTTCTGTGTATCTCATTATTGCTGGGAAATCAAGAGTGACTTGCCTGAACTCACCTTGCAGTGTGACTGGGTTTATAATGTTACAACTGCTTCTTGTGATTTATCAGTTAATGGTCTTCCAATTAACTTTGATCTGCATTGATCTATCCATAGTGCTGACTTTGTACCATATTGTCCTGCAACACCAGCAGGCATAAAGTCACTCACTTGAGTAAAAAGCGTACAGAAGCATGTTGAACCAACCGGGTCATCTTTATCAGCTAGAGCTGAGAATTTCACAGCAGAGTTATCTTGATGGAACATTCAGTTATATTATAATCTTAATTCTTTTGGGTTTGCATAGCATATTAGCCTTTCTGTCATTTTACTTGGGTTCATGCAAGATTATAGTTTCATGTCCATCTGCTTATTTTGGCTTATTTTCTTATATTTGGCTTATTTTCTTTTATTTGCTTATTTTCTTCCAGTCCTCTGAAACACCCATAGCATTCCATTTGTCAGAAGTCAACACTGAATGATGCTAGTGGGTGTCAGGAAAAATGGAGTAAGAACTGTTTCCTGGTGGTTTCTCTCTTCAGCCACACTATTCTGCTGTGAGATCCAGAAATGGTCAGGCACAGTAAAAAGCACTGTTTGCAAAGTCTTATTTTACAGACCCTTGTGCAAAGAGAGATCCTCGGAGGCTCATGGACTTCACAGCTCTCCCTTGATTTGGGGCATTTGTGATCAATGCCAATGTCAACTTTCTCAAGGCAGTTTTTCTAAGCTTTTATTTTTCTGGCAACTCCAGCTTATCAACTTTATAAGGGTTCTTGTGTTCCAGTTTCAACACTTATTTTCCATGGATGAATGTTATTTCTTCACAGCAGCCTGTAGCTGAGTGTAGGAGATTTTTTAGATCATTAATTTCAGGGAAGACTTTGACTCAGGTGTGATAGTTGAGATGATTACTGTCATTTTGTTGCCCACAGATTTATTTAGGCTGAGATACTGGCATAAATTTGACCATAACTAGGTGTTAATAGGCCAGGAGTGAACTACCTCTCTTGTGTAAGGCCCTGGTAAAAAACAATAGCTGCCTTGGCTGTACTGGTCAAGCTCTTCAGCAGCCCCATGCTGGCCCTGCATGTACAGCTGTAAACAACAAAATAGCTGAGTGTGCCTAAGAGGCAATGAGTTATTGCTTGGCTCACCCCAAGTAGTCAAGACCTTCTGTGCCCTTAGCACTTGTGTTGTTTTGATATAACTGCATTGAGGGTAGAGAATGTGCAGCAATGGGGAATGGCTGAACCCAAAGGACTCTCTGTACCTTACTAAAAATAGTGTCATTTATTTAAAAAAACCTGTATTTTTGCAGTTCTGTTAGAGGAACAATAGGACAACTTGACCAAACATATTTAAAATGTGAGCTTTGGGGTGGCACTGGAGGACAGAAAGCACGTTGTTTCTGGTTGCAGTGGATCCAAACGAACACTTGGCATAAGTAATCATAGAACCACACAATGTCTTGTGTTTGAAGGGACCTTAAAGGTCATACAGTTCCACACTCCTTGCCATGGGGCAGGGACACCTTCCACCAGGGCAATCACACCCATCAAACCCATGTTTCTCCAATTTAGAAACAAGGATGTTGTGCAGGACAGTGTCAAACACTGCACAAGTCCAGGTAGATGTCAGCTGCTCTTCCTTTGTCCACCACTGCTGTAACCCCTTCATAGAAGGCCACCAAATTTGTCAGGCATGTTTTGCCTCTAGTGAAGCTGTGTTGGCTGTCACCAGCCACCTCCTTATTTTCCATGTGCCTTAGCATAGAAAGGAGCATCTACTGCATGATCTTGAGGCACGCCAAGGTGACACTGACTGTTCCTGTAGTTCCCTGTGTCTTTTTTTTTACCTTTTTAAAAATGGGGGTTATGTTTCCCCTTTTATAATGAGTGGGAACTTCAGTGTAGTGCCACGACTTCTCAAATATGATGTCTTAGTCACTCCTTCTGCCAGTTCCCTCAGAGTCTGTGGATACGTTCTCAGCTAAATGAATGTAGGAGACAGATTTTGCAATTACTTGTCTTTAGGAGGGACAGAATTGGAGAATGAGTATGATTTATAATATTGGAGGGGAGGATTATTTTGATATTAAAAGTTGAGAAATAAAACACCAAAATACAGAGCTAAGATCAAATTTAATTATTCTTTTCAGTACTTAGAACATCTTGAAGAGATTTGTCTTCATTTCTTTATTCATTTAATAATTTGCATAGCACAACATAAGCTCGAGGTGTTTATGGAACCCTCAGATATAGTAAATTAAAAGCCAGGGCCAATTTATCTTGATTAAATCGATCTGAAGTCTAGGTACACAAGATGAAACTGCTTCTGGCACTGTCCCTTAGTGTTCTGATTTGAATTGAAACATGTTGGCTGATAAAACAGACCTGAATATTTCGCAGGTCTGTAAAAGGGTGTTGTGCTCCAGTCGCATTTCTCCATGTGGCTTTCTATTTTAAACAAGGTTGATTTTTGGTGCAGGGTACTAAATATATGTGGTATCTCTGCACACTCAGGGAAATTGCCTCTATATTTTCTTATGCATTAAAGGAAGTTAATTGCATTGCCAGTTGCTTCCTTTGATCTTTTTAAAGGATAAACACAGTCCATTGTGGTTCATGCTACAGAGTGAATGTGAACAAGATACCTTAGTCACTTAAGAATGAAGGTTAGCATTTCTCAAACCCATTGAAGAATATGGGCGTTGTTTTCAAAGCTCAAAATTTAAAAGCTGCAATTAAAATATTGTCCTCTATGTAGTTTTTTTTTAATGTCACTTTCCACCCCTTCCTCAACTCTAAAAAGAATGAGAAAATAAAATAACAGAGCAGTAGTCCTTTCAGAGTGAACCCTTGTCCCTAATGCAGGCATGATTTAATGCTTGTTGTTTCTTATGCCAACTTAATTCTTCTAATTTCTGGCATGTCCACAGCGTGAAGTCCGTCCAGATTTCAAACGCTTTTTCATTTCCAAAAGGATGTGTGATTTATGTGTTCTGCAATGACTAGCAGAGCTGGGCTCAGGTGTGGGGAGAGGTAAAATAAGGATACACTCTGAGCAGATAGCTGTTGCTCTAAGGTGAGGTTACTGGTCCAAGTCAGGAGTTGACCTGAAGCTGCTTGGTGCTCTTAGTATAGGACAAAATTTTGGAGTGTTACTGAAATGACTGTGAGAAGTTTTAAGTTATGTGCAAGATTTCTGTTGTGTCTTCTAAGCAGTGTCCTAGGTAGCTGCACATATGAATTATTTTGACTTCACTTCTCCACAATCCTGCCTACACATTTAATTTGGTGCATTTCAAGTAGGTGCTAACAGCACCATGTGAGAAGCCTTTGCAGGAATGGCTTCTGAATGCTGCAGCTAAACAAAATGACCCAAATTAATATCATTATTATTTTTCTGTAGAGGAGAGGCATTGCAGCAAGCAAGTTTTTACGGATAACCTCCAGCTCTCTGCAGAGAGTCACTTTTGTGGGCGTTCTCATCTGAAGGTATTAAGTTCTGTTTGAGATTTGCTTTCTGCACAGAGTAAATCCCTTATTTTAATCAAATGCCAAAAATGACAAAATGTTTTGGGGAAAAAATAAATCGGAGTGTTTTTTAGTTAAGGCTAAACTTTTCATGAGTGCCTAAAGAAAGATGCTGTGGTTTTGATTTACAAAGGTGCTTAACTGGTTAAATTGTGGAAGGAGGGAGGGGAAGTGAGAGTTATGGAAATGCCAGGGTACCTCATTCTCCTGGCAGTCACACTTGCTAGGATTTTTGACTTTTTCCTGTCATTCTTACTAAGCACTGCTCTGAACCTTGAGGGAATGAAATACTTTTTGCATAAGCAGCCCAAAGCTACAAAGGCACGGTAACAAATTTAGCCAGATAGGCGGCTTCTCCTGAGAACAGCCTCCTACAGCTTGTCTCAGCAGTAGTATTTGCTGAGGGATGTCTCGGTGGGTGAAGTTCACAGGCATAGTCCTACACTTTGTGTAGCTTGGATTCTGCTCAGATGGCTTTCTCCTGGTTGCTGTTTCTTTGGAAGTGTGGCGGGTTTTGTTTTTCGCTCTGCAGACAACTCCATTTGCCGTGGGAAATCACTGTGTGAAGATGTTACTGCAAAGCCAAGTGCAATAGTTCCTACGGTTGTTTCTCACTTGAGTATTACTTTCACTGCCCTTAAAAGCATTGGTGTTCTAAGCAGATACTTTATATAGGTCCTGTATCATCTGGTGGGAGTTCATTTCACCCACTAGATAGTACTTCATGTTTAAAAGTGCTGATCTCTAGAACGCTGCCTACTAAGCAAGTGAGCAGGAGTGGAGAGCTGCTTGAGCTATAGCAAGGTATATCCATGCCATCTACAGGTAGAAGAATGAAGCTGGGAATGTGCAACTTTGGCACCTCCCGTGCTGTCTAGGTTTGCTCTCTTGGATCCTGCCACGGCGGCAATGAGCTCTGCCGTGCTCATGGGGAGAGGCAAGGGCAGCGCTCTGGGGACTGACCCCCATCCATCCTTCTCTGGCAGGGCTGGTAGTGGCAGTGAGGAACCAGCAATTTCATGGGATATAGCTGAGACTCCTGTGTAAGTGAGAGCAGCTGTGGCATTTGTGTCCCTCTGTCACCTTGGCAGGAGACATGAGTGGTGCCCAGTTGTGGGTGCTCCGTGGTACAGAAGAGCTTGAAGAAAGTCATCCCAAAACAGGCTGCTGAAAAAGGGTGCTCATAAAATCCCTGTGGTCAAGGGGACAATGTGAAGGTGTTTTACAAGTAGGGAAGGGGCAGGAGAAAGTCAGTGGAGCCCAACACTTTGTTAGGGAAGAGAGAACTTTTTAATTGATTGTCAAACCATAACCTTGGAAACTTAAGGAGAAGAGGCATCAGCATGTCTGTCAGCACAGATAGGCATCAATCTTCCCTGGCTAGACAGCAACATGATTACTTCTGGAACAATGTCAACAACTTGGAAGTGCAGTAAGTTGATTTGGCCTGTTTCAAACGAAGGGAGGAGGTGGGATGCACCTCCTCCCCTCATTCATTCAGGCTGTTTCATTTAAGCAGATTGTTTACAGCTATTTTTTAATTAGGAGCAATTTAAACTTGTACCTCTATTTTGAAAGATTTACTTTCATTTTGTTATGGCCTATTCCAAAATAAGGTCAAACTGAGGACAAATATCATCTTAACATTTTCTTCCCATATTTTCTAATGTTTTTGTGATTTCCTTAATCTTAGCATAAGAGATCCTAGCAAAAGGTATGGAGTGGTTGATAGGAAATACTACTAAATAGCTTAAATTTTATCAGCAAGAAACCAATTTTACGTTATTGGGAAAATTTTACTTAGGAACAGTTTATTATCTGCAAAACATTTGGAACCAGTCAGCAGTGCTGCACATCCCATGGTGGGAACCTCATCTCCTGACCAGCATTCAGTGCTACTGATGAAGCACCTGAGCTGGTCACCTGCCCCTCTTTGCAGGGAGTTGATGTGCCAGCCAGGGCCAGCAGTTTTGGTTGATCCACAGCTGTTTGGTTTAGCTTTGTTTTTTTGTCACCCTACTTGTCATGCTCCAGATAAACTACAGCAGCTCTTTTGAAGGGGGAATGCACTGAACTGTTGAAAAATTTGGACAGACAAGATTAGAGATGTAACGTACAGTGACTGTGTGACATGATGAGATTTCTGCTGTTGTCATTCTGCCTAGGAAAAAAGAGGGCTGGTTTCTGTTGCTGGAATGTGACTATTGATGAGTGTGGTCTCTGCTCTCTTCACTTTAGCTGTGCAATCTCTTCTTGGTTTTGGAGCACCCCTGTGTTTTCCTGTGTAATGGCAAGGGCCGTGAGAATGAGGTGCATTTTGTGAATGAGATTATGTCAAGACACTGTGATTTATGACCATAATATCACAGTCTTGTCTTGACTTCTTTGCACAACTTATCCTAATGGCATCTACTGTTATCTGGGAGGAGAAACTGAACCTTAGTTTACAGCTCAATTTATATTAATTGCATTTCCTTCTTGTGTGCCTGGACCAAACTTTTGATGGTTGTTTTGCAGGAGTTTAGGGAAGGCAATCAACAATACCATGGCCTGTTGTACAGCACATTTCAAACAATTAATATGACATTTTCTGAATTAAAAATAACTAGTAGCATAAATGATCAAAGTGGTTTGTCAAAGAGGAAACATCTGCGCTGACTGAAAAGCTTTGAAGGCACCAGCCCATTAACACCCATTAAATCGGTGATTTATGGGGCTGTGCTGGAGAACAGGCTTTGTGGGCGTTCTCCAAACACCTTGGGGTATGTAAATTTTATCTCCGAGGTGCTGACAATGAGTTAAAAAGCCCTTTGGTGTATCTTACCTTCTTTATCCCCACCTGTTCTGCTTTTGGAAGTGCAGCACTTTGGCTGGAGGCTCCTGAGTGTGCAGGTACTGTGTCCAGAGAGGATGTGCGTGTATGAGCATGGGCTGACTCTGACACTCTGAACTATGGGCTCTAACAGGCCACTTCTGGTTATTCAAGCACATCTTCAGTTGTCTTCCCAGCTGCTCATGGAAAGAGGAGGTGAATGGCTGGAGACAGCGACTGTCAGTGACAGAAGGATTTAGCAGAAGACCTCAGGTAGCCAGCAAATATCTGATGTAGAAAGCAATAGAAAAACAGAGCTTTAGCCCAAAAGCTCTAGGTATGTTGTGCCATTAAGACATTTTTATTCTATCTGCTCAGCTTTATCTCCACTGCATAAAAATTCCTACCAGCCCTTTTAAATTTAAGCAAATTAAGGGCACACACTGAACTACTTGTTATTAATATCTCAGCACTATTTTCTAATTCCCAATTCATACTTGAAATGGATTAAAACTGCTAATCCTTGACAAGGCAGCAAAATTTGATGCTAATTTACTGACGTGCTCTTTTAAGAAACTTTGGGTTTCTTGTCTATAAATTAAATTTAAACAGAGCATTCAAGGCCCTTTCCAAGTTAGTGAGTAGAGAGTGGAGCTCTGTGTGCTGACACACCACGTCCTTGAGCTTAGCGTGCAGTGTGGCTGGGGAGGGGCTGCCTTTGTTCCTAAAAGGATGCGTTTGTGCCTTGTTAGCTGTCTCTGTGGCTGACTCTGCCGATGGCTTCTGCAGTTCACGCCACTTGAGTGGCCTTGGCTCACCTTGAAGAGGGCTCCGACCTCTTCTCTTCATTTTGCTCCTGTCCATAGCTCAAGCTCTGCTCTGTGCCGTGGGTGTTTTTAATGAGCTGTCCCAGATGTGGGATGTCAGTGCTGAGTCTGGAAGAGGCTCTGTTGTTCTGCTGGGAATTGTTGTGAGTCCTTGCACACTTTTCATTACCTTGCAGCCCGATTTCAGTCTTACTTCTGTACATTTGTTAGTAACGTGCTCCTTTACCAAAGGAAGTGGATTATTTTCAGAATGTTGCAATTATGTGGCAATTGTCGCTTTCCTTGGTTGTTGTTCTCTTGTCTGGGAAGGAGTAAACCCCGTGGAAGCTGAGAAAAAGCCTGCCATAGGAATCTGTGCTCTGTGCCCTTCTTAAAACTGAGCCGAGCTGCCCTTTGCTGGAACCAGCCTTTTCCAAACACACGGGCGCTTTTACAGCTCTGGGAAAGGCAACAGGAGCAGCTTGTGCATCCATGCCAGACTCGAGAGCCCTGCTGGGTGCTGGGGTGGGCTGTCACAGGAGAAGGCACCTCGTTTGTGCTGCAGTGGCAGAGTCATTGGAACTCTAGGTAAAGCAGGTTTCCAACAACATCTTGACCATGGCTGATTTTACAGTGAACCCTGCATGGGCATTAAGGCATCATTATAGGATCCTTTGGGTGGTTTGATATCTTGTCCTACTAGTAATTTTGAGGGTTTGACATTTCTGCCTTGTGTAAGGTCAACAACATGAAATTTTTGAAGCCATTTCATGCCACCACTGCCTCCTTCATCCTGTCTGTTTTCCCAGATATTTTTGGTTTGAAAATGTAAAAAACCCTCATAATTTGACAAATAACTTCAAATGAAAGTTTTTCTGAAGAATATTTTAAAAATGGCAATTATCACCTCAGACATTTCTGGGAAACTGATAACAAGCTTTATCAACTCTAAATGACTTTGCAATTAAAAAAGGCAAATTGCTAATGAACCCAAACAAAAGTTTCTGACAAACTGACCACAGTAATGTTCTTGCCAACTCTGAAAAACGTCCATTAATTAAGACAACCTGTGATTCCAGGCATCCTGACAGGAAGCAGCTGTCTTGATGCAGATGTATTTTTCAAACCAAGAAAGGGATGCAGGTGGAAAAGGACAGGCATGGTGTATCAGAAGATGATGCAGTCAGTGCTGCCTCTCTCCAGCCAGTGCAGGGGGGACCAAAGCAGTGCAAGTTTAATATACACATTAATATAGCCAACAAACAGGGCAGCTCTCCTCTTGAGTCTTTAAAAGTCCCAAGTGCCAAGTTTTTCCTTAGGTATTTGCAGGAAAGCATTGATTTTCACAAATGCTGGGCCAGAGGCGTCACCTGCAGCCACTGCAACTCCCTCCCCATGTCCCTTTGCCTTGCAGGGCTCCTTCCCAGTCACTGTGGAGGGAACCACTGGCTCTCATTCTCCAGCATTGCTTGGCTGCACTCTGGATGCTGCTGCCTGGCCTCACCCTGAGCTCATTACAACAGGTATTTCCTGTGTGTTTTTGCACAGAAAGCAGTGTTTGGCCTGTTGGTTCATCTTTGCTGGGTCAGGATTATCAGAGTGCTTTAGGAAAAAGCGCACTCAGGTGTCTGTTTCCTTCTGTCTGTCCAAAGACATCCACAGAGAAAGGAGAATGCACATACGTGCCTGTGAACAAATACCTGCCCATGTTTCTGTCTCTTTATCACACTTTCTGCACCGTTGCTGTGAAGAACTTCATTGTCTGACTGTCCCTAAAGGGTTCTTAATTAGTCCAATAAAGTTTTGGAAATTCAGGGGAGAGTGAAACTCGTAACTCCCAATGCTGAGGCTGGGTTGATGGGGTTGGTAACTGGTGAAAGTAATGCTTGCCCAGGGCCCTTTTGGTGGTGGATGGGAGTCATTTTTCATCTTGAGTCCAAACACTTCCCCACCTGTATCGAACACAGAGTGAGCTCAGCTGAGTTTCCTGGAATGCATTGCCCTCTCCCCAGACAGCACCTTTTAAGTGGAAAAAGCAAATGGTGTCTGAGCCTGAATGTGGCAGGGGTGGGAGTGAGTGTTGAGAAGTGATTCCTAGCAGGGTCCTTAGCCTGGAAAGTTAAATGCACACTAAATTGCCTGAGTATAGTGTTTGTTTCACTGCTAAGAAAGCTGCACGCCAGAAAGAGGACAAGACTGGATCTGCCTGGCATTTGAGGCAGGTTTTCACAGCAGGCAGAGCTGGCTCCCATTTACACTGCTGAAAATTCTCTGACAAAAAGCCACTGGCTAAGACACGTAATGTTAATTACAGATAATGTCGAGTGAAATACCTGGAGGAGACAGGCAATAGCTGCAGTCTGTAGAATCCAAAGGGACTTGTTCTGAGTGGCATTAATTTTTAATGCTTTAATCAGGATAAAATCCCTCTACGAAGTCTGAAGGGGAGTAGGAGTAGTCTGTTTAATTTTTTGAATATGACGTGAAGGAGAAAGCAATAATTTTGGCAATTTCTAGTGATGACAAAGTTCTTAACTGGACAACAGGAAAAACAAACCACTCAGTTTTACCCAAGACATTTAAAATTCAGCTGAAGCCATATAGAGAGCATAAATTCCATTATCTTTAAAAGCCATTCTGTTAGATTTAAATCTCTTGCATGCTCTTTTTCTTTCTTTTTTTTTTTTTTTTTTTCTTTTTCTCAGTGAGACTTCATGCTGCCCAGATAGACACTTCCCTGCTGAAGCCAACAGGTTTTTGCTAGGAAGAGGCAGGTTTCTCCCCTTCCCTGCTGCTACATTTGTGTAGCCAGCTCTGGGGTGAGCTGTGTAGGGAGCACATGCACAGCATGGAAGGGGAGCAGTGGCAGGGGACTCTCTGCACCCCCAGCAGCTCCTCATCCCGTTCTGATAAAATCCTTTCTCTCCAGAACACAATGGTGCATTAATAACCTTTCAAAACCCGGAGCTGTGTTCTACAGGTGTGCAAGGCATATGGCTTCTCCCCTATTAGCAATGCAAATTTAATCAACTAGAATAATATTCAAAGGGTTGGCTCAGCACGAGCCAACAGCCAACAAGCAGTTGTCACTTTTCCCTGCTTTTGACAAACATAAGAAATATCTTTGATTAGAACTTCAATTCTCCTTAAACCGATATCCCTTTGAATGAAAGAAAGCGACATCCTCTAGAAGTTCTATTGTATTTCTACTGTCACTTCCTAAAAAAACTGCTTTTTATGTCCAGATTTCAGCAACATCAGAGAGAAAAATCTGTTACTTTCCAGTTGAAAAGCAATCCCTGTCACCAAACGTGCTGTAATTCAGCAAAGTGACAAAGTTCAGGTTGATCTGCATATTTTCCCATGTGAGACTTTTATCGCATTTCAATTTAATTTCATAGCACGACAATGTTTGTTGTTCCCTGGCTCTTGCTAACAGCCTCAATATGCTGGATGTCTTCTCCTCTGTCTGTCAAGCAGTGTCAGGTCATTGGGTTTACAGACTTCACTACAGAGCAGAAGTCTGAAGTGTTTCAGTGCCCCCCTGGCTGCAGCAGCACAGCCTTGATAGCCATGGTGGCACTCCTGGGAGGCAGCAGCGCAGCCACCTTTAATTTATGTCATATCACAGGTACCACAACCCAACAGAAGATTCCCTTCACTCACCCCTTCCCAGCTTAGCAGAGTGGCATGCTGCTGGAAGGGGATGTCCTTGTTCCTCTGGGTGTTTTGGAGGCTTTGCAGTGATTCTGGGCCAGTTTGGGCCCTCCTGCCAGCCAGGGGACTGGCACTGACCACATGTAACTAATCAACCTGGTCTTTTATTTCTGCTGACACCAGGTTTGGCCTGATGGCACTTCACTGGAGGTCATTGATGTTGGTGGAGACAAGATCTGGTCCTTGCCTACAAAATAGCTGTATCCACATCCTGTGGCAGGTAAAACTCTTTTGTATTTGCCTATACAATGCACGTGGTGCTGCACCCCAAGGTGGCCTCCTCTTATCATCTGTGCAGTCAGATGAAGCACTATAGTGTCACATAGTCAAATAACTGGGAGGGCTGGGAGATTTTCACTTAGAATCTCAGATAATTGTGGCCACTTTATTTTTCATTCACTTAATGAAAGAAAATGTAAAATTACCACAGCAGATAATTATGGTAGTAGTTTTCTTGTATTCTGGTTCATTAAATGCTGATTGGCAATGGTTTGCTAATGACTTTCCTATTTCAAATAATGCCATCATTTACAGGACTAGAAACAGCCTTTTTATTGAAAGCCACTTTATCTAGAAGGGCCCTGCTTGACACATCCATTTAATCATAAAAAGCATCCAAGTCCATCTGACTCTTGCAGAAACCTGAAATCTGCATTGTCTGAAGATGGAGAGGTAGATATTGGTGGACAATAGAGCAGGGCTTGTCCTGTTGTGTAGCCTTTCTGCTACAGCAGTGAGGATTTGCACCCATCTGCTGCTTCCCAGGACCGGCCTGAGGCGGTGGCTCGCAGTCTGCAGCAGTGGCTGAGGGTTGCATGGGGGATGTGAAGTTGTTAGGGATGTGGAAGCACTGTGGGGAGATGGGACGAGCCTTGGAGCTGCGTTTTCATGGGGGAAATAAGAACACGGCCAGCCTGAGGAAAATATACAGCTAAAACATGAATGCTGGACTTAGCAACCAGAGTCCATCTCTGCCAGGAGTGGAGGGTGGCAGGCAGGTCTCTGACATGCCTCCTCCTGCCATGCTGCTCCCAGGGCTGTGCTGCACCCACTGCTGCTGTCAGCATCCCTGCCTTGCCTAGGAGACAGCGTTTCACTGCCCTGTACTTTGTGGATGGGGTTCCTCACCCTGTCTGAGGCTCTGTGATTTATGCAGCAGCTTGTCTGCAGGCTGTTTGCAGAGTTGTCTGCTGCTGATAAGTTGGTGTGGTGGCCAGCATGTTTCTGGCCCCTGGCCAGGTACGGGCAGCACTTCCTGAGACACCATCTGCTCCTTACTTGTGTGTTTGGGTGCTGCCAATCAGCCCTTGAGTGCCATCACCTGCATGGCCTCCAACCTAACTCAAGTAGTTTATGGGAGCTCTGCAGGGAATTGTCCAAGTGCTCCCTGGGGCCTTCTGTGGGCAGGGTGGTCCTGCGGATATGCTGTTGGCTCTGCCATGCCCCTGGCTGGCCTGTGGGGATGATCAGAGGGTGTTGGAGAACGCAGTGGCACTGGAAGGCCAGGAGCAGGCCTCCACCACCACCTGGAGAGGACGGAAGGGCTGAGCAATAGCCCCAGCTCACAAGGGAGCTGCAAGAGGCAGCTGGAGCAGGGCTGCCTGGGGATGGAGGCAAACATCAGCCCTCAGAGAAGGAAGCAAAGCCCTGAGGCTCCTGATGCATCATCACATGGGACTGTGGGGAGCAGGGATGTGGTGGTGAGCACAAACGATGTTCCTGCTGCGCTCCACAGGGTGCAGGTCTTGAATGCGTCTCTCACAGAGCTTTTATTTTTGTTTTCCTGGGGAAAAGTACACTTCAGCATCTCTTCTTGCTATGTCACTTCTTCCTCTTGTAGCCAGACTGGGAAGCATGAGTGCTTGAACATCTGTTGTGATTCTGGGGTTGTGGCTTGGTTTGGTTTTTTGGTTTTAATAGAACTTGTTCAGCACTGACAAGCAGTGAGCAAAGACTCTTTGGGCACTTTGATTCCCTTGATTGCTGATTTTTGTTTACTTCAACCTCTTGAAAAGCAAAGCACTTCTTATCTCTTCACAGGAGATGAAGCCATTTCTTCAGCTGCAGCCTACTTTAAAAGGGTGTTTTTCTGATGCCTGTGTTTTCCCCTGAGAAAACATAAAACACAATGGAAGGAGTTTAAGCAAAAAGCCAAAGTCCTTGGACTCCAAAGGCATCAAAGCTGAGCTACTTTCCTTTGAAAATAGTCTTGGGTGGGCTGTGATTATTCCTAGGCATTTATAATGCCACCCATCACACAGGTTTTATCCTAGCTAATTTTGTCTTACATTTCTTGATGGTTTTGTCTATTATTTTTTACTTTTGATGCACTCAGCTAAATAAGCTCAAATTTGCTCCCAGGAGAAAATCCAGCTCTGGGAGGTGGTGCAGCTTAGAACCAGGCTGTGCAGGCAGCCCTCCTGGGGAGCCCAGTCTTCCCCAGCCCAGCAGAGTGGCTTCTGCATTGGTCGTGTGTACCAGCAGACCTGTGTGTCCCCTTGCTGCCACCACCCTGGGTGTCCCTTCTCCTCTGCGCTCTAAATCAACCCCTAAAAAGCTCTTGTAATAGACTTTGCCCTTGAGCTTGAATGGCTACAAACACAAGTGACCCTGGCTGCTCTCAACATGCTCTCATGAGCCTCCATCCGGCCAGCACAGTAAGGCAGTTTTGGTATTTTGTCTTCTGAGCAAAACGAATGGAGTCCTGCAAGCGAGACATCACCTGCTGATAGCACTGCCATGTGCTCAGTTCATTTGGATCTGGGAAGGAAACCTACGCTGCTGCAGTAGTGTTGCAGAAGGAAGGAGTAAAAGGTTAGCAGGGTCCCTCTGCAAGGAGCTGAGTGGCTGCTGTCTGTCAGTCTGTCTGGGGAAAGTGCTCTTCAGAAGCAGCTGCAGCATTAGCTGTGTCCTGTGGGGGGGTCTGAACTCTGCAAACCCAGCTGCTTTTTGGGGTGCATGTGGCATGCAGCAATGATACGGCATGAAAGGCCACAACCCTGTTCTTGAAGATGACCAGAATGGCTTGAGGCATTGATCCCACAAAGGGCTGTGCAGAGTGGCATGCTTTTAATGCAATTCAAACATGAATCCGGTCACAAGGAAAAACCATCTGTAAGTCAGTCTTGAGCTGAGCTGTGCTCAGCCAGCCCCTGCAGGTGGCATTGGGAAGCATCAAATGCTTCAAAAACACTTTGGGCAGGAGCAGGCATCAAAAACACCCTAGTATGCTGCAAGGCTGCAGGGAAGGGTGTGTGTCCCAGGCTGGGTGCCCTTCCATGCAATGCCTGGGGTAGTCCCATTCCTTCCATCACCTGGCTCTTAGTGACTTAGACTAGGCAAGAAACATTGAAGATTTGCTGCAGAAATTGTGTTCACAAAGTCAGATCTTGAGGTGTGGGTATTTTTCTTATGGGCCTCACTCATGCCAGGGGCAAAGTCCTCTAGTTCCAAAACCTGGCCTGTCCAATTGGCCTTTAAAAATATATCAGGCAAAAAGTTGTCCATTTTCCTACTGAAGTTACTAAAGCAGCTTTTCCTATTACTGCTTCTTTTCTTATTATTCTCTCTCCATTTCTGCTATCTATGCAATCTGCTTATTTGCATATAGTTACTTCATTAGACCTCTTTTGTTCAGATTGCTAGTTCTTAGTTTTGAGGGGTTTTTCTTAACATTAAATTTTAGCCTTGTAAATTGGCTGTTGTGTGATAGATGCAGACCAAGTGAAAGTAATGAGTTCCACAATAGAAATAATGAGATCAGGAGTAAAAAAGGTCCCAGCAAGAAAAACAATGGCAAAAACCCCATGAGGGTCAGATTTTATTTTTCTAACTCACTGCTGATCAGGAATTTATCCTGCAGGAAACTGCGCTGGTATCAATGGAGTGAGAATGGTGGGTGTAACCTGACCTACAGAAGAACATGCTTCCATTTTCATTGTTTGGAGTTCCTTGGCTTCCAGAAGCCTTTCTGAATATGGTGGTTCCCTCTGTCAGTATATCAGGAGTTGGAAGTCTCCAGAGCTACTCCCTGCGAGAGTGTTGTACTTCTGCCTGTGTGGGTGAGTGACATCCCTGCCTGTGCACATCAGTTCTTTCTCATTCCTCTGTAAATGGCAGGGTGCTCTCGTTGAGTTGCATCAACATGAATGTTTGCTCTCTCCACAAGGAGCATGGCCAGTGTTCTGGGACCTGAGAAAGCAGACAGATTCCAGGCAGCTGCTTTGAGGAGGATTCTTCCATCTGGATTTGCGCCTTTGTGCCCATGAAGCTCAGTGGAGGAGAGACATGATCCCAACAGGACCTTTCTGGAAAAGTCAGACTGGGCTGTGAGGTACCTATGGCTTGGCTCAAATATTTTGTGGTAAAATGAAGGAGCAGCACACCTTGGACAGCTGACTGTGATGTTTGATCCAGTGAGGGCATTAGTGAAAATGGGATTGGAAAAGAGAGCTTATAGGGAAGTTTAATCTGCAGCTGGGGGTGCAGTGGGTTTTATAGCTCCAAACAGAGGGAGCTTCTGATAGCTAAAACAATGAAGGGTGGAAAAACAGTCACTTTAGGAAGTATCCATGACTTTGTCACCCAGCCATCTGTGCCAAAAAGAAAGGAAAACAGGCAAACTGAAAAAAGAAGTGTCACACTGTTACTGCTGCTGAGTGACACAGATGCTAGATTTATTTTGAGTCTGGAACTAATAGCTGTGCTGAATGATACACAGCTGATTTGGGTGATGTATGAATACAACCCAAGTTCAAAAATTTCACAAGACAGTTTTCAAGGCAGAAATTGTTAAGAGGTGCCCTTTACACATCACCAGCTAAGTGGTGTGTGCTCACTGTTTCAGAGCTACTGTGCCAGTTGGACAACTGCCAGGCTTGTAATGCTGCTCTAAAAGGGATCACTTGCCATGCGGAGTTTTTGCTTTTTCTGTTATCCAAACAGACTCACTTGAATGTTAATTTGTTCCTGGCTGCCAAGGACCTATTTCTGCAAGAAGCTGAGCCCTGTGCCTGCTGGAGGGGTTGTTCTCATCCCTGCTCCGCTGGGCTGGGGCTGTAGCCACGTGTCGGGGACACTGGCTGGCTGCACTCAGGGAGCAATCTGTCATTGGGATATAAAACCTCCGGCCACAAAGGCATTTCCTTCTTTCAAAGTCCACTGCTGTGGCCTTGGCAATAAAGGGACAGCAGCTTTTTTCTCTCATGGGAGGTGACAACTGGAGAGGGCACAGGCGAGTGTTTGGAAAGGAAAAAGCCTCTTGGGTTTTTGGAGCTGGGCTACTGTGATGTGCTCTGGTCTTTGGCCAGAGCCTGCCAGGGGACAGCAGTGACATTGTGAATGTGGGCAGCTCAGCGTGGGTGATCCAGCCCTTGTGGGTTCAAAGCTAAAACCACCAGGATTCCTGTGCCATCAGCTCACTTCTCCCACAGTGTCTGGGCACCCTGGTCCTTCAGAGGCTGGTTGGGGATCCCTCTGGCTTGGAGGGGCCCTCAGAACTTACTTTCATCCTTCTTTTGCCTTGTTGTATTCAAGGTGGCAAAATAGCAGCCAGTGACCTTGGTGCGGCTTCCAACAGGACTGTTTGACATCTTTCTAGTTATTTTAAATGTTTTGCAGTATCTTTTGATGGGAATATATAGGTTTTCTAAGTTCCTGTGACAGAAGGGAAGACAAGCAGGGGATGTCCTGAACTGCTCAGGGGCTGCAGGTGGGAAGGGACTAAAATATTGATGGAGACTCAAGCAGGTGGGAGAGGGGAGCAATGCAAAAGGTTTGATGAGAGGCAAAGGGTCCCTGCTGGTGACATTTAATGCACAGACTGCATTTGGCACATCCCATTGTTAGCTTTATGCCAGGGCTATCAATTCTCTGGGCAAGGGCAATGAGAGGACTCCAGGTTGCAGTAGTGGTGCACACACACTGATGCTGGTGTGAGGCACTGGAGCCATGGGGATGCAAGGGAAAGAACCCCCCCCACTTGTAGGTGTGTAAACCACTGGAAAGTCAAAAGGCACAGGCAAATCTCTGTTGAGTGATGTG
Organism: Coloeus monedula; assembly: GCF_965178545.1. Taxonomy (NCBI): domain Eukaryota; kingdom Metazoa; phylum Chordata; class Aves; order Passeriformes; family Corvidae; genus Coloeus; species Coloeus monedula. Next base: position 7,772,279 of record NC_138792.1, read on the forward strand.
CTTGACAAGGGGCTGGGATCTGTGCTGAACCTTCACTGCTTTGATTAGAAGGCACCTAATAAATAGGTTCAAATTTACCTAAATCTTCCTCCTCGTGCTTAGTTTCTTTATCAATGTTTTTGGATGCTTAAAGAAAAATGCAAATTTTTTGTGTCTGTTTTTAGCCAAGGAAAAAAAAGAGAAGACTGTTCAAAATTTGATTAAATATTTAAAGCACAGCTTCTATTTAGAAACTGGCACTTTATCAAGTTAAACAGCCCATTAAGCTCGTAATCATGCTCCATCTTTTGGGGCACAATGCCTTTTGCATCTTTTGAAATCAGTATTTGTGTCATCACTCAGCACGCGCAGAGGGGAAATTAATCTTCCATTGCATTGTTTCATTTTACTGCTGACTGAAGTAATATTTTCAATATCTTTTTCATTGTTTATTTGCATTCTTTTTTTGACACATGACTTACAGAGGAAATTTGAAAACAAGTCACAAAATTGAGATCCCTGATAAGATTCTGAAACTCCTTAAATATTCAGCTTGAATATTCTACCATCAGTTGATTTGAGTAATTTCTTTTTCACTGCTAGCAGAGGCAGTCGTTCCAGCTTTGAGAATTGCTGTGGTCTTGAGGCCCTTTTGAGATTAGGTGATCAAATACTTAAAGGTGTGGCTTTTGCAAAAGAGTGGTGGTCAGTTCTGGGGGATGGAACCCAGAAAAAGCTCTGTGAAGGCCAGAAGGAGGAATTGAATCCTAGACTTCTGTACGGACTGGGGGTGTCAGAGCACCTCCCAAACGGTTGAGAGATGGGGGATCACTGGCAACCACAGCGCCTGTGGCAGTAGTGGCATCCCAGGCGTGACAACTGAGGCTCTTCCAGGTCCCAAGGACTGTCTTTGCAGGGTGGGAAGTGAGTCCTCTCCCATATTCCGTGTTGTAGCGGGTTGGGTTTGTAACCAGGCAGAAACACCAATTTAGTGTAGTGGTTTGGTCCAAAATACTCATTACTGTTTATCCTCTGTGAGATAAGAATTAGGAGAAATGCAAAGCAGGCACCAAACTTGAAAGAATATAAAGAGGTTTATTAACAGACCTAAAAGAAGAAGAAAAAAAAAAAAATCATACCACACCTTCAGAACTCTTCTCCTCCCCCCACCTTCCTCCCTTCTACCACTGACAATGTAAAAAAGACAACCCTTGAGATGTTCAGTCTGTTTACCACTTCCATAATAACTTTTGTTCAGTCCATTTAGGAAGAGGAGTCTCTCCTTGCCCATGCTATGAAAACATTATCACAACGAGACAGCCGCCCGGGTTGGTTCTCTGCTCGCATGTGAGTCCCTTTCCCCGACTTGCAGCTTTTCCCACAACTGCTTTCGAGGGTCCACTCTTGAAATTACTGGGGTAAAATTTTAAGGTTGAGCCGTTCAGGAACAAAAGTTCTCTTCACCCATCTCTGGGAGCATTTCATCTCTAAGAACAGAGGCCCTTCTCCTTCCCTGGGAGCAAAGGGTCTTCTTCATCTTTAGGACTATCTCTGGTCCATCTCTAGGAACTGAGGTTTTCTCCTTTTCCATTTGGAGCAAAAGTCCTCATCGCTTCCATCTCTCCCTGTTCAAATTTCTCATGAAATTACAGCTGCATCAACATCTGCCTGTCTCAGCACAGGTGCTTTTGCTCACAAGTACAAGTTGAACGCTCCACCCCCCCCCATGCCTTCATGAAATTACAACGGGTACTCTGATACATTCATAGCTTTACAGCAGAATTTCAGCTTTAAGCATCTTCTCTTTCTTCTCAGGTTTTCAGCTCTTCACAGCACTAAAAGGGTTAATCTCACCTAGGCCTTACAGCTGGAATGTCACTTATCGCTGTTGATCACATGATCTCTGCCGGGCAGCGGTGCAGCTTCAGCTGAATCTTGGCCTCACTGGAGAAGGGGAGCCGAGCTGCTCTGGCTGCCCACAGCAGGGATGTGGGGGGGTTCCATGGGTGGAACAGGGCCCATCGGCTCCAGGATGGCCGTGGCCCGGCCTGGCCTGGCCCGAGCAGGGCCTGGGCTGGGCCCACCGGCCCCTGCACGGGCCCGCAGCTGCCTGTCCCAGCACCGGAAACAAGAGAGGGAGGCTCTGCCTCGGAGTTTCCTATTCTTAAATGTGGACCACAGAGGCGGTCACAACTTTAAGTGGCTCAAAGAATTGTCCATATTCAAACTGGCCAGCTGATAGGTTCTGTCAGGTCACAGAGGAAGCTGTAAGCACCCCTTTGCAAGAACATCACTTCCAGGACTATGCTTGCTAACCCATGGCACATGTGCCAAGCAAGGATCCTCTCCATGTCAGCTGGGTGATCGCTGCAGGGCTCTGTTTAGTAAGTCAGGGTACACCTTTATTAGAAGTGCAGTTGCCACTCGTTAGCCTTACTGCATGTACAGTAATAGTGACTTGAACAGAATTTTTCTCCTCCCCAGTCTTACATCAAGGAAAGTTCTCCTATTTTTGTTACCTCTCAAACTAACAGAGGCAGGCTGCTGGTTTTTTGAATGGTGTGTCTGCTTCCTATGACAAGGCTGACTTAGAAATACATTGCATTCATAGGGTGCAAGATGTGACAACATTTTAAAGCCCTGTATCCTTTTGCAAATGTAATCTTTTTTGTGGAACGACTACAAAAAATGAGTTATTTGCATTAAGAGACTCACAATGAATGCTTGCAGATTAATCTTATAGCGCATAAGTATGGCTGTAAAGGATAGAGACTGCAGCAGCAAAGCCATCACTGCACTTTATGTGTCAGGAGTGATAAGGTTATATCAGCAGAGCAAGCAACTGAGCAAAATCTATTGTTGTTTGTGGGTCGGGAGGCAGTTTGATATCCAAGCATAAAAGACATGTAACCAGGTCACATTCTTTGCTCCGTGCCTCATACTTGGAATTAGTGCCCAGCTTTTTCAAAGATGTTTCCTGTTATTGCTGACAGTTCATTTTCCACAAGGAGTCCAAGCATTTCCTGGCATCCTAAGTTAGATCCTGCCTATGTTCCAAACCCCCAAATGCCATGTTTTCTCAAAATGAACTTGTCAGAACCCACACTTTCTCCATCAAACATTCCCCACACCAACTCTTTCCAGGGGCTTACCAAACACCGGGCTGCACCAGCTGAGGCTGACCCAGGGAGGCCTCCTGCAGCTCAGCCCCCTTCAGCCTCTGCACTTTAGCAGTGGCTTTACACGTGCCACACGTTTTTGTTTTCCTCCTGGGTTTCTTGTTCCTCTGTGGTAGCCCATGTGAGAAGCTTGATCAGCTTGCCCCTGCTTGTTGGTGTATGATAAGCAGTTGTACACTTAAGATCAGCTCCAGGGTCAAAGTCTCTGAGGATTACTATAACTGCTGGTACTAATTAAGTTTCTTTATACCTATTAGTGCCAAGTAAGGGAGCTCCCTGCTTTGCCTGTCATGTTGCCATTGACTATTTCCAGGTTCTCCTAGTGGCTTTTCATGAACCTCCTTTTTCCCTGGGCAATACAATAGTCATCCACAAATCTTTGCAGTGAGCAGTGTGCAAGAAAGAATGCTTCAAAAAATACCCAGAGTACAGGCAAAGCCTCTTACACACACAGTGAAGTTTGGTTTCTTTCTGAGCTAATTCCCAGTTCACTGAGTAGGAGGAATGTTCACAGGTGTCACTGTAATATGCTGGTTCTTGGAGATCTGAAATGGTGTTTCTTTCTCACAGCATGGGGACAGCATACCTTATGCTAAAATAATGCAATGCATCAGTGAGCTAGTCTTTTCTTGCAGAAATGAATATTGTTTATTAGATGAGGTATTTCTTCATCCCAGATTTTCAGAGCACAGTTATTTCCTTGGTGAATATGAGTAATTCACACATATTCTGCTACATTTCCTGTTTGATTGTAAGGGAAATACTTGCAGCATCCAGCCTAGAGGTTCTGGTCCCCAGTGGGAGGCTGACATGACTTGAAATACGAAAGTACTGAGGAAAATATAAGAAATACGTAAATATTGCAGTTGTTATTGTCAAAACTCATAGACTCATTTAGACTGGAGAAGATCATCAAGTCCAAACATTAATCCAGCACTGCCAAGGCCACCACTAAACCATGTCCCCAAGCACAACATCCACACATGTTTTAAACCCCTCCAGGGATGGTGACCCCACCACTGCCCTGAGCAGCCTGTTCCAGTTCTTGATAACCCTTTTTATGAAGAATTTCTTCCCAGTATCCAGTCCAAACCTTCCCTGACACAATTTGAGGCCACTTCCTCTTGCCCTACTGCTTGCTATTTGGGAGAAGAGACTGACCCCCACCTTGTTACACCATCCTTTTGGGTAGATGTGGAGAGCAGAAAGGTCCCCCTCAAGCCTCCTTTTCTCCAGGATAAACACCTGCAGCTCCCTCTCCATAGAAAATCTTACACTGTTGTAGGATGCTATTGAACACTGAAACAACAGGGGTGAAGTGAAGTGTTAGCAGCACATTTGCATAGATGGGAAAACCAAATGAACACTGTTAAAATTGATGTGAAACCCCCAGTGATGCATCAGACTGTAGCAGGTTACAAAACAGGAGAAAGCTTAAATATGTGTGGGTATTTTATAACTCCATCATAGGATAATTTAAAGCACAGGGCAAGCAGCAGTGAGTAAATGTTTAGGGCTATAATTTTTGCACAGTATTTAGTCATATATTAAACGTTTACGATATACTTCTCTCCCAGAACCCAGCCTACAGGGAAGAATAGTCTGCTTTTCTGGAAAGTGCTTGTCTAAGGCATAGAACAGGCCAGAAGGTGCTTATTTACCCTCTATGCAAAGGTTGCAATGCTTGCTAGGAGGCACAGGTGGAAGGGCTGCCTAGACCAGTCAGATACAACCCCAGGTGATGACTGGAGGTTGTAAATAAATAAGTAGTCCTGGAATTTGTTCCCAGTACTAAATACGCTGTGAATTGGGCACTAAAGCAGGAGATGTGTGTGCCCATAAACCAGCCCAGCTATGAAGAGAACTGTGTGCAGAGATGTGCTTGCAGCTGTGATTCAGCTGTGCATGGGAGGTGGGGAGTGGTTGTGGTGCCTCACACACACTCTTGCCTCCTCCTCTCCTGCTACCTGTGGTGGCCTTTCAAGTAGATTTACTTCCTAAATAAAAAATACTGGACAGTAAATGTAATAAAGTCATTTACTTGCTCCTGTTGTGTTTGAATAAGAATAGACATACATTTAGAAAGCCTGACTGCTTCCTAAGTCGTGAGAACGAGGGATTCTGTTGGATGCTAAATACTGCAAATTAGAGCATGTATTTCTTATAAATGTTCAACAGTTTCAGACTGGCCATGATTTGCCTTTATTTTCACTGGTACCAGCCAGGGTTGGAAATCACACAGACACTTTTCTTTCCATTTGATCTGTAAACTCAGATGTAGCCCGTTCTGTCATAGCAGCTGCAACTTCTTTGTTGGAAGGACAACCTGATCAGGTCTTTCTCACCCAACAGCTGACTGAAGGGGCCGCCAACCTGCAACTGGATGTAGTGGAAGGCTCAATTGCTTCAGCAGCTCTGAACTGCACCCCAGCTCCCCAGCATGACGTTTGCTTGAAAGGGAAACTCTGCAACCAGGGTAAACACCTGATTGTTTCCTAATCCATGCTATCTTGCATGAAGGTATGCTGCTATTTTAAACCACAGTGATGTAGATGTGTTTTAACCACCCTCTCTACTTTTTATCTGTCACCAGCTGGCTGTTGTTGATGATTTATAGGATTAGATTTCAGACCTCATTAACCAACATAAGAGCATCTATGTGCTAATTTCATCCTGTCAAATATTATTTGTAATAAACATGCTGGTAGTTTCACCGAGTGGGGTTTATTGACTAAAACAGCAATGAGGCAGTGCCCACACACTGATCTGGTGGCTCTGTCATTAGTGAGCAGGCTGGTGGGTACAGCCCCATGTGCTCCTGGAGCCCTGCTCAGCATTTGTCAGATGAGAGAGCCCAATCCAGCAATCCCTGCTACTGTCAGTGGGATGGGAACACTTAGAGCCCTCCCTTTTCCTGGTAATTCCAGCAATTTTAAAAGCATCCTCATAACACAGCCCCATACATGAGTATTTTCTTTTTATCTGAAAGCTCATGCCAGCATTCGTAGCTTAGGCAACAAAATGTTATTTATTTCAAGAGCCTAAGGTACCATCTGTTAGCAAAGCAAGGAAAATAGAAGTATCTGAAGGCACAGCTGGTCCCATGGCTCCTGGCTTTGGGTGCTGGGACCCAAATTTCCTTTCAGTAATGTTCCACACTTGCTCCAAACTATGGAGTGCTTGGAGGTGACATTCTCAATCTGCCTGATGTTCTCCATGCCACCCAAACCCATCTCCAGTTTCTTTCTTCCTTTCAGGAAGGAAGGCAAGGTTATTAATCCCACATCCCTGCTTAGGGCAAATCACTGTTGCCAGGAAAAGTTCCACTAAAACAGTGCTTGTCTTACAACCAACTCCAGGGAGTCCAAAATCAGTGAGTAGAGACTTCAGAGAGCAACAAGGCCACTTGTTCTGCTTCCTGGCTGGCCAATGAGGCTGAATGCTGAGATCCCTGTCAGCTTAGGATGTATTTTTCTCTACTCCGAAATAGCTACAGTCCATGTGGCATTTGTGACATTTGTAAAATAAGAAGACAATCCAAATTCTCTGTGATGGGAGTGCTGGGGTCAAAGAAAGAAGATGGTGCTGGAGAAGGCTGTGCATGCAGGGCAGAGGATGCATGATGTGCCTGTGAGCCCCAGCTTGTGCCTGTAAAGCCATAGGGGAAAGGTTCTGGAGAGAGCTGTCTCCTCTCCAGGCTGCTGCTGGGGATGCTTGGGGCAGAAGCCACCTCCACCACGTCTCACACTCCCACTTTCCCTGGGCACAGAGCAAGGAATGGGCATCTGAGCACTAAGGATTTGTTACAGGACTCAATACGGCCTGGGGTGTTTGTTACAAAAGCAGGCTGTTGGTGTAATACAAATCACAATAAACCCTGCTGGAATAGCAATTCTGTGGTTAGGCCAATTCCCTGTATTTGGAAAAAAAATGAGTTCTATGTATTTATTAAAGTCTGTAACTGCTGTGGTGAGGATTGATACCAGTGGTACCCATTAGATGAACAGATGGTGCTCCTCCTGTGTTTTGTTACTGCTGTCACAGATGGGGAGAGCTCCTCTTTGAGGAAAGCCCTGTTTGGCAAACGTTACCTGCTGGGGTTGGGATGAGCAAAGCAGCCTGGATTTCAGGTCCTTGCAATCTCCATCCCAGAGCCCATGATCACTGACAAGGATGGGCACTCTGCAAGCATCCTCAGTAGACAGGGCAAAGCTAGCTTAAGAGGAAGGTGTCACAAACCTTCTGTGCTACTCTTTAACACCTCTGGTGTTCCACCACAGCCCAGGCAGATTTACAGAGGGAGGGAGGCTTTTAAATGGTGGCAACTTCTGCACTGCTTCCCTGACGTGGTGCACGCTCCCCCTGCGGGGCAGGGTGTGTGGCACCAGTCCTGTTCCCTCCATCCCAGCAGAGCCCACTGGGACCCAGCTGGTTGCTGCTCCAGCAAGGGCAGCCTTGTGTTGCCCCTGCTGTTCCTGCACCTTGGTATCCACTCACAAGACCTGGCTGCAATGCCCTGGGTTTTCCCAGATATTAACACTTAGGGCACATCCATTCTGAAGAAAACTTGTGCCTGGGCCCTTAGCTTGCAAACCAGGTAAGCTGAGCTTTTGTACTGCAAAAGCACACGTGGCTTTTATCTGAGTAGACTTGTTTTAGAGTAGCCAGAGCTGCTGTGGATTGCATTGGGAAGGAAGATTTTTTGACATAATTTCCAGGTTCCTTTCTGTTTTGCTCCCTGGGCTGCTCTAAAAGCTTTGTTTGGCACATCATAAAAGCCCTTGGGTGGTTTGGCAACCAGATGAGCAACCGGTTGTCTTGTCCCAGTAGCCAGGCCTCCATTACCAGCTCCCAGCTTAAGCTCCTGTGCTGGCTGGGTGCATCTCCTGATGCTCACTGAAGCTGTCATGTTGCCAGAAAAATGTTTCAGCAGCTGCAGTCTTGACTCCACTGGCTCTTGAAATCCCATTTACAGGATTTCCTCTCTGCTTTGCAGGGAGACAGTCCTAAGCAATGTGCTTAGCTCTTTGACAGGCTCTTCTGACAGCTTCAGCAGTGAAACACGGCAGAAAAAGGGCAGGATGGCCCGTGATTCTAAAATATTCCTGTTCCTCTGTGCTTGCCATTGATTCTACTGCTCAATTTCCCAGCAGGACTAAGTCTAAATAATTTATACTTAGGGGTCTTTCATGTTCTGAAAAGCTTCTTAATAGATTTGTAACTTGAAGGAACATTTTCCATTTTTTTTGATGATAGGGAAAAGTTCTGGAGATGATCACCAGTATCAGCACTTCTCCAAAGGTCACAAGCTTAAGCTACTCAGGATTTATTTTTTTTTTTTTCTACTTAATATATAATTTGAATGCAGAACCAAAATAATGAGGATGAAATTCAGAAGAATTGAAGCAAATGGGCTTTGTTTCCACAGAAGCCTGTTAATGAGCAGAGTATTGATATTCACTTCAGGGATGGGCCTTAGAAAGTTCAGTAATAGGATTTCTATTTTAACTCTACTGCCTTGAAGCTTAATTTACCTCTGCAGCATCTTCAGTTTTCAGATGAACAAGCAGTGAAGAGGTTGTCCTTTACTGGCAAATGCTTCAGCCTACTTCTTCACAGTGACAGAGGGACACACAGGCTCCTCAAGGGGACACTTTGTCCCTGCACTAACATCCAAACTTCTGAGTGCCCTGCTCCAAACTGGACATGCAGGTGCTCCGGGATGCTCATCTGCCTCAGTTACAGCTTTTCTGCTCCATACCACCTTGGACCCTTAGGAATCTATTTTCGTAGATTTTTTATTTCATAGATGAATGGAAGTTTGGGGTTTTTTTTCAGGATTGTTTTTCTTTTCCTGAAAATGTTCACTAACCATTTTTAAGCAAAGACTTGGCTGCATCACACCCAGCAGTCCCTGCTCTTTGCCCAGCTGTGTGCCACACTGTGGGCACTGAGCCCAGGCACAAAGCCTCCCTGACACTCACTGATCAAACCAGTGACCTCCAGCCAGCTGCTTTTAGGGGGCTTTGCCAGGGCCGTCCGTGTGTGGTGCCAATGCCTCCTGCAGAGGCCAGAGGGGGATGTGTGTCCCAAGCTGTACTGCCCACTCTGCCCTTCTCATGTTTCCCAAATGTCCCCACCACTTAACCAAGGCAATTTAAAGACTAACACTCAGATGATTCTCAGTACCATCTGCCTAAACACTGCTTTTTCTAGGAAGTCAATTAAGCTATAGTGCTTCTTTGCAGAGAACGATGGCTGCACTCTGATGAGAAATGCACTTGATAATTTAATAGGCATTTTGTCTTTTTCCTAACAAGCTATGTTGATTTCTGAGAGGTCTGTTATTCACTAAGGGAGGAAAATGTATGAACTGAAGTAAAACATAGAACAATCATTAATGTGAAGGATGTTTAATCTCTGCGAACTAAAAATAAGCTTGTGAGCTATTTGGATTATTGGCATTTCCTAAATTTCTTTGTCATTCAAATGTTGGGACAGTGGGTGGGGAAAATGGCAGCTCTTTAAATTAAAAAGAGTTGTTCTGAAACACTGGAAATAATAATGTTTTGACTTTTGGAGTAAAAAAAAAGAATACTTTCAAGGTCAAAGTCAAAATGTTCGATAATTTTTTTAGGGCTCCAGTTTGAATGAATCAGTCCCAGGCTTCAAGAGGATTTTTGACATTTCAGTTCACAGAAGTTTTTGATTGTCTTTGGTGCTGGAATATAGAACATTTTCAAAGTCTCAAATGCAATATGACTGGAAAACTCTTTTCCACTCAGCCCTGGTAAAAATCCACAAGAACGGGGTGCAGATATAGGCTCCCAAGCAGAGCACAGGAACTCTGCTAAACCAGCATCTCCATACTCTCTCTCTCTTAGAAAATGCTTTTTCCTCCATATCAAATAGTGGAGGGGTAGAGGGAAGAGCAGGAGACACAGCGACACTGTCCCGTGCTGGCTGGTAACTCTGGTGCCTCTGGGGCACAGAAGGTCTGAATTTAAGTCTTCCTCTGGTTTGGATCTGCTTCACACAAAGTACAAGCAACTCCTGAAAGGACTGCCACTTCCCAGGGCCTCTCTGCTCATCACTTGCAGGCAGACTCTTAGGAGAATTTGACTTTATTAATAATTTAAGCCTTGTGGGATGTAGGCTGACACGGTGAGTGATGGGCAGAGTGTGGGTGAGCTGTGGGGAAGGGGAGAGGCTGAGAATGAGCCACATCAGGAACTGACCGAGGCAGGGCCATGGCATGAATCAAAATAACAGGCCCGGATGAGAAAAGCCACAGGTTTACATCTGGCAACCCCTTGTTTTGCCTCATCCTGTTTTCCTAATAAAAGTTAAATATGGAAAGTACCATGTAATCTATATAGGGCCACATTTTTGCATTTACTGTAAGTCCACCTGTGCAGCTGGTAGTCAGTCCCAGTGTGGTTGCAAGGCTGGAGCCACCTTGGTTTGGTGCCTGATACCAGAACTGAACTGAAATGCTGCAAAAAGTAAGCAGTCTGTCACTCCCCTGCCACAGCAGCCTCTTACCAGCAATGCAGGAGGGCCCGTAGGTCTGTGACTGACACAGTGTGCTTACAAGCAGCCACTTGCTCAGCAGGTTATACAGCATCTGCAGGGGGCCAGCAGAAGAGGTGAACGTCTCTACTACGTTGCAGGGAATGCTTCAACAAACCCAGAACATACTCTCTGAAACTGAGCTTCCACCCCAGCAAGAGGTCACATGAACTGGTATAACCTTTAGGCACCTCCATTGTATTTGGTCCAGGATCCCCCTGGCACAACTGGAGTCCTGTTGGTGCCCACAAGCATGGGCAGCATCACAGCACCAGGCCAGAGCCCTTCCTGGTGAGCCCTCTCATCCAGATGTTGCAGGACACGAGCACCTGGTGATCTGCTCCTGTTTCTGCCCTCCCTTGCCTTGTGAGCATGTTTTTCTTGTGACTCCTTGAATCTTCTTTAAGCCACATCTGCACTAGAAATTTGTTAAACATCCTAAACCAAGAAATACTGTGGTAGGATTGCCACATAGGGAACCTTTTCCCTTGGACTGAGTACATGCAGAGAGAAGAGAGATACAGATCGCTCCCAACTGTTCTGCAGAAATGGGCTTACTTTTGCACTTTGTTGTTGAAGAAGATTTGGGGCATTCTGGCATTTTATGGACTTGACTAATGACTCACCAACAGTTACTCTGGAGTCTGGAAATTGCCTCTCTGCAGCTCAAAGGAAGAAAGATCAACCTCTTGATCTGAGGGCTGACTTCAAGATGTCCCGGGGGAGTCCTGGGAACCCGCTTGTCCCAGGACTGCTCCTGGATATCTCCTGCTGTGCTACCAAACATCCTATTGCTTTGCTTTCCCTTGCCAGGAGGTTTTCCCTGGCAAAGGGCTGGGAAAGGCCCAATAATCCAGTTGGCTGTGGCACAGTTAGTAAATGACAGAGCAAACTTCATAAAGGACACCAGGTTTTAGGATGCTTTCAGTTAACTTGAGAGCAATGTAAGGTTTATGTAGCAGTTAATAATGTGATGTAGGCTCCTTACAGCTTTACTGGTCTCTATATTCTTGAAGTTACAGTTCTTCCTACTGAGTTGAAAGCTCTGAATATAATGTCCTGAGACTAAGGTCTGATGTTTTTTGAAAGCGTGTGTATGTAAATGCTAGAGAGAGGAACAGAGATTAAAACTGCTGAGATTATGCCTGAAGCAAGAGCAAACAGATGGATTTCATGTTTAGGACACTGAAGAAATGCAAAGTGGCCATCTGCCAAAGGTTCCTGTGAGCTCTCAAACAGTACTGTGAGGTAAAACAATATCGTAATTTAACCAGAGGGTGAGTAATGCTGCTTCTGGCAGCTGCACAGGGGCTGGAAATATTTGCACAGCCTACACCTACGGATCTTCTCAAGATCCTGTTGGCAGTGCTCCTATGGAAAGGTCAGCTCCTGGTACCTGGGCAGGGACCCAGCTGCTGGGTTCTGGGGCTTAAAGGATCAGTGTTGTTCTGGTGTTGACAGAGATTCCTCACCTGAGCAACACCCAACAGAAGGTCCTGGAACAATCCCAAATATCCTTTAATTGGAATGTATGATTCATTGTTTTAAAAAAACCCAACGTGTTAAATTACTGCAATGGTTGAGGCAAGGACTGAATGAAATGGAGATTAAAAGCTGTAAATTAGTTTTGGAACAGGCTTGAAGCTTGTGGCTGGATGGGACTAAAGTCTCAGTGCCTTTGCTGGTGTGTACCATTTGGCACCGCAGGACTTTGTGCTGAGCTTGCTTGCATCACATGCTGTTCATCTGCATTTTACATAGCAAACCCTCTCCCTGCCCCTCCCCTTTCTATTTGGGAAATGACATCTTTGAGTTTAGGTAGAGGCTGTAATTCCCATGTCTCCAAACAGCCCTCCTGAAATGTGCACACCGTTCAAACACTGCTTTAAGACGTCCCTTCCCAGGGTGCAGCCACAGCCCAAGGCCAGCTTGGCACGACTGTAATCCAAGTGATTAAAATTTATGGTGGCTAATCTGTCAGAAAGCATATGTTAGAGCAGCGTTCGGCTGATCAAATGCGTCATCTGATAACTGCTGGTAACTCTGCTCTGTGATCTACAGCCTGATTCTGAGGGGAAGGTATTTAACCTGCAGCAGCTTATGAGACTAGAAAGAAATAATAAAACCTAGTGTAGACTTAGGGGGAAAAGATAAAAGTTATTGAAAAGCAGCTGATGAAATGGCTGAGATGTTACAGCACCAGCAGCAGTAAGCAAGAGCCCTGCTAAATTGTTGGGCTGTGTGACCTTGGCTGGGAGAAGATAGGGAATGAGGGTGTCCAGCTCGAGCTAGAAAAATGCAGGCAAATGAGGAGATAAAATAGCAGCCTTTCAAAACTGATCCTGTTCAAGGCTACCAGAAGGGATTTCCAAGGCAATTTTTTTGCAGAATTTAATTAAAGTACTTTGAAATTTCTGGGAAGTGAGAAATTGCTTGGCAGGATTGTTGGATTTTGGCACCGTGAAGGCTGAAGAGTGAGCCCTCACTGGTGGCCAGGCAGTGGAAATGTGCTTGGCTGGGTCTCATTTTGGAAAGTTTGAGGATTGCCATCAGCAATGTAGGCATCCCAGGCATGGAGGGATAGTAAGAGGTGGGGATCAGCAGCCAGGCATAGACAGACTTGGCCTCGGGCGCAGAGGAAGCTTCCTGATTCTCACCCTGCCCAGAAACCATGTAAGGTTGCTTTGACTTATTTCAAAAATGTTCTGGAGATGTTGTTAGTAATCCAAGCTGGTCATAGCCTGTCTCTGGGGAAGTATCAAACAGTCTATGCACTTTTCCTCCAGTCTGCCATGATGCTATATATGCTCCCATTTCTGCTGCTGAGTCTGCAGCACTGTGTGAAGGGTTGGACTCGGTGCTGCTCCAACCACACACAGTGAGGACAGGACACGGTGATCTTCCCATCCCTCCTTCCACCTCTTTGCTGCTGTCGTGGTCCCTTGAGCAGGTGTTTTCTAGGTCAGACTGCAGTTTACCCAGAGATTCATTCACCTAATGGCCCATGCAGTGCCAGCCTCAGGATGAGGGACTCATTCCCTATCTTCAGGCAATGAATCCAGCAGACCTTGGCCATTGCTGCTCACTGTGTCTCATTGAGGAGTGCTGGGGTAGCTTTGCTTTAGAAAGAGGAAATGTGCTGATGAATTAGGAGCAGTGCCAGGCTCCCAAAAGGACTTGTCCTTTCTTTTTAATAAGGTGGTTTTCTTTGTAACTTCCTCATCATTTCTAATAAGCTCTTGTGCTGTCAAAGCTGCACTTGTCTAGCTTTCTCATTTTCCATCTGCTTATGAAAAGAGCTTCTGAGACATGAATGTGTAAGGGGAGATTCTGTTGAGGATGGCTGTCCTGTGCAATTGAGTGGGGTTCCCATCTGGCTTTCTTCGGGTTTTTGGTTGGGTTTCCAAAATAATGTTTCTGAAATGGGGAGCACATATGGCCCAGGTTCCTTTCCAAAGGGGGCTTGGGGTGGAGACCAGGAGGGTTGTCATGGTGAGAACTGAGGTAGCAAAGCAAGGTTTATCCCATAAATTTAATTTTCTCTTCCTTCTTGTGTCTACTGGAACTGCACCTGTACTGCTAAGTGGGAACGTGGTGCTGTTGCCTAGGTATGATCACATCAGTCAATCTTTTTAGCAAGCTTTCTTCAAAAGGCTTAAGTGCGATATCAAAGTGATTCATCTTTAAATTTGGTCTGAATGCTTGATCATGCTAAACTGGAAACTCTTGTTCAAATCTGTCCCAAATACTCCTGAGAAAGGCAGAAATTACCCAGCAGATTGTCCTTACCATGTCTGCATTGGAGTGATTTGTTACAGCAAAATGAAACTGTCCAAAAGTAATAAATTAAAAAAGAAATCCTCTTAGTGCAAGGAGAAGGTAGTCTGTAATGTATTATGGCAGTGACAAAAAAGTCTATTGCATGCATCTAACTTTTGGAGCCAGTAGAGATTTCCTACAGCTTCTGTTCTCTTCCTTCTTTCAGGACATTAGACTGGAACAGAGATATTGGCTGTGCCCTCCAGACCCAGATCCCACAGGGACCAACAGGAGCTATGTTTTTGGCTCAGAGAGAAAAAACTCAGCTTATTTTTACCCATGTTTATGGCAGCTGCCTTTGGCAGTATCTATGAGTGCTCACCCCTAAGGATGAATCCCAGTTGGGGATTCAAAACTGGCCTGAGAGAACCTCTTTCTGCCCTGAGTACCTTGTTAAAGTGCAAATCTCTGCCAGATGAGTAGAGGGACCTTGCAGTTCATTGCAGCAGAGTTGGTGTCACAGTGTGCAGTGGTGTTGTGCCGGTTTGGACAAACTGGAGGAAAATAACCTCTGATAGAAGGCAGGTTACAATCATCCCTCCCCCACCAGGTTCAGGAAAAAAGGAAATTTTCCTCAGAGGAAAGTAAAAGAGATAAAAACTATTTATTTTACAAACACACAGGGAAAGGATAATAATGCTAAATAATAAAACCTCTCGCTGTGGAGAGAAACCTGGGAAAATTTCAGAGTCCTTCCATAGGTGTGGTCTCTCTCCTCCTCCTCCTCGGAGCTGGGTAGTGGGCTCACCTCCAGGGCCTCCACCTCGATAGAAAATCCTCCCGATGTGTTCTGATGTTGAAACAGTCCAGAAGAGAAGAAGGGAAAAAAGCCCCGAAGTCCCAGGAAAACAAAGCTCAACTCTCTGTCTCCCTCCAGAGAAAAGGAGCCAAAAGCTGGCTGGAAAGCAAGGAGGGCGCTCCCTCTGCTCTCTACCGCAGCAGCAGAGCACAGAGGAGCGTGCATCTGTGTCCTTGAACAACTGCTTTGAAACGTTTGCTCGGTTTTTTCCTCTCCCTCCTCTCAGGCTCAGTTTAAAGGCACAGAAAGGCACAAAATTAATTTCTGGGCATAGAGCAGCAATATGGGATACACACCATAAAGTCACCCCAAGACAGGTGGTTTTGTTTGCCTCTAGGGTGAGTGTGTGGTTGCAATCCTGTAACTCACAGGGTGTGTTCAAAACAGAGGGGTCTTCTGTATATTCCTGCTTCACTGCTTTCAGGGAATGACCAGTCATCTGCCTTAATTAAGTGTAACTCAGCTAAACCTAAAAAGTGTTAGTCAATGATATTTCTTAAAGCTTTGTCTGGATAAGTTTATATATTTTTCCAGTTCTAGGAATAGCTCAAATAAAAAATGGAGCTTCTTTAGCCATTGTTTTTGCTTCTAGGGGTCTGAAACATATTTTTTGTCCAAAAATAGCAATGAGATTTGTGAGGGACTGCAGTACATTCAAAACAGTTTCTGGTAGCCTTTCTAATGCAATATTCCTTCTCCTCTTCACAATGTCCCAGACCCTTTGTATGTTTGCCAGGCAGCCTTTTATCTCACACTGCCTGGGAAAGCTGCTCTGTGTCTCTGAAAGGGGAAACAAGGAACTCTGTGCCCTGAACCAGCCTGCTCTGCTCTGTCCTTGCTTGGCCCTCTGTGCTCAAACCCACTCCAAGACTCGCCTACAGCCAGCTCAGGGCTACGGCAGCTGAGGACACTGCCACAGGGCCGTGGGGGAGATGCTGTCACTAGAAAAGGGATCAAGCCCCACTCCCCTCTCTCACTCCCTGCACATCACCTACATGTTCTCAAATCCCCTTGAGGCAAGGGGGAAAAAGCCCCCCAGTCTCCAGGCTGGATGGCTGCCCAGCCATGGGTAACTCAGACATTGAAGTAGAAATGATGCCACCTTCAACCATAAACTGCCCTTGAAATTTTAATTGGGTTGTTACACTGAGATGAAACGTGCTTTCTAGTTTTTAATGTGTTTATTAAGTTGGCATATATGATTTATTATGTCCTTAATTATTAATTTTCTTGTTCATAAGTGCCTGGATTTTTTTGTAAATTATGAGATAGGGAAGCGTAATTCTATCACAGGGGAACCTTAAGTGAAATGAAGGGTTTGGCTTTTTAATGCAATTTATATTTATGAGAAACTAATAGAAGATAATTTTATATTATCAAAGTAATATAACTAATCCAAGATGATTTGAAGAATGATGATCAGATAGGTCTGATGTGAACTGATGTGAGTAGAAACTGAACAACTGTGGGATTTAGGTCCTAATTTTGCAAAATACTTTAAAACTCACTTCTGTTGGTAGGGAGGTTGCCCTGCATTAAGTCCTAAGTTTGAAGAAAGTTACTGAGCATTGCTCAAGGCTACCCAATATTCTGTTTTCTGTGACATAGGATTTGATCTAGGAAAAAATTGAACATGGAGTAGATTCAAGCATGATTTTTGCTTGGATTCATTCTCATGAAGCTTCATCTGCTGAGCATTTGCAGAAGATGTTTGTCAAGAATGGGGTGAGCAAGGCTGGATTAAATTGGTTTAATTCAAGTTCATAATTTCTGATGGGTTTTTTACATCACTGTGGGTGAAAAGAGAGCTCAAATAGTGGATCTAGTTGTAACAGGCACAGATTACCTTGAACAGCAGCAAGTGTCATTTAGCCAAGGAAAAGAACCAGTATTACACCACTTCAGTAAATCACAAGCACAGGGTACAATCAACATTTTTATTGATAAAGGTGAGGAGTTCTGAGCCTGCTTGTAAGTATACAGAAGTTACTCATGCACTTTCAGACTTCCTTACTCGGTGCTGTGTCTGACTGTGCAGTTTCATAATGAAGTCATTCTAAATTAACAAGTCATTGCAAGTAAATGAAAGAAATCCATCTGAATCCCTTGCATTAAGTGTTCCTTTAATTCACAGCAATTTACCTTCCACAGTACAGTATGTGCTGTATGAGGACAGCAATGCTTTCATTCTGTAATTCCAGTTCAAGGGGGGGAAAAGCACAATATTTGAATCCCTATTTCAAACTACTTCCTGACAAATAAGTTTTTCATGATATAAATAAAGGAATTGTCAGAATTCACTTTTCTCAAATGTCAAGGTCAGCTAGATGTTTGTAAATTTGTTCATGCCGAGAGAAATTAATGAATCAGTAAAAAGACAGATACAGAGGTTTGGCTGTGTGAACATATTGGTTAATCATCTGATAGTCCACTAAATACGCTTTTGATTACTTTCTTGACTTTATTTCTTTATTCAGTTTGAATAAATCTTAGTCACACCTCAGTTTGCTAGGAGACACATCTCCACAGGGGTCTTCTTGGAATCTTTTTTAGTTTTGTATTTAACAAATTTAAAGTTCTTTAACCGGTATGTGGAATAGCCATAGCAGTTATTCTGCACACATTTTAGATACATCAATAGAGGTGCAACATAAAACAGGAATACAGGTTATAGGGTCTTTACTAAGGAGTAATCTATTGAAGTGAATGGGTAGCTCTGGTGGACTTCGCAAATGCTACAGGGTGATAACTTCCCAAAGATTAATACCCCAGATGCTGTCACAACTATCAAAACTTCCCACCCACACTCTGGAGAAAAGAGGAATAAGGATTCAGTTACAAGCACCCATGGAAACTTCATCATCTTAGAGCTCTGAGGATCCCAAAGACCCAGAGCAGGCAGACTCCCTGCCAAGAGGAGGGTCCTGGCCACACACTCACAGCAGGAGCAACTGAGGTCTCTTTCCTCAGCTAGCTCAGTATTTCAGACTTATTTTTAATTCTGTGTCATCACCTTGATGTCTTTTCATGGATTGTTTTCATTGCGTCTCACTGGAGAAGCACTCAGATTTGCAGAGGTTGTGCAACTTTTGCCTGAGGTTTTCCTGGTGACAACTTCACGACTGGGCTGTTTCCTCTCCTGGTTTATTGCGCTGCATTCCTCTCAGTTTTCATCTGCACACTGAAAAATCACAGGCACTGACTCATGAAAATGCAGATTTCTTTTTCCTCTTCCAATTCCAGCTTCATTCTTTTGTAAAAGGGGAATGGAGGTTTTAAGTCAATAGCTTGACTACATCTAATGTGAATTGATGGTAGACACAAGCAGCTTAATACAGCATTTCAGCTCCTTCAGTTCTGTTGTGAACTCAAGTACATTCTTCAAACAGAATGTCCTCCAGGGCATGGGCAGCTCTGCTGAGCTGATGCCTTGTGCTGTGAATCAAAGCAGCCCCAGCTGTGCCAGGAGGGGAAGAGTCTGGCTGAGGATCACAGAGGTGTGAGAATGGCAAATGGGCGAGTACAAACCATGAGGACCCTCTTCCCACACCCTCCAGAAGGGGACATGGCCAGCACCTGGCCTGAGGGAGAGGTTCCCCTGCATAGCTCTCAGAAAAGGCAGCTCACTGATGCAAAGGCAAGAGGAAGTTTTCCCTCTCCCCAACCCTTCCTGTGGTGCCTGGATGTGGCAGCCAGGGCTTCTCCCAGTCCCTCCAGGGGATCGGTGGCCACAGAGGGACACCCCCTCCCAGGAACCCCTGGTTCCTGCTTGTACTTCAGCTCTCACTCTTTCCCAAATCAAAATTCCCACTACCCTCAGATTGCCAGCCCATTCATAGCCTTGCAAAAGGAATGAGTTAAAGAAACACGAGAGCTGACCTCCCAGAGGAGGGCAGATAATTGAGCACTAATTGGAGCAACATTTTAAAAGCCTTTATGGATTTTGTTTGCAGTTCAGTAGCTGTTTAAATGCCCGGCTCTAGGGCAAGAGGGTGATGCTCATCCTTACTGCATGGGTAAGGTGCTCTCTCTGGGCAGTTGTGTTTGGACACTTTCTGGTTGTGTTTCTGAGAGCTAAAGGAGCTACTGGTTCAGTGATAGCCTGGTTTAGCAGCACAGGCTATGTTTTTTAATCAGGGCTAAATTGCTGGCAGCTTATTAGAACATGATGATCACACATTTGCTTCACTCATCACAATGCAACTGGTGAAACCAAAGCAGATAATTAGAGCCCATAATAAAACAAAGGCATTTACAGTGGGTAGTACTAGAGGAGCAAGTGGAGCTCATTTCTAATCATAGAATCATAGATACATTAAAGTTGGAAAAGAGCTTTAAATTCATCAAGTTCAGCCATCAATCCAGCACCACGACAATGTTCACCACTAAACCATGTCCTAAAGTGCCATATCCACATGTTTTTTGAACACTTTCAGGGGGTGACATTAAGGTCCCTCAACCACATGTGACACTGGAGTTATAGTCTCTCACTTATTAGATAAGGACAGTGGGCAAATCCCATAAAAAGATCCCAAAACTACACCGTGTTGCATTCATCTGATCTATCCTCTCTTGGTGTTCCCCACAGGACATTCTTGCATTGCCTCACAGTCCAAAGAAAGCTGATTATTTAACAGAGAAGTAAAAACATTTCCCTGATTTAAGAAATTAAATTTTAAGTCAACTGAAAGAAAGCAGAAAATTTCACTGTACAGCAACAACAAAAAAATTGAGCTAAGAGATGCCAAAAAACCCCAAAGAAAATTAATGCAAAGTACAGTTTTATTTATCTATCTAAGGCTAGCAGGGAAATACTGATGTCAGTGATGTTCTGACTACAAAACATGGTGAAGTATGTGAAGAGTCAGTGAGCTGCTGGCCACCAGCGGCACCTGGAGTCCCTCCTCTGCCTCATCCCTGCCCCTGCCAGCACAGCTCACCAGAGAGACAGGCTCACCTTTTGACCTCTTCAGCTCCAAAACTCAGAAGCAGATAGTTCTTTTGGAATAGAAATCTTACAGGGCTTCAAATGTTTTCAGAGCCCAGACCAGTGTTGTGCCCATTAGTCAGAGAAATATTTCTTCCTCCTCTGAAGTCCTGAATTGGCTTTTGGTCTCAGATCTTATGTCAGAGATTACAACTGGTTAATTATGCTGGTTTTCAATAGTTCTCCCTGTAGCTGCATGTCCAACAGTGAATTGCCCAGTTTATCTCTGCAGTAAGCCACATCCCGACTCTGCTATGTTACATTAAACCATAAAAAAAAAAAGCACAGGAATGACAACATCAACAACAAAAAAGTGGCTACATCCTTAGGAGCTCTGAGACCCTTTACCTGATGTGTGATTAACCACCTGATTTGTGCAGTACTCAGCAAGAGCACTCAGGGAAGAATTAGCATCCTGAGGAGAGCACAATAACATCTTAAATCTTGGCCCTGGCTAAGTAGCAACCTACATTAATATATAATAGTATAAGCGGAATCAAGGAACATAAATAGAAAGGACTACTTCTCATTGGTTTCCACATGGATCCAGAAAAAATGAAATACATTTCCAGATTTGGAAAAAACCTGAATTAAAATCAGCTTTGCCTTGAAAGGCATATCATATTGCTTATATTAATAATTGCTGGCTTTTACCTAGAATAAAACATATTTAGATTATTTTCTAGTTATTCTATAATCATGATAGGAAAAATGAAGAGAAGTAGATATTTATACTAAATCTGTACCCTTACACTGAACATCTGTGAGCTCCAGGTCAGGCTATGTGAGCAGGTGATAGTCTAGAAGTGCAGATTTTGGGCTGATAGTTGCTCCATGGGAGGGTTATCATCTGCAATTTCAGCACTTTTCAGTAGAGACCATGTCAGGCTGGAGCTCTGAGAGCAGGTGAGATGCATGGCTCTGTATGAAACAGGAAGGTGGGAATTTTGTTCATGCTGAGCTGGATCCATGGCTTGCAGTGCCCTGCCCTCACACTGTGACAGAGTGTGTGCAAGTTGGGTTCCACACTTGACAATGCAAGAGCATGTGATGCTTTCTCACTGATAAAAGGATGATTGAATGAACAGAACTCAGTGAAAACCCATTGCAGAAACCACACTGAAGAGGGATTGCTCGATAGAAAGACACTGCAAGATCAAGTAAGCAAGTTCTGCCAGAGGCATGGTAAGAGGTGTTGTGCTGTGTTCTCAGAGGGAGGGCTGGGTTCACTGGGCAGCCCAAATCCCTGTGGGAAAGACAGAGAACTGGTTAGACACACAGATTTTCAAGCAAATGTTCAATTGCAACACCATTGATAACCTCTGGTAGGTCCCCAAATGACTTGAAGCTGCCAGCCTCTTTCTCACTGCCTCCATGACTCACACCACTGCCCAAATTAGCCTAATTGGGACCCAGCCAATTCCCCAGTTGCTCCTCGTTAAATTAGCTCCACTCAGGCAGGGACAGCTAGAGGTTTGTGGCTCTGTGGATGGTGAGCTCTGCTTGCTGGGCTGCAGTTGCCCTTTCCAGGGTATATTGTTTGTTTGGGCTACTCTGTTCTGCCATTTTATAGAGGCGCTTTAGGGGGGTTCCTGGCCTGGGGTGCCTGTGACCCTGCAAGCTGTCCCAATTCCACAGCAGCCTGGTTCCACTGGATCAGCTCAGCCAGCAGCATCTGGTGCCAAGAAAGACAGAGTGAGGGCAAGGTTTGCCTCTAAGTTCATGCAGAAGGTAAGACAGGAAAAGTTCAGGGCCCTGTGGTTGTGCTTGTGGCGGGCAAGCCTGTGTCTCTCAAGCAGTCTTCCACGGGAGATGGCCTTAGCAGGTGGTTGCTTTTTAGCTTTGCTCTCCCTGCTCTGTCAGAGGGCAGCCAGGTTGATTTCTGTGGAGGGGCTGCTGCAGTGCTGGAGGAGGCTGTATCTGCTCCAAGGCCCATCCAGGCTCTGTGGGCTTGCACACCCACCCTGCCTGTGAGAACGAGGGCTCTACTTGGCCCTTTCTCTCTGAAGTGAGAGGCAGAGGCACAAGGCCTGTAAAGCCGTCTGGTTATCTGCCTTTCTGGTTTATGTGCATCTGGAGTGAGTTCAGCTGCAAAGAGAAAGATGGGCCATGGAGTTCTTGTAGTTTAATTTGAGATTGTCACCCAGAGGTATTGGGGTAATTATCTTTCTAAAGTTGTGTGTTTTGACAATGTAGAAAACAATTTGGAGTCAAACAGGGGTCATTGACTTGTTTTATTCTTGTTCAAGAATGACAAATTATTACACCAACATTGTGCCAAGGTTAATGGTAAGCACTGAAATGTGTTATCTCTCTCTGTCCTGCCTGGAATGAAGATTTCACTCTTGTGTGCTCTGGGTTCAGTTTATTGATATACAGCAAGCAGCATGAAAAAGCAAATAGGAGCTCTGCTCTGCACTAGCTGTGCACTAGTTTTGCAAAGAGATACAGGTGGAAACCAAAATACAGGTGAGAGTATAGCTGAACTAGTTCAGCATACGGAGGGGCTTGTTGCTTTGCTGCAGGATGGTAGGTGACAGAGAACATGAGAGAACAAGGGTGCCTGAACAGGGCTAGGGATAGATTTCGCTGTAGAAAGTGTGTTTGCAAAGGCTAATCTCTGAAAGTAATTGGCATGATCAAATCAAGCTCTCAATTCATGTACAGTCAGGCTGCTGCCTAGTATATCCTGCCCATCTCACTTAACATCCAAGAGCTAGCAGCAGTTTGTGCCAGGAATATGGGATGACTCATTTGAGCTGTTTTGTTTGAAGAAATCAGGTCCCTGATTGCACTGGTTATTCTGAAGCCTTTCTCTCTCTCACTGAGAAGAACAAAGTATGCCCAGAAGATGTGGAAGGGTTTTTTTAGTATGCAAATAACGTCCTTCACTAAGTTTATTCTTTGTCTAAGTAGAGGTGAAGGGTGCCCTCCATGCTCTGACAAAATGTGGTACAGCACATACACACCAGGCAAGAGGTTGTTCTTAGGCTGGCTATTCTTGTCATCATGGGATAGCAGGGGTAGCAGGCACCTCTGGAGATCAGACAGTCCAGCCCTGCTGGCAGCTGAACCAGCCAGAGCAGGCTGTCTAGTGCCAGGCCTGCTTGTGCTTTGAGTATCTCCAAGGACAGAGAGTCCACAACCTCTCTGGGCAACCTCCTTCTTGTGTCTGACTACCCTTACTGTAAGAAAAATAAGCAAAATGCTTTTACTTTTTGCCTGTATTTCAATTTCATCTTGTCACTGTGCTCAGAAGAGTCCATGGAGCTGAGTCCTTTGCTGTTGCTCCATCAGGTATAAGATCTCCAGAGAGACATCTCAAGCCTGGATTTATTTTTATCTTTTCCAAAATATGTGGTTCAGCTGCCAAACTTGTGAAAACACAGATTGTTATATCCATCTTTTCCTCTCTCATCCCCCAACACCACATTTTTATTGGTCTGTTCTCGCCAGCTGTTGCTCTATTTGCCATCATCCTCTTCTGGAGGACGGATGTTTTCCCTGGATGCCAGTCAGCCTCTTTTGCCCTTCACATTGTGCTCTTTCCCATGGCATGCTTGCTCCCACACTGAAGGGTGGTAGTGGTTTGGTGGCCTGCCTCAAGTTAGGTACCCACGAGGTGACCAGACCTTGGGCCTGGAATGGAGGGTATTTTTCCTGAGGAGAAAAAAGGAGATAAACTTGATTTTTCCCTAGTACATATGCTCAGTAAGGCAGCAGCTGTAGAGCTGCCAAGAGGAACTCAGGAGAAAAGTGAAATATGTGGGTTTGGGGATTGGTTTTATCTGCTTCCTAATAGAAGGAGGCACAGTAAACTGCTAAGCTTCTAGGTCATAAACAAAATAAATAGTTTAAATAATAAAATGATCCTTTTAGAGCAGGCACAGGGTTGGTATTGCAGCCCTGCTTCTCCTGAGAACTCAGCATGTGCCCTGGAGCTGGCACTCACAGAGCTCCATTACTCCAACAAGTGCTCAGAGCAGGAATTGGCCCTTGAATAGAGTCACGGAAAACAGGGCTGGAGCTGTCAGGCTCAGCCAAGCAGGATGTGCTCCTTCCAGGCTCAATCCTGTGAGTAGAGGGGGTAGGATGGGTTGGGAAGCAGCTGGAGATATCCAGTTTCCAAGTGTGTTCCTCCTTAGCTCTCAGATGAGCAGAGTACTGTTCACAGCTCCATGTCCTCCACAGTTCCTTCTCCTGCTGGGGTCAGAGAAAGTGGGCAGAGGTTCAGGACCTCACAATCATGTTCTTTAGAGCTGCAGAATCTTTATTTAGGCAAGGAACTTAGAAGTAGAACCTGAAAATATACAGGTTTTATCCGTTCATATCTGATTATTTTCTTTTCCCTCACAAACAAACGTTCTCTCTTACATGTAAACACCAATATCTCCTTCAATAAACTTCCAGCAGAGGCCTGAAATAGTCATGTCTCTCCAGAAAGTCACATTATTTGAATAATTTCTGCTTCAGACAGGCATTTAGGAAAGAAAATTGTCTGTGAGTAAAGCGCCCCTTTTCGCAGTGAAAAAAAAAGTACTTCAAAGATTAAGACTCTCAAAGATTCATGGTTTTTTTACTGCTGCACTTATGCTGCATTCATATTTCTAGTGGAAATGACAATTCTGTGTTTAAGGGGTTGGCAGACTGTATTTGTATTGAGAGAAATGTTGATGTTGCAAGTCGCATAGAGCAGGTAGGAAATGAAGCTCTAAACCACAGGATGGATAGTTGGCAGGATTTTAATATGTGTTGTAGGGTGGGAAAAGTGTAAAATTCCATACCTGGCTTGGGAAGCAAAATATCCAGAAAGGATCTTGGTTCAAGGGGATCCACTTTTTGATTGGCACATCCATCAAGGCCATCCACTATTACCTGACTGGAGCCACATGCTCAGAATCATATGATCATTTAGGTCAGAAAAGACCTTTGAAATTGTCGAGTCCAACCATTGATCCAGCACTACCAAGCCCACCACTAATCCATGTCCTCAAGTGCCACAGTTGTGTGTCTTTTAAATCCCTCCAGGGATAGCGACTCCACCACTGCCCTGGGAAGCCTGTTCCAATGCTTGATAACCCTTTTGGTGAAGAAATTTTTCCTAATAGCCAATCTAAATCTCCCATGGCACAACTTGAGGCCATTTCCTCTTGTCCTATTGCTTGTTACTTGGGAGAAGTGATGCCTTAGGTTTTAACTTCCATATTTTTCAAATCCTGTACTGCTTAGTGTGTAACTCTGAAGTTTCTTGTAGCCTGCTAATTTCTGCTCTCTCGTGCTGGGTAGAAATAACAAAGCCTCTCTGGGCCTGCTCTTCAAGGACACCCAGATCATCCTAGGCCAGAAAAGTAAAAACCAAAGAGCCTCTAAAGGGAGGCAAGCTGAGGGGAATTCCATCATTAAACTGAAATTTTAATTGGAGAATTAACCCTGATACACAAATGGACCAAACCTATAAAAGGGTGAAGGACTCGTGACCTGTCATCCATCTTGGGGTCCATCTTGGCAGTAGCCTCTGGCTCCCCAGGGGTTACCTTTGAAGGCCTTTCAAATTAATACCTACTTTGATTCCCTTACTCCTGTCTAGTCTCTGTTTCTAGGAGGCCTCTTCAGGCATCAGAAGAGGCCAACCATCACCTGGCTACAACCTCCTGTTGCGTAGTTGTAAAGAAATAAGGTCCCTCTGAACCTTCTTTTTCTCCAGGCTGAGCCCCCCATCTCCCTCAGCTGTACCTCATCAGGCTTGTGTTCCAGACCCTTCAATTGCAGCTTCCTGAAGTCACAACAGGGTTTTTGTTGTAGAGAGCAGGAACTCTCCTGATAGAGGCTTTTGACTTTAAGGTCCTCCATCCTCTCTGATATATGTGATGTGTGCACCACTTGCATTATGTTGAATGAAGCCCTTCCCTATCCCAGCAGCTGCTCTGAATTTCTCTGTTTTGGGGATTTTGTAACTATTTGAAGCGTCTCTCTGTAATCCTGTATCATCAAGCACACTGATCTGGTTTTTTGCTTATTAGCTTAACATATCCTGCAGGTGGGTGTCTTTATTTCGTTGCAAGTCAGGCTGGAACTGCCAAGCTTCTCCTTCCCTGTTTGCGGTTGTTATAACCAAGAAGAAATAAATTTTGCCTGCTCTAACAGCCATGACCTTTTCAATCTCAAGTGCTTGTACTGAATTCCATTTGAGTTAGCAGTTTTTCCTCCAGCACCCAGAAAAAAACCTCTTTGCCCTACAAATAACTTTCACAAACACAGAACCTCGTCGCTAATCGGGCAGGAGAAATGTCTGGCATTTGGTGAGACTCGTTAAGCTGGTGGCTCTCAACATGTGCACTTCTGTTAAAGGGCACCAGGGAAGGAGGTGAGATGGTATTTGCAACCGACCTCTGCCACTGCAGGAGCATCTGGGGCAGGGAGGTGATTGATCAGTAGAGCTTAAGCAGCACTTAATTTGCTGCTATTGATCTTCCAGCAGAGGCACCAGATACTGTGATCCAATGCCAGGCTGTTGGACCAAGATACAAGGTGCCTACTTCTAATTTTCTTTGCTAACAACATGGCTGAGCTTGTTGTGGTGGAGAAACCTGCCCCACACCACGTGGGAAGAAGGTAAGGAGAATCCCTTGGTGTTCAGGATGAGAGGACAGTGAGATGGAATGAGACCTGGCTGAATGGCAGATCCCAGAGGGTTGTAATCAGTGGCACACAGTCTAGTTGGGGGCCTGTCACTAGTGGTGTCCCCCAAGGTTCAGTCCTGTGCCTGGTGTTAACTTGTTCATCAATGACTTGGATGAAGGGTAGGTGTCTACTCAGCACCTTTGCTGACAGTACAAAGCTGAGAGGAGTGGCTGAGACCCCAGAGGGCTGTGCAGCCCTTCAGAAGGACCTGAGCAGAGAACTGTCCAAAGTTCAACAAAGGGAAATGCAGGTCCTGTACCTGGAGAGGAATAACCCCACCCACCAGTACAGGTTCAGGTGACCTGCAGAGCTTGACTTGTACCAGGATAACTGGAAAGTGGACTGGAGAGCAAGAGAAGTTGAACCAGTGTTTGGCTGGTGGGCAGTTGGCCTGACAGGGGGAGATGAAGCCATCAGAGGCACCCCCTCTGTCCTAAGCTGGCTGAGACACTCCATGTTTGTTTTTATAGCCTTACACAGGGAAAAAAGACTAGTTATTGTGAGAAACATGCCATATGCTGTTGCATATGGCTGAAACATCTGCATATGTACCCAGGGATCTGATATATGTGATGAGCTTCTGTTACAAATCTAACAGTGAAGGAATTATCTTTTGGAATTTTTTTAATTCATTTTTTTAAACTATCTCTAAGGCTCTTTGCAGGAAGCCAACCTCCTGGCTTTGTCTTAATGGGATTTCATAGAACCTGCAGTGTCCAGTGAACATAGAAGGTACTTACAGTTGTTTGCCTAAGAGCTACCAATACCCCTGCCATCCCTGGGGGTGTCTGAAGGCTGAGTGAGTTGTCCAAAACTCTTCCATTAACCACTGGTACCAAGCAAGCAGCAGAGGAGTGAAATAGATTCAAACTAAAATCATTCAAACAACCTAAACAGATGTTTTTGCACCTTTCATCATCCTTTTTGCTCCTGGCTGATTCCTATGACTCATGAAAGTAGTAGAATACAAAGAAATCACAAGGTACTGTGCTTCCAGTGGTGACATTGTTAAGGTAAAGAATTTAATAGAGTTACAAAACTAAGATGGACAACAAAATCTGTATTCATAGCAGTTCAGATGAAATGGAACAAAGAATACTGTTCCTCATGCTTAAAGATGTCACTGATAGCCCAGCTGAGTAGTTAATCCAAGACATCGAGGAGTAGTGATCACAGGAAATCTCTTCATCATACATGAAAATCCTTCTGTTTTCCCCAAAGTTAGTGTCTTCATCAAGAAGGAGTTTATGAAACACTGATTTTGTGTTGTGTTCATACAACACCCAGCATGAGGGAATCTCCCATCCTGGCAAAAGTTGTTAGACAAAAAGGATTAGGGAAAATACCACATATTGGGGAATAAAGTGATGTTTGTCTGGTTCCCCACTGAGCTAGAAGGACACCATGGGGGTCTGAGGCACAAAGTGCTTCTGTACAGAGACAGAGAGCTCTTCATGAGAAAGCAAAACGTTCCAGCTCATTCAGTTGAACTTGTGGTGCAAAATCCTCAATCACATGTAAGTTCCCCATAACTTTTAAGGCAGAAGTCATAGAAATATGGAATCAGTTACGCTGGAAAAGAGCTCTAAGATTATTAAGTTCAGCTGTTAACCCAGCACTGCCCTGCTCACCATTAAACCGTGTCCCTAAGTTCCCCATGAACAAGTCTCTGGATGTTTTTTCCACCTCTCAGGTGGAACCACTGAGCATCTGAGCCCCTTAAACTTGCAGGTTTTGCACTTGCTGCAGGGAATTGCCTGTGGGATCAGATGGAGTGAGGGGGTGATGAGGAGATTGGAGGTTTTTCCAGGCTCCTGAAATGCTCCTCTTGTACCAGTGCCTACCCAGAGGGAAGCAGTGAATGAAATCTCCTCATAATGGGGATAGTTGCTTCTTAATTCAGTATTAAAATGACCTGTTTCAATATTGAATCAACACTTAAGAAAAATCAATGAAAAATAGATTGTAAAACTATCTGATTTGTGGATGGTCTTGGGTGACAGCTACTGAAAAATGAGAGAAAAGAGCCCAGGCTGAAGCCCTGTGCTTTGAAATAACACAAAGTAAGAAATAATATATCATCAGTTCATTCAGTATTGCTTGCAACCTGCTTTTATGTGCCAGAGATATGAGAACATACGATTCCTGCAGAAGGTTTCTTGGATGGCAAAAATTCCTAGATACTGCTTGAATTATGTGCCAATAGCTCGGCATTTGTGGAAGGTGTCATCTAATTAAACCAGAATTTTTAAGTACCAGACAGCATGAAGACCAGTAATAAGAGAGCAAAATCCATCTGTATTACAGATGGGATATGCAACTCTAATAGTATGGCTTTAGGCAATGTTTAATTGAGTAGTTAAATTATCTTTTCCAGACGGGAAAATAAATTACTGCTCATCTCTCCAATTTATTTTAGCTTCTCCACATTCTGTTTCCTGAGGGAGTGGTGAGGGAGTGTGGGACATCCCCATATATGCTCAGGATGATTTATTCACCCCATGTACCATAATTTCCCCTTCAAGGAGAATGTCTTATATGCATGTGGGAATTGGTGTGTATGTAACTGGCTGTATTCTGCTCTTTTGTTGCAAAGAATATCTGCTAATCACTGTGGTGCTAATCACAGCTATATATTACATACATATGTGTGTGTGGTTTTAAGTATATTCTTTCTAAAAAAGCAAAGGAGGGGATTACTGGTTCACCATCCTTCAGTCAGATCAGGAGTGTATATCACATTGGAGCCATGCAGTTTGTCTAAGAAGCTTTTCCAAGCTTTGAGACAGCCTGAAAATCTTCACATTGACTCACAGCATTTTGTAGCATGGCATGATTTGTGTCAAATAACCTGAGGACTGTTACTCCTCAGGTTGCCCAAACTCAGCCAAATGAACACACAGCAGTGCATGTGTAGTACATGTAGTACTGTGTAGTACATGGGACCAGAACTGAAAATGTTGGACAATTTCTGTTGATTAAGTATTGGATCCACGTGATCACAGATCTCCATCTGATGAACATTTTTCATGGTCAAATATCTGCTCACAAGTATAGTCATGCTAGAGTGTGCTAGCTTGTGTGCTTTATGCTGGCTACAGGAGCACAGCTGGTGTTCCATTTGGGGTGAAAACTTCTGCCCCAAAGTCACTCCTTGGAAAGTCTTGAGCAGATCTGAATTGGTGGGTTGGGTTGGTATGTGACTGCTGGGCTGTGTTGTGTGACTGTGATGTTTTTGATCGAGTGCTCTGAGCCTAAAAACAAATTTCTCACATCTTGCAGAGCTACCACCCAAATCCCTCATGATTTCTGAATATTCATGAAGTAGTAGTAACAGGCCTGTATGCACAGAAGACAGCTGGACTCAGTCTGCCCCTTTCCAAACAAAATCACAACTTGCTTTCCAGTTGGTCACATCCCAGCCATGGGTCTTGGCTGTGGGCTGGATGAGATAACCGTGTTCCCCTTGTATGGCCTGAAATTCTGCTGAAATTCGGGGGGACAGAGTAGGATGAAGTAGCTTTAAAAGCACTCGGGGAGGAAAGGCTCTGTAGTAGTGCAGGAGAATCTTGTTGCTATTGGAGTATTATTATCTCTGAGAATAACTTACGGGACTAGAGAAAATGACTTAAAATTACAGGTGGTCTATTTTTCCCCATGGTAAAGCTTTTTCTAACTAAGTTAATAAAAGATTGTTTTAGTGACTACGAATGCTTACATTGTATTGCCCCGAAACTCCATGGGTTTTAAAAGATGCCCACAGAGGAAAATGCTGCCTGAAGAGCAGAGGGTGCAAAGCTGATACCTCAAATCAAAGGTATGTGTCTCTCCAGACATGTTGAGTTTGGAGTGCTTTCAGGCTCTAGAGGTGCAGTATGGTCAGGGTGGGCCCTGGAAAACTCCCGTGCTTGATGTGAGTTGTCACAATTTAATTTTTAAAATGAAGGTGCACAGATGCTTTTTTAAGCTGCCTGGAACACGAATTTAACACACACAGTTTGTGAAAGGACTTTACTAGCCCACTACTTTTCAACAATCCTGTCTCTCTTGGACCAGTCCAAGTTTAGGGCTTTCAGGCAACCAGCCCTGAGGCACTGCTCTGTGGCAGGATCAGTCTTGAAGGGATGCACCGTAAGGATGCAAGGCTTGTTCTACGCTCAGGACTACACAGAGCAGTAAGTACATATTTTACTGCATATCTCTGGACATCCATAAACGATGTTCCATATTGCAGTACTTGGAGGGATCAGAGCAGTGTGTACCAACCCAGACAGGCACTGGCCCAGGCATGGGGCATGTGCATCTCTCCAAGGGGACAATGCCAGACAGGAATATAGATGGAGCAAGTGGCTGAGGCTCCTGCAACACCACCTCCATCTCCCCACAGTCAGGCTTCTCGCAGCTGCACCTTCCCTACTGCTGCAGTAACTTCTTCCACGTGGAGCATCACCAGTTCTCTTTGAGAACCTGAGTCTGCCTTCTGCAAGTTGTGCCTGGTACCGAAACAAACTGCACAGTGCTGGGTTGTTGTTTGCTGCCCGGCCGCCCAATCCATCCACCTGCCGTTGCCCGGGGGTTTGACCCACCTCTGAGCCAATTGTTATCTTCTAATTTTGGGTGATGACCTAGAGTTTCTCAGCTCCAAAACATCACCTAAACAGAAAAGGCAGTGTGACTTTAAGGCAGATGCACACCCAAGGCATTGCTTCTCTATGCTTGCTCCTCAGGGTCCCCAGTTTAGTTCTTGCACCCTAACTTCAGCTCTTCTTGTCATTGTGCTGTCTCACACCCAGGTGAGAACAAGAATGATGTTTCAGTTCACAACCCTGCCCTTTTTAGTGACACTTCAAAGAAGTCAGTGTAGTGACACAAGCGATTTTTATTGAGTTGTAGGACTGTATTTTATGGTCTGAAGGAATACTTACTTCACGTAAAGGCTTTGACATTTTTATAGAAATGGCTATAACTGTGTTATTCTATACGAGGAAGAATTTATTAAGCCTAGATCTGGATCTCCTTTTATGTTATGCAAATGACTAATAACAACCCTTCTTCATTACTAGCTCAATGCCCGGGCCAGGGCTATTAAATTCCCCCTTCCCTTCCTGCATCTATCAGGCTGCCACATTAGGCTGCAACATCATCAGAATTCATAAAACCGGCCCAGGCTTGTACAGGGATATGAGGCTGCAAAATTAAAACCCAAGTTGCAGAACATGATGGGGTTTTGCCTGTTGTGAGAGGAGCAAGCCAAGGTATTTTGGAGCATGGTGTGTTGAGTGAGGCACGACAACACCTTGTTTGCTTGTGATTATGAAAAATTTCACAACCACCATACAATGGGGGAAAAAAAGAAGGGTTCATTTCCCTCACTGCTCTGCTCAGATTACACATCCTGCTTTTTGTATGTTCAGGAGAGGTTTCCACTCTGTACCATCGAGATACGCAATCATCCCCTTCAACTCCTTGCCCCGCTCTTGTCCCGGAGCTAGCTACAGAGGGCTGGGGTACCTGTGACACTCAGCAGGGCTGCTGGGGCATACCTGAAAAGATGTCACTGCATTCTGAGTGATGTTTAGACATTCACACCTGTAAGAGGAATCTTATTTCTCTGAAAATTCTTTGAATGGGTTGGAGATTTGTTTGGGGGTTGTGTGAAATGCTAGAAGTTTAAAAGCAATAACGACTTGGCATTATGTAAAGTCAACAGACTACGAGAGGAGCCATCCCAGACTCATTTGTTGCTGGATAGTTGGGGACAGTCCCCTGGGAGGCAGACATGAATTAAACTTTAGAGGTGTATCCCAGAAGTAAAGCCCATTTCTCCTCAGTCTGGGATGACCACACAACCACTTAAACTGGGCAAATGAGCTGAGGACAATAGTTGCTTCTCTGGCTTCTGTATGCTCTGAAAATATCAGCTGAATCAAGTCCTGTAGGTGAGTAAAGTAGAGGAAAACTTTTTTTTTTTGTGGACGTGGATGGGATTTTGTGTGGGCTAAACACCAACTGTTCAGCATCTTTTGTGGATGGATCTAGCCCAACTGATCTGAAGTGGCATGTGCTGAGTGAAAAAATACATATCTGAGGGAGTTTCTGGCCATCATTTTATGGAAGAAAGGGAGAAGAAAAAGGCAGTCCTGTGAGTTTCATTTTCTTAGTAGGGGAAAGTTATCAGTGTTCTTCCCAGAGCAGTTCCAGGAACTATAATTATGCTTTTGTGTATCAAAGGAGAAGGGTGTTTACACCTGACCTAGTCTCTGGGTAGATGAGATATTCTGTCTTGGGAAATTGTCACCTTCAAGCTGGCTGCTCTCACACAGCTAATGCAGAGCACAGATTTCCCCCACAGTGTAGTTGTAGCAACCTGCCAATGTTCACCCAAGGCAACAGCACTTTTCTCTGTTTTCATAGCCTTTAGGTCAGACTCTGGCCTGACAAAAAGTGCTAATGTAGATTCTTCAGAGCTCAGTCTGTGATTTCCACTATAAAGCATTAACATCATAAAAAAAGTATTTGTATCCCAGCAAAACACATAATACAATTGTGATTTAGATACAGGGTAATTACCTGTAGTGAAGTCTGGATTGGTATGAGCATCACCAGCTCCTGGTCTTTCTGAACTCATGTCCAGCCTTTCATTGCACCCTTAGGCCTGCCCCAGGTCTGCTGCAGAAAGGGCTGTGATGAGCACCAGTGGTCCTAGTGCAAGGACAGTCCCAGTGCAAGGATAGCCATGTGCTGGGGACTCTGCTTGTGCTGCATCCTCACAGGTGCTGGTGCAGTTTGAGCCTCTGCTCAGGTATCTCACAGTTCACTGATGAGCAGAGCAAGTAAGGAGTATAAAGCTGCAGTCTGGAAATGAGATATAAATGCTGGATTATAAAATATGCAATTAAACAATGCAATTCAACTAAAATATTTTCCCCCTTTAACAGCCAGAAATAAACTTCTTTGATGAGGGCTCAGCTACGATTCCTTCTATATTGAAATAATTTCAGAAAAGTGCAGCCAGCTTCTAAAAAAGGCTTAAAATAAGGGATTTAATGAAACAGAGTTAAATAAACCTCCAGACCCAGCCATCCTTTCTGCCCAGGGCTGTCGGATCTGCTGGGCTTTCCCGGCACCCCAAGCCAGATCCGAGGGCTCAGCACAGTGATGCTGAACACGGGAGCCGCCAGTCCGGGGGTCGCGGACACGGGTGGGTGTGATGGTGCCGGGTGGGCTCCCGGCCGCGGGTGCTCATTTCCTGCTGCGCAGCTCCATCTAGGGGCTGCTGCGTGCCCGGGAGCAGCTGGAGCCCAGCATGTCCCACCAGGATTCCGGGAAAGGGCGCTGCCCTTGGCTGCTCCGAGCAGGGAGATGCCGTGGCTGCTGGAGCCTCAGCCTGTGCCGGCTCCGGAGCTGCCCCCAGCCCTTCTCGGGAGCGGCGGGGACAGAAGGACTTGGTCATCTGCGGTGCGGCAGTCCTGCCACCAGCAGGAATTGAGCCTGGGAAGCGCAAACAGGATTCAGTGTTTTGGGCAGGCAGAGGTGACTCCTCTTTGCAATGGCACTGGACACAAGGCTCTTAGAAGTATCCACTTTTCATCAGGTCTCTTCTCAAGCTTAATCTGAGTAAATTTCTTCAGTGAAAGGGTGGTCAAGTGTTGGAGCAGGCTGCCCAGGAAAGTGATGGAACCACCGTCCCTGAAAGTGTTAAAAAAATGTGAAGATATGGTGCTCGGG
The DNA here is from genome assembly GCF_965178545.1 of Coloeus monedula. Taxonomy (NCBI): domain Eukaryota; kingdom Metazoa; phylum Chordata; class Aves; order Passeriformes; family Corvidae; genus Coloeus; species Coloeus monedula. Next base: position 7,807,023 of record NC_138792.1, read on the forward strand.
GACATGGTTTAGTGATGAATCTGGCAGTGTTGGGTTAATGGTTGGACTTGCTCATCTTAGAGGGTTTTTTCAACCTCAATGATTCTGTGATTTTAAATTAACTCAGGCTTACCGTGAATTAAGCCTCATTTGGTGCAATTCACTCTGGTTCCCTGATCTTCATCCCTGTGGTGAAAGATGCTGTGCAATCCAGGGGCAGGGAAGCAGGCTCAAGGGCACTTCCAGTTCCCCCTCGGTGGAGGTATTGCTTACGGGGAGGAACAATACAGTGCTCAGGGAGCACAGCAGCCAGGAACCACGGCTCCTCTCTGAGCTCTGGCTGAGGTGGAGCTTTGCTGTCTTCGGGGCCACTTCTTTTGCAGGCAGTAGTGACCTACAGTTAAACAGAGCGAAGCCTGGGATGCTGACAGGGCAAGTTTCTGGTATGGTTTTCTTTGCTGAACTACGTAGAAAGGACTTCAGTAAGGTTTTCTGAGGAGGACCTTGTTTTCCAGCTCCTCAGGAGGCTTTGCATTGCTCACATCCCATGAAGTCTCTCAGGTGGGAGGAAAACATATGGAAAAGGTTGGGCTCTAGAAAGGAGTGGAACATTGCAGCCTTCACAGCTGGCATGAAGGGGGGTAAAAAAAGGCAGACCCTGTGGCATTATGCATTATCCTTCACAGAAGAGGTAAACCTAAAAGTGTGCAGATTCTGAATGCCTAACGTAGGGAAAGGGCTGGGGGAATCAAGCTGTGAGTGAAGGCACTCTGCTCCAGGCTTGCTGGAGAGCTGATGAATGGTAATACGATCAAAGACTAGTTGCCTTCAAATAAGAGGAAAACCAGCTCCAGGCCAGCTGACAGGTAACCTGCTGGCTCTGTCTGGTGCATATTCAGAAGCACATCATCAGCAGAGAGAGAGTCTGCACACAAAATCAAGACTTAAAAGATTTGCTAGGTAAGGTTCTCAGGGGAAAGACCTCAGTTTTGCCATAGCCATGAAAAGAAAACCCTAATCATTAACTGAGTTTACAGTCAATCACAGTTACATCATACTTATCCATTTTCCAGTATATCAGAATAATTTTGAGGGGGTCCCTCTAAGCTGAAGAAGAATTGGCTAGAAAAAAAAACCCTTTTCTGCTCTGTATGCAACAGTCACCACGTCTTAACATGACATTTCATTAAAGCCAAATTCCTACTAACCTCAGCAGAAACAGTAACAAGCACAGGAAAGACCAGCAAATGAACCATCTTCTAGCAAGAAAGTGGCAGTGAGATTCAATGAAATGTGAATATTACTTATTTAAGGAGTGATTGCCATATCATTGGTGGATGCCAGTGAAACAGGAACATCTGTCACCTGGCCTGGAGCTAATGCTCCCATTCCCATGTCCTGTCCTCCATGTAATCAGTGTATGACATTTGCTGCTGCCTTGAAACAAAGCTTTTAGTGTTTTATATTTTCCAACATGCTTAATTAGCAACTTTAATAATTGTCTGTGAATTTCAGCATGAGGGGATGATAGAGCAGAGACCTTTCATGCAGCACCAAATGGATAACTTACTGTGGAGCTGCCAGAACTACTGAAGCAGCCAGTTCAGTTCCAGAGAAGGGAGAAGGAGGGGATGCAATCCTTTGGTGTAATGGTGAAAGGCCTGACAGAGGGAAAGTGGTGTTTTCTCATTTTCACACAGAGAACAGAAATGTGTGCTTTTGTGGGGAGGGAAGTCATGGGGCAGAGACATGAGGTAATGGAAAATTATGACAGTGGAAAGCAAACAGAACCCTGCCCAGACTTCTGCACCTCCAGGTACTCTAAGGCTCTCTGTTCTTCAACATCTTCTCAAAACACACAAGTCCCAACATGCAGACCAATTACGGAGGAGCACTGATGTGTTTGTCTGTGTGCTGAAAAGACTAGAGGTAATGAGTAGTCTTCACCTGAAAGGAGGGGCCATCCTGTCAAAAGGAAAGGCTGAGAAATACTGGTCTCTGCAGCTCACAGGGTGCTTTGCCCCCTTCATGTCTCCCTGTGACTGCATCCCATCCAGCCAGGGTCTGTGAAGCAGGGTCCTTCACTGCCTGCTAGAGAGCTGCTCTAAGAATCCCTATCTGTCCCTAAGTTCACCAAGGGGTCTCCAGTAGCAGGCTTGAGGGTTTTGTCTTTTCATTGGTAGTTTTATGTAAAAAAACAGAAAAAAATTAAGCCTAAATCCTGAGAAACTCCAAAAGCCTCAGGTGTTTTCCCATGTGAGTTTTAAGGGCTGAAAGTTGTGTTCCTGGTGAGGTCTCAGAAGAGCTTCAGGAAGGGTTTCCATATGCCTAAGAAGAGGATCACCAGTTCTGGTGTGCAGAGGAAGTGATGACTTTCTCCTATCTTCTTGACATCTCCAGATATGAAAATCTCCAAAGCTCCAGATCTTCATATTCCATATCCTTCCTGTGGTTGAAGACAAAACAAATGAGTATTTGCGTTTTTAAGGTGTAGAAATGAACCATCCTCATAGATACTTGATTACACAGTTGTACAGTGAGTGCTGCCCAGTGACACATGCTGCACTCTCCTTTTTCCCAGAGCAAAGCTGTCACACGTGCTTGGATACAGCGAAGTGCTTCACTGGGAGCCTTCCCTGAGTGAGGAAACTCTGTTGATTGATTCTGCAGCATCTCCTGGTGACTTGCTCCTCCTTGTGCCCAAGAGGAAAGCTGGGCAAGGAGAAAAGCCTGACTTGCACCTCTCCATCCTTCTTGGTGGACAAAATATGAAGCATGCAACTCAGTAAATTAAATCTATATATTCATGGTATCCTTTGAGCAGTGTTCATTCACCTGAAAGCCAAGCTAAGGCTCTGGCTGGATTCAAACGTCTTTTGGGTGAGTACTGGATCCAAACAAATAATTCCTGTCACTGTAGCCAACCTTAGAGAATTTTATTAGTTAAGATGCCAAATGCAAAGGACAGAACTGAAGCCACAGTGTCAGTTAAAATTTAGCTACTCTATTAATTAAGTCTGGCTTCCATCCTAACCTGCTGGCATCCTGTGTGGCAATAAGAGTATTACCATTCATTTTACTGGAGAATGCAAATAACATCACTTTCATACTGATGGATGGCTTAGTATGTAACAGGATGGTGGAAAAGCTGGTAATTTTATAAAAGTTTATAAATTTTGTTGTGTGCATGGCCCAGTGTTCTGGATCTCTGCAATGCTTTCCAGGACACAGGACGAACAGGGACTATTTTTTGTGTCAGCTGCAGTGAAAATAAAATAGAGATTTTCAGGAGCGGTGAGAAGGGGAAGCAATTTTCATGTAACTGATGTTGTGAAGCTCATCAGAAATTCTTCACATTTAGGACTGTTTCAACAATGAAATGACAGGTTTTTAAATCCTCCCACACAGTGCAGTCACATAGTAGTATCACTAATTGTTGTAATATAGTATTATTTACTCCCAGGCACTCTCTTTCTTATTGCTGGTTTAAAGTACATGTGTATGTATGTGTTCGTATCTGTCAGTCTTCTGTCTACACCAAAACTTTCTGCTTTCTGTCTGCAAACAGCATCACCCTGTTGTCATCTGACCCCAAGTGCTGGGGAAGGCTGTAATGTAACCACTCGGCCAACCTGACTGCCAGGAATGTCTTCTACAGCAGAAGGAAAGCCATGTGGGCATGGCCATGATCCTGCCCCTGCAAAGGACCCTTTCCCTCTTACTTTCCACTAATATTGATCTGAAAGCCAAAGGGGAATGCTTCCCACCAGGCCCTTCCAAAGAACAGGGGAATGCTTCACAACCAGCCCCTACCAAAGAACTCACTGGAGACCCCAGTTTCTTCCTGCTTCTTCACACCTGCAAGCAAGGAACAGCTGAGGGCAATTCTGCTGCTGAGGGCATCTTTTGAAGGAAAAGGGCTGTCATCCCAGAGCTAGTAGGCATAAAGTATTACAGTTCCCATTGCATAAAACGACATGCTTTTTATGAGCAGACAGTATGCAAGCCGTAAAACCCCTGAATGTTTTTGTACTCTGTGAAATGTGTCTTTAGATCTGTCCAGGGAACAACAGCTTTTCCAGTTTATTTGTATGGGTGGATTTAAGGAACACATTCAAAATTTGTCGTGCAATCCCCTGCTATTTTGAGTGGGGGATTGCTCTTCCCCTACTACTCCCAGTGCACTGAGCCCAGGTCTGGAGGTTAATGTGCCAACCCCAAAATCTGCTCTACTGATACAAGTTATTGCCTGATTGCATTTGCTCTAGCCACTCTCTTGCTTCCAGTGGTGCCTGTGAACTCAGCAAGAGAAGAGGTTTTTTTCTCTGTCACCTTCTGGGACCTGGTGCTGCCTAGCTGCCCCCATTCGGTGCCTGCAGAGCACTGGCTGCCACAGGACAAATCCCCTCCAGGAGCAAGCTGGAAGAGGGGGAATGGGGATGGTGGCAGGTAGAGCTCATGCCTGTGCCTCAGCCCTAATTAGTTTTCTAGTATAGGTTCAGGTAAATTCCTTAGAGACTCAGATAAGGAAGATGAACACCTAACACAGAATAAATGCAGAAGACACCACATACGAACGGTTTAGTGCTTCTGTGTTTGGATATAAAGGTAGAAGCATCTCCAGGCTTTCATGGCTTTCCTGGGCTCTTAGAGCAGTCCAACAGTTCTATCTTTGTTGAATATTTTTTTCTTACAAAATTTCTTTTGTTAACTAGAAAATAATCTCCCCTTTGTGACAAAACCCTTCTGGCTAAGGTGGAAAATGTTCGTGGTCTGCCTCAACTAAACAATAATGTGATGTTATCTAACAATCTAGTGTGAAATTAGTCAAATGTGACTTTTTTGCCCATGTTATCAACTTGCAATCAAGGAACAGATTTTAAGCAAATGAAGAGGTAGAATTTCTCTAAATTTAATTGTTGTTGTACTCTTTTATCCTGATATAGTGGCAAATAAGTTAGAGAATTATCCACAGTCCCCCCTCCCCATCTTTTTCTGTCCCACAGAGTTACACTTACGGAAAAAGGATAAGTATAGGCACTCTAATGTCTCAGCAGTTGGGGGTAATGAGCTGAGCATTAATCCATCTATTGGAAGATCTTTGAAGAGAATGCTTTGATCCACAACAACATTCCCGGTGAGAAAAGAGGCACCGCCTGAGTCTTCACAGCCAGAGCCAGGTGCTGGTTTGATGTTCCCTGTGCTTCTGAGTGGGAACAGCCCCTCAGGTAAAGGGTGCAAAGAAAACAGTCCATGAACCAGTGGAATGAGGTCATTGTCTAGGGAGCTCAAAACCAGAAAACCAGAAACTGTGGCCATGCAATGTAAAGAGTCCACTGGTTAGAGACCCCACTGAAACTCCTGTCATGCCTCACCAATAGTAAGATTTCTTCTGTTTCAAGAGCTTTCTTGTGGTCTCCTTAGGCTGTGAGTTTCCTTTCATGTATTGGATGTTCCTGTTAATGTCAAAGCTATTGTCATGGCTGTTGTTAAATTGTTTAATGACCACTGTGTTAGAGTTTAAATAATTCTGTACTGTACTGGGTTACATGGCAAGGTTTTGGTGGAGGAGTCTATAGGTTGAGAAGACACCAGAAGCTTCCCCTTTGTCAAAGTCAGTGCCACCTGGCAATAAGACAGACCCACCACTGGTCAAGGATGAGGCCATCAGAAGCACCACCCCTGTAAGTCTCCATCTTCACAAAAACCTTCTGCATTTTCCACAGCTGACTATAGCTGAGACAGCAGTGGGAAGGGGATATGTTTTCCATGCATTTGTGCTAACACACACTACTTTTTGGAAAAGTACCCCCCCCCCAAACCTGCAAAAAAATTTGACACTGCCCACTGTGTAGTCAGCACTGTTTGTCTGGGCAGGGGTATAGAATATCACATACTGGTTAAACTGCATGTAACATGTGAGACTGTTTACATTTGCCTCTACAGAAAAAGTGCCTCTTTCCTTCGGTATCTAGAGTTTCACCTGACACTGTAAGTATTGGTTGACTTGTGTCAGCTGTGGGAATGAAGCCTTTCCCACTCTGTTTATGTAGGTGCCACAGGTATTACACAATGCATGTGGAAGGCAGCCACTTCCATCAGTAACCCTGTGTTTTCATTGCAAAATGACAGCAATAATAGAGAGAGGTGAAAATTACACTGTGAGACTTCTGAGCTCCATTAGCTAATAGGGGTGCCTGAGCTCTTTTCTCTAACTTATCTTGGGATGTGCAATAACAGGGAATATAGCCCTATAATGCCCAGAGAAATGCTTTCTTTTCCAACCCAAGCATTAATGTCACTGTGGTTCTATTCCCACAGAAGATGGGTGGTCAACTATGTAACATGCTCTGTGTTTGCTGGGCTTTCAGCCAGCTATCACGGAAAATTCCAAACAGAGTTAGCCAATCCATAATTTCACCTTTAATGAAACATCTTTTCTGGGGTGTAGGTGTTCACAGAACAGATAAATAAACTATTTATTTATGTATCATCCTTTTTGATACATTACCATGGAAACAGATCATGAAAAAAAAATACTCTCAAGCAGGTGGTTTTGTTTCTAAATACTGTCTTTTCAGCTTTCACCTTTCCAGCTCTGCTCCTGTTGGGGGATTGGATTCTCTTTCTCCATCTGCCACTAGATGGTATTGCTTTAGCAGGCACCTTCCTGCCTCTTCTGCACCCTTGAGACACAGACCCCCAGGAAAGCAGGGCTGCCTGTATTTTTTATATTCTTCAATCATCTCCTGGCAAATTTTGTTGAGGACAAAGTCCTAGAATAGCAGATATTTAGTCCCACAATTGACAGCTTCATGTGCTTGCAGCACAGTTTCTGCTTAAGGACAAGTTTTATATTTGATCTATAATCCAGAAGGTAAGACAGGTTTGTGGTCTGGCTGAAATGTCAAAATACCTGATGTATAAAACTTGAAGCAAGCAGACAAAACTTGGCATACTCCAGGTCTTTTAGCTAATACAGAAATGTAAATAAAAGGCTTCTTTTTCTTACACAATTGCAAAATTTTTCTAATAGTTTTGTATTTCCTTTATGTGCTCATAAAAGAAAAGCAGCTAATATGCAGGAAGTTATTCGGCAAAATGTTATTAGTCTAGGAGACATCATTGTGATGAGATATGAAGTAACTTCATATTAAAAGTTAATGACTTGGACTGTTCAGCCTTAAATGATTTTCTACTTTCTAATCCTTGATATGCATCTTTATGGTAAGTTTATATGATGTGAGACTTATTCCACTTTTATATTTCCTTGTTTTGTTGTTTTGTTATTAAACTGTCTTATGTCATTTCTTTCCCTACTGGGGAACCAAACAGGAAAGTCAAATCGGAAGTGGAAAGAACATCCTCTAGTGATTAAATGTTCTCTATACCCACATTCGTATTTTTTCGGTGATCCAATTTCTATCTTAAATGTAAATTAACTTCACTGATTTTTTTTCTAAATTATTTTTAATTGCTTTACTTGTTTATAAGTAAATAAAACCTGCTCCCACATTTCGGGTGAATGTTGTGATTGGCTATCTGGAATTTTATTAGGTGTTTTGAAGAACTGTTTGAAAGTTTTAAGCTCAAGTTACACGGCAAACCTTTCTTGCATCCCCATCCAACTGAGTAGGGGCTACAAGGCTCCCCCTGGTCCATGCCAGCCCCTTCCTGTCCCCCTCATGCAAACTGTCACTTTGTTGGCTCAGGTGGCAGTGGATTTAAAGGTGAGGAGGGCTCTTCTATTTTAGAAGAGCATAAAATTGGTTGGTTTACAGTGAAAGCATGATCCCAAGACCCAGACCTGACCCTGTAAGTGCTGAACAGCTTGAACTCTGCTGCATCTTAACAAACACAAGGGAGCTGCTGGCTGAGCTTTGTTCATTGCTGGGGAAAAAAAAAGCTTTTAACAGAATTCACTTTCTTTCTCATGCATACCAGAGAAAACAAAATAGAATACCTCAGTATTCGTATTCAGAGTGTAGAAAATCAATACTGCAGACAGTGCTGCTCCTTGCTTTCCGCCTTTACACACTACAGCTGCTGGTACTCATTTAGTGTCTACTGCCTCCAACCCAGGTGAGGGAAACTCACTCTGAGTAAGATCACAGTAAGTAAGATCACAGCAGGAACTACCAAAACCAAAGTGCTTATTTTCTCATCTTACTGATTGCAAGGAAAACAATCCTCTCATGTTTCTTCTCTTCCAGGGTAGCAGGATGCCATGGTGGCCCAAGAGGGGAAGAAGAGGCCCCTGTGCTATGCCTTGTGCTATATGGCACTGCAGCAAGGAGCAGGGCAGAGGCTGCAGGAATGCTGGAGGGCTGTACACTTCAGGGAAAGATGAGGAAGGAGTCGTGTGGAGTTAGTGACTCACATGATTAAGGTTTGGCATGGCTGAGTGGCAAGATAACAACGTGGTTTTACCATAAAAGGGGCAAATATGTTATTACTGTGGTATATGAGATTCGATTAAATGGCAACGTCAGTTAAACAGCTTCCAGAGCTTTTGTTTGGAAGCTTGCAAGGCTTTGTTTCCTGCAAAAGCTGTTCATTGAGTATTAATGATTAGTTCCCCTGCAAATGAGACTGATTGCACAGTAGAGATTGCAACACTGGGCTTCTGTTGGAAAGCTGGGTTCGAGTCCATCCCTTGGTGAGTATTTATTTAAGCAGAGTAGCTTCAGCAGGAATGTGAAGGAGTAGCTTGAACAGAGTGTAACCTTGGAAATGCTTAGTGCTCATCAGGCTGGAGGAGTGTGAACTCTGCAGGAGTCCTTGGACTCTCATTTGCAGCACCTATTAGTTATGATGGGGACTGTTTCTTTCAGATTTTGAACAGAATTTTTTTTTCTTTGGCTGGAGAAGGAATTTCAGTTTAATGCCTGGAGACCAGAAAACCTTTAAGTGAACAAGCCTCCCTCCTAACAAGACAACATAGAGACAATTTGCAGTCTCGCTTAACCCTGTTTTATTTCATTTGTAGTGTTTTGTGCTGTGAGTTCATGAAAATATCTCCATACCATAGGTTTTATTGGCTCCAAGACCACGGCCATTTCCTGGAAAGCCTCAGCCTTCACCCAAGACATTTGACAGCAGTTTTACCTACACAAACCCTCTCCATCCCCGGAGGAAAGCACCTGTAAGCAGCACTAATTGTCCTGCTGTTCCAAGATGGCAGTGAGTCTGCTCGGGGTAGTTTTCCCGGTAGAGATGACCTCGCTTAAGCCCAGCTGAAGCCACTGCTGTGGTCCAGGTCCCAGGCTGCCTTCTATCCCCCCATCTCTCTGGCCCTCCATTGTTCCGTCCCTCTGTCCCTTCATTCCTCAGTCCCTCCATCCTTCAGTCTCTCCATCTCTCAGTCTCTCCGTTTCTCCTTCCCTCAATCCTTCTGTCCTTTCTTTCCTCCATCCCTTCATCCCTGCATTCCTCCCTCCCTGCGTCCCTCCACCCTTCTGTCCCTGCGTCCCTCCATCCCGTCCGTCCATCCCGTCCCTCAGCCGGCCGGCCGGGCTCGCTGCAGTACTCACCGTCCACCGCTAGGCCGCGCCAGCCGCAGGGTTGCTATGGCGACGGCGGCGCTGCTCCCCGCGCATGCGCGGCCTTGTGGCGGCTTCCGGCGGGCCCGACGCGGCGGCGGGGCCGCGATGGAGCGGTTCGGGCCGGGGCCCGTGAGCGCCGTGCCGGTGGCCGAGTTCAGGCCGTGAGTCCCGGGGCGGCGGGGGAGGGGCCGTGCGGCGGGAGGGCCGGGCGGTGGGGTGCCGGGAAGGCTGCGCGCTGGGCCGCGGCGCGGGGGAGCGCGCCCAGCACCAGCAGCCCGCGGCGGGGCTGCAGCCACGGGGCACCCGGGCAAGAGCGGCCGCGGGGCGGGAGGGGAGCGGCAGCTCGGGCCAGGAGAAGCTGGAGCGGGTGGAGGAAGATGCCCCCGGTTTGCCTTGGTCACGCTGCGTAACCCTGGGCCACCCCGAGTTCCGAGCGTGGGGGCTGCCGGCCCTCAGGGAAACGCGCCGAGCTAGGCTGAGCTTATACACGAATGTTGGTTTTTGCTGCGTAGGGGAGCGATGAGAGTATGTCAGTGTAAGAAAAGTATTTGTCAGCAGTGGAGTTTTTAACTTCGGTAATAAGCTGGAGGTCATCTTACTCTTCTATGGGTAAGTGTTGATAGAATGGTTTCTAATTTGCATAGGGGAATTTTGAATGCAGTTATGCTCTTCACCCTGACAGTCCTTCAGGCAAACGCTAGTAAAGGAAAAGAATTCGAATGTTTTTCTTTTTTTAAGCTACCTAGTATGCTGCCTAAATATATGGCAGTGCATGAGCAGCAAAAAGTGCTGTTGGCTGCAGTGTAGAAGCTGTGCATGGCTGCACATAATTGTCAGAGGATGAGATCTTTTTTTTTCTTCATTTCCACTTTTTTTTTTCCAAAGAAAAACACACATATTTGTGTTTCAACGCCCTAAGGACGTCCTTGAATCAGGCAGTCTTTGAAAGTCAGAAGAGTATTGCCTGGCTTACATGTTCACTTCAGCATAAAATAAGGTAGTCAGCCAGGCAGAGTGAGTGAGAACTGGTGGAAGCACACACAAAGCCAAGCTGTATGTGGTGTTTTGTAAACACAAAACCTGTTCTAGCAGATCAGGTTCAGGGAGACCCACCCTACCAAGTACATAAACCTTCATAAGCCCTCTCTTGCTAAAGGTCTTCTAGGTTTAGAAGACCTTTGCCTGTGAAGGTAAAGTTTTAGTGTAGTGGCTGCATGTTCTGAGTGTTGCTACGCTTATTTCAGCTTTCTTAGTTAAAAACTGAGAAATTATTTTTAACTAGAAGAACAAGACCCAGTAAAAAGGAACTTGGAGTAGTAAGCTGTTAAATTCATTCAATGTACTTCCCTTTCTATCCCAGCCTGTAGGATTCATCATTTTCCTGGACTTGTAGTTACTTTAAAAAAAAAAGGGAACTTGGCAAGTTTTAATGCAGAGTACTGTCATATGACAAATGCATGTGAAACTAATACTAGGCATTTAATAATTATGCAGTAATACACTGATAAACATATTAATATAATCCTCCAGTGTTACAGTGCTTGCAAAGCAGTAACAGGGAAAAATCTAAAGATTGTTTTTAATTTCGTTTGTGAGCTTAGACTGGCAGAATCATTACATTGTTTTGAGTAGTGTCATTTTTGTTGCAGCCAGCAAATGCATGCTCCAAGTCTTTATTGCTTCTAAGCAATACAGTTACTCAGTTCTTGAAAAGTAATTGGCTTCTGTTTGGAACAAGTTCTTGTCCTGTTTCAGGCATATATGTTGTGATCTTCTTTTGTGTGTAACTTCTCTTATTTGTTTCAGAAATGAGGGTTCATTAACATCAACTTTAAGAACGCTTCTGTTCTTCACAACTCTAATGATTACATTACCTGTTGGGCTATATTTTTCATCAAAGGCTTATGTATTTGAAGGTAATTCTGTTTCTGCCAATTAGCATTATTATTACAAAAATAGAGGAAAAGCACAATCCTCTAATAGCATCTTTGTTCTTCCTGTTTTGAATATTTGTATACAAAGAAAAGGTCCTCTAATGTCTAATTAGAACAGAAAATCATATAAATGGTCAGTGTATCCTTACCTGCCCTGTCTGCAATCCAATATGTGCTGTTTGTTATACAATGGTTTACACAGTACAGAGGTGCATTGTTCCCCTTACCTAAGGGGTATTTAATACCACCCTGCTGCAGACTTTTGTCAGAATCATCAGGGATATGTTTCCTGCAGGTATTGCAAACTAATCATATGTTTGAGACAGAACAATGTTGTTTATGAGGTTTATATTCTGCCTTTTGAAGCACATGTGCATTTAAACAAGTTATATGCGATTTCAGATATTGAATGTGGTTGCTTGTAGAGCTTTCTTTTATTAAAAAAAAAAAGGAAGAGGGATTTTTGGCTGTTTGTTGAACAAGCATCTGTGTTGTAGTCCTGATTCTACAAGGCTTTAATACTTACCTCGTGCAGTTCTAGGAAGTTATCTCCTTTAGAAGTGGGGAGGAGAAGGGGAGAAAGCAGCTGCTTTTAAGAGCAGTTTATGAGTGTGTAACTGAGTTGTTCTGAGACAATTCTCGTTTGGTGTGTACTGCTGTATGTAGTACATAGAAGGCTCAAAGCTTGTGAAGTCAAGATCCTTTTTAGCTTTTTTTTTTTGAGGTGCAGCAAGCTGAGCTTTAACTTTTCTGTGTCAGTTAATGGCAAGATCCATCAACACTGAAAGGATTGAGTTTGTGTTTGCAGGGTGGTGGTTTTGGAGTGCTGTAATGTGTGGGGCTTGTTTGCTTTTGGGGAGACTTTGCTGGTTTTATTTAAAATTAATTAAGGGAAACAATATTTCAGTGTTGATCTTCTAATATTTGAAGGTTTATTTGAGGTGCATTCATGTACCTTAACTGCTGACATTATTGTTTTACAGTCTAAATACAGAAGGTAATAGTCCTCTAAATTTGATTGTTCTTCTATTGTTTCAGTTACAAATTAATCATAGAATTCTCCCCCTTCTTCCTCCCACTTCCCTCCCCCATTTTACTGCCCCAGGAAGAGAGTTACACTTAGGAAAAAAGGATGTTGAGGTTTGTTTGGTGCTGGAAGATACTAACAGAAAAAATGAATGTTGTAGAACTCTAAGCTGTTGATATCAAATCTAGGATATTTAATCTTAAATCTTGAATACTGCTGTGTTGCTTTGTTCCAGAAATAGTTTCAAGGCCTTTAACTATCATGGTGAATTCTTCCCTGTGAATTGTTTTGAGCTCAGACTTTTGCTACAGGAGTAAACGTAACTTTAATCTTTAGGGAGAATTGTGACTTGCCATGTCAGAGTTCCTAGCTCATAACTAATATTCTTTACTTTCTTTGTTTTCTCAGGTTCCTTGGGAATGTCTGACAGAGACAGCTATTTTTATGCTGCCATAGTTGCTGTAGTCACTGTCCATGTGGTGCTTGCTCTCTTTGTTTATGTAGCCTGGAATGAGGGGTCGCGGCAGTGGCGAGAAGGCAAACAGGACTAAAATGAAGATCATTGGTGTCTGGTGTCCAGAGACTGTAAATCAGATTTTTTTGTGAGCTGAAGGAAAAGCATTCTTCCAAATGTCTAATACACATGCACAAAGAGGAGGCTGATGCCTCGGTTGTGGTTAAAATAAGACTTGTGCTCATCTTGACTGTGTTCTGGTGTTTTCTGTAATGGTGATGGAAGTTGTTCTTTAGCCAGCTTCTACTGTGTTGAGCTGAGGAGGCCTTCACCTGCAATTAGAGTGGAATAATTATATAGTTTTGAAAACTCCTGTAGCTACTTTTGCCATGCCTAGCATTTTTCTGGCTTGCTCTGAAAATAATACTGGCATGAAGCAAGCATTACATTTTCAAGGAATTAAATTGCTGCTTAAAAAAGCTACATTACTTACTATCCAGCTACAGTGGAAAAGATGGAATTTCACTTTGCTGTGAATACTTTCCTGATTTATATGTGTTGTGGTTTAACTCCAGCCAGCAATTGAGCACCATGCAGCTGCTCACTCACTCTGACCCCTCAGTGGGATGAGTGGGGGAATCAGGAAAGCAAAGCGAGAAAACTCATGGGTTGAGATAAAGACAATTTAATGCATAAAGCAAAAGCTGCACAAGTAAGTGTGTTGATTTTCAGTACAAATTCAAACCATAGCCCCGTGGTAGCTATTATGAAGAAAACTACCTCTATCCCAGCCCAAATGGACACAGTGGGATAGGCATAATTAATCTATATCTGAGTTTAGAAGTAATTTAAAAAGCAGAATTGTTTAGAAACTCAGGTGATGTCTTTCTAATGTGAAGTACAATTTTTTTTAAAAAAATATTTTTAACTGCAGTGTAAAATTCAATCTTTAATTTTCTTTTGGGAGGACTGTGGTATTATGCGTTGCTCATCTTTCTCCTCTTCTGCAGTTTATCCTGATGATGCAAAGGAAAGGGCATAGCATATTTTTTTGTATGTCTTTATTCAGGTATGTATCTCCTTGCTATTTGCTGAAGTGTGCAGTTGGATTTCCTGTGGTAAAGCACTGTCAGTAACAGTCATAAGCTGCTGTAATGGCTGATAGGGGAAGAAGCAAGAGCAAACAAGCTGTAGTTGTCTGCAAATGGTGTCCTTTGTGAAGCAGAGGACACAAAAGTGACCACATGGAAAATCGGCATCTCTTCGTAACTACTTACTTGTACACTGTGAAATGATACAATATGTTGATTGTTTTCTTTTTTCCTTGGTTGTGCATAGAACTTCCTGTAGTCAAACCTTAGTGAGATTTTTGTGTTGTAGGATAACATGAATTCCATTCCACTGTTGTGCTGTTGTTAGCAAGCTTTTTCATCTCTGGCTAAAACATTTTTCCTAAAGGTCCAGCAAGGCATAAAACTTTCCTAACCCTGATGATGGTTGTTAAGCTGTTGTGCTTGAGGTCATTCTGTTAATTTGAATTTTCCAGTTTATCGTATTCGCTTAGCCTTTCTTGGAAGTTTTTTGCTTAATACAGGGCTTGGCATGGTTTTGGTGCTGCATGTCTGTGGTAAAACTTACGTATAAATGAGGCAAAAATTGGTTATCTGTGCCCAGTGGCTTGAGAATTATGTCCCCGAGCCTCATTCCTGTCTTGTCCACTCCTGTCCATAAGCACCATGGCACACTAATGCAAGTCAGTTTTTACACTTTGTTTCTGCCATGTTACCTTTTCCCATCCAGAGCCCCATTGTCAGGTTGCTGCTGGCAAACTGGAGAATCATCTCAGAGTACTTGAAGTGCAAAGTCACTTTGTACATGGGCGTATTGGCTTCCTGTTCTCCAGTGTATGAAGTGTATGTTGTGTGTGCTGAACACTTTTTGAATAATGTCTTTAATACTGCACATGTAGAATACAGCTTAAGCAAAAATATAGCCCTGCTCAATACGTTAGCTTTTTTTTTTTTTTTAATTAAAGTGGAGAATAAAGGAAGAGTTAACACTTGTGAAATAAAGAAGTTGGAGTTTGTTTGGTATTGGAAGACAGTGGGAGTAAAAATGAATGTTACAGAAGTCAAAGATGTTGACTTCAAGGGGGAACACACCTGCCATGCTGTATTAGCTGGGTCCTGTGCTATGTCTATTTCATGTTTCATGTAGCAGAATCCCTAGACACAAAGTTAATTTCCTAGGAGTAATGGGAAAAGAATTCCTTATTATAACTGTTTAGTTACAAAAATCTGACAAGTTTGGCCTCTGCTGTATGTGCAGGCACTCTTAATGTCTCAGCAGTTGGGGGTAATGAGCTGAGCATTAATCCATCTATTGGAAGATCTTTGAAGAGAATGCTTTGATCCACAACAACATTCCCGGTGAGAAAAGAGGCACCGCCTGAGTCTTCACAGCCAGAGCCAGGTGCTGGTTTGATGTTCCCTGTGCTTCTGAGTGGGAACAGCCCCTCAGGTAAAGGGTGCAATGACAGCAGCCTGTGAAGCGTTGTCCCCCTGCAGCCCAGGGAGGTCCACAGGGACCATTCTCTTCCCTGCCTCCTTGCCAGCGGTGGGGACCCACACTGGAGCAGTCTGTTCCTGAAGGACTGTACCCACACTAGAGCAGTTTGTGAGGGGCTCTCCTGGGGAGGAAGGAGGGCAGGAACAATATGTGAAGAACTGATCACAACACCCATTCCCTGCCCCTCTGTGCCGCTGGGGGGGAGGTAGAGAACTTGGGAGTAAAATTGAACCTGGGAAGAAGGGAATGCTGGGGTGAAGGTGTTCTATTTTGCATCACCCTACTCTGGTTTGATGGGTAATAAATAGATTTCCCCTAACCAGGTCTCTTTTTCCCATGATGGTAATTGAATGACCTGCTTGTGCTTGTGTCAAGGCAGGAGCCTTTTACATTTTTGCTCCCCTCTGCATCTGAGAAAGGGGTGTGATAGCACGATTGTGATGGGCATTTGGTGCCCAACCAGGGTCAAACACACCACACGTAAACTGATAAAAGTTGTAAGCAAATCAGAATTCTTGTTGGTTTGATTTTTTTTATTTTCTATAGAATGGTGATGTAAAACTTTTAACAGTGTAGTACTGTAAAGTGGTACTGTAAGTTTGTTAATTTTACTACTAGGAATGGATTTGAGACAACTCTTAAAAAGACAACTGGGAAAACTGTCTATGTAAGTGCTTCAGTACTTCACAGTTGCCTCTCACTTAATGGTCCATCATGTGTTTGCATGGGTTGACAATTAGTTTAGCTAAAGCAAGCAATTGTATCTCACAGTGAACAAATACCTTGAGACAGATTGTAGCAGAAATTTTCCAGAACATTTTCCAAGACTGAATAGACAGTGGGGGAATTGAGAAGTGGGAAATCAGTGACTTTTCTTTAGTTTTTTGTCTTCTGTACTTGCCATCTCTGTTTTTTTAAATGCCTGCAGGACACTGTGGTGGTGGGTACAGAGCGTGCAGGTGAGTGAGCAGCTTTGGTTTGTGCTTAGGGATGCCTGACTTAACTCATTATTAACTGCCAGCACTGAGTAAGAAGTCTCCAGAGCAAATGGTGATGGTGGTGATCATGCTGTTAACAGGAATTATTGATTAAGGTACATGAACTTGAAACAGTCTTTACAGTACACTTGAAACAAAATAAAGCACTGCCTACCTGTATCTTGCATTGTAAGAAAGGACCTAGTAATAACTCTCAACATTAAGAAAAAACCAAAACCCCAAGAAAACAGCCAAACACAAAAATGACAACCGTACCCTCCAGAAGGCCCAAGCTCCTGTGTTATTTTCACACTCAGGCTGATTGCAGGCTGGAGGCTGTGGTTTTGCCGTGCTGCTAGAGCAGCATGACAAACTAGAGGGCAGGCTTTGCTACCTGATCACTGAAGGGCATGGGGAAGGTGTGGTGCTCGAGAAATTATGTTCTCACTTAGTGTGTTGGTGAACAGTAAAATGTTTGCTGTTACTGCAGTTTTGGTGGGTTTTAGCCTGCTGTAACTACTGTAGTTAAACTGTGCTTAGGCTTCTGACAGCCCTTGCAGCTGGACAGGGTGTGCTGAGAGCCTCAGGCAGGGGTATGGTTGGTAATAGTTCAGATGAGTAAGAGATGGGAAAGCAAAGAGCCCTTAAATAACCAAGTGAGCCACACACGTATTACAAAACACCGTATTTTGAGTATGACAAATGTAGGTAGGGTGTAGCCCATAGGGCAAGAGGAGAAAGGGGTCCTGAGAAGCCAGGGAGTGACTCGGGGAGATGGGATGAGAGCTGGAATGTGCTAGCATGGCTTGATATATGATGGCAGAGCCACCATATGTTTTGTTTGGAAGTGTTTATTCCACTGTTCTTCAAGGGATTATGTGGAACCATTGGTCTGAAATATTGAATGTAAATCATACAAAATAGTGAGGTAATTCCATTTTAAACTTTCAGCTAAAGTTGTTCATAGGTTTACAGCTTTGCTCTGTGAGATCTGGGACACATTTATTCACTTTGTCTTGCACAAATCAGCATTGTTACTGACTCTGAGTCATCTCATAGGACATGGTCAAGCCCTTGGAGTGTAAATATTTCTTTAAAAATACCAAAGAGCAACTGCCATTCTAATGTTTCATTAGCTCCAATCAATTGTCCATTTAAGGGAGACACAGAAGCTGTTTGTTTGAAGTTGACAGGGAGCAGAGCTTATTGTGTCCCTGTAAGAGGAGGCCCTCAGGTGCTTGAATGGGGCTTGCAAGAAGAAATTGCTGTATGATTCAGGGCCGCCACACTCATTCTCTCATCTGAAGATACACCAATGTCTGAATTTCTGAGCCATTGGCATAGAACTTGAGTCTCTTTGTTAGGTGAAACACAGTGTTGTGTGACAATGCTGAGCTGTAGTTGTAAGACAGGAAATGGAGGTAGACTCTTGGGACTTGAGCTCTGTTTGAACCTAAGGCAGTAAGAAAAAGGATGGGGAAAATGCATGTGGATTCCTGTAAAAAGCAGTTTTTTTAGCTGCTGGTCTCCAAGTTCTGAAACCACGAGACAGAGCCAGTCGAGGTCCTGCTTCAAAAGGCAGGGATACTGACTGGGAAGCTTTGTGGAGAAGGATGCCCAGGGTGAAGAGCTAGGAAAGTTGAGTAGTTAATTTGGTGACTGGCTGGCTGAATGCCTGGGACAGAGTTTTTTTGGTGTTGGTTTGCTGTCACACTTCACAACCCTTTTGTCCTACCAGCTTTGGACGGGATGTTCTTGCTGAGATGATTCCCCTGTGTGCCCACTGTTTGGAGGGGTGATGAGGTGCTTACCTGCAACTGTGCTCTTAAAACAGTACAAACTGCTCACAGGCCTGCAAAAAAAGCTGTTGCTGCTTTTAGCTGGCACATGAGACACTGTGGTTTAATAGTTTTAGTGGAAATGGCCCAGGGCATAGGCACAGGGGGTATGTTATTAATTAAAACTGTTTTTAATTGAAGAATGATTTATGAGTGAGACTAATAGCAGTCAGAGATTAAGAACAAACACTGCTGTGGGTGTGGGCCCATGCTTCAGGCACCATGGAGAAGACATTTAATACCTTTGCAGTTCTTCATCCTCAAGATGCAGTTAGCATGCTTGAATCATTAATACAGTTCTGCTAATGTTGGAGATCAACTGGAAGTTTGTCTTCACAGCTGGAATGCTGCTCGTTTCAAGGGAATGATTCTTTGATGGGTAGGGGGGTTTGTGTCTGACAGAGAAGATGGAAGAATCCACTTTGCTCTCAAACCATGTCACACTTTGAGCCCCTTCGTAGAATAATTCCTACAGAATTAGCAAGTGTTGGGTGATTCTTAATGTGTAGCATTATGATAGAGCATGGTTTCCTTTACAAACTTGTGTTATGTCTGCAATACCATGTTTTTTTCTTCAGAGTAAAGTATGTCCTCACCAACAAATCCAAACTACAGGTGATTCTGATGATTTGGGTGTTGGAACTGTTTTGATGGCTGTTTGTGTTAGGTGCAGCTACCTATGTTTAAATGTGGAATGGCTGTAGCTCATCACTTGCAGGTTTTGCCCAGTATCCCTGAGATGGGTGGACACCAAATCCTGTGTTTAATAGAGATGCCTCTGCTGGCCTTATTGCTTAGGGGCTTCAAGGCAGCTCCCATTTTTACTAAGTGAAAACTGGACCTTGAGTTTTATATTTGAATTATAATGGCCTTTTTCTATATGGTAATGGCTGACTGATCATTAAGCCTTTATTGCTATCTAGCATTTATTTCTAACCTGTTATAGTTCTGCAGACAGCAGCAAGTTACTCCTTTTAGTACTTCTTCCTCTTTACCTTTCCTTGTTAAGTGCTTTCCATGGAAGCAAATCTTTCCTGTAGTGTGATATCTCGTGTGATCCCTAGTTAAGATTGTTGAAGTTTGTAAGGCGAGATAAGGTTTTTTTAACACTTGGTGGGTATTTTGCTTTCCTACCCATGTATTTTCAGAGTTGTTTGTTCTATCAGCTCTGATACTTAAAGCATGAAGAGGAAATAGTTTCCAGTTTTGTAGACAATTCCTGTATCAGTTATCTGTCATGGGCCTTTGGGAGGTGTAATTAGCAACACCAAAATAGCAGCACATTTCTGTGTTGTCAAATGCTTATTAGGTTCAGAACAGTCCAACTCTGCAGTCAAATGTTTTATTTAAGCATATTACAGGACTTGAAGACATGTAAGTGCACTGAGTAGCATTGGCAGTGGGATCCAGGCTGCTTTCATTTCTCCAGCCCTAAAAGAAAACTACACTGAGCCTTTTGGTAAGGAAATCTTAAGAGACCCTCTCAGGAATATATGATGGGTGCGGCTCTTCAAGATGCCTGCCCATGCCAAAATGCTGTGTTTGCTTTGTATCAAGCTTATGCAAGGGATTAATTTGGAAGCAGAGCTGCGTGGCTTGTGAACTTTCTACCACAGGTCAGCTGTGCTCTAACTGCAGGGTCCAAATTGCAATTTGATGGGATAAATGATTTTTGCATGTTTTTTATGGACTTTGTTCAAAAAGCAAACAGGTAATTCATCTCAGCCAGTAATTCTGCAGAGCAGTAGAACAAATTTGGTACAGTTCTAGTCAGTTAAAGAGGAAACATTGCAATAGTGTGTTGGATTACATAGGCATGAGTTCAGTTGATCACATCTGTATATGGATATAACACATGAACTGATTGACCAGTAAAGCTGACAGAGTAATTTATTTTGTGTTGTCTCCTTGAATTCTGACAAGACAGTTTTCTTTCAGTTCAAACTTGGCAGTTTGCTCCTCTCAGAGATTCCTATGCAGACTGATTGACCAGTAAGAGGAATTGATGTGTTTGTAGAAGCCAGTGTGCTCCAGATTCCTGTGAAGAGCAGGTGAGGATTTACATCGTAAGAGAAGTGCCCTTGCCTGCAATCCTGGCTTTTGGAGAATTAACAAGGACTGGTCCCAAATCAGATGATAATTGAAATGCAGAAAATGAGGTATTGGAGGTAACTGTGCCAGGACTGCTATGGTTTGGATGGGTAAGAAGACCTATCCATCAGTAACAAGATACCAACTGACTCTTCTTTTTCTCATTTGCATTCCTAGCACTGGGAAATCAGTATAAAGCCATCATTTACTCTTAACAGTCTTTGAAAAACACAATCTGTCTGTAATATTTCCTCAGGAAAAAAATTCTGCTTTAAACTAGGCTTTTGAGACTTGGTACAAATTTAAGCTGCTTTAGCCAAAAAAGGAGCTTTTGGATAAAACCGGTGGTGTTGTTGATGGATTTTTCTCTCCAGAATACACTGCATATTCCTTCTGTGCTAAAAACAAAGGTGAATATCAAAAATACTTCATGTGGCAGCATGTTACAATATCCAGATACCACTTGCCTTGCATGTGCTGCCTGCTCTTCTTGCCTCTGTTGCCAAAGAACAAGGTAGGATCCAGCTGCACTCAGTCTTATGAGCACACAGGGAGAGCTGGTCGCTGTCCTGAAGAGGTCACCGTACAACAAGATCAGTCTGGCCAAAGGGGTATTGCCAGCAAACACAGCAAATGTGTCCAGGTGGAAGTAGAGAGGTGTTTCGTGCAGTTAGTACAGGATAACTCCTGGAGTCATTGGACCTGGCCTTGGAGCTATGGCACATCTACCCTTGGAGAGGTAAAGAGATTCACTTGCTTGCTGTGGCAGGTCACAGGGTCAGAACTGCAGGGCAGGTGGGGGAAGGGACTGGAACTTGAGTTTTTTACCCACTGCTCTGCCAGCAATATCTGCCATTCACTACCACGCATCCACAGGGATTTTCTAGGGATTGTTTCTGGTGAGAACTTGAATCAGTGGATACCTGGACTTTTACCTAATTTTGCATAGCTTGACACTCTCGTCAAAGTCTGCAGACATTGTAGCCCATGCTTTCTTTCCTTGTCAGTTCTTCTGAATGTTCCATTAAACCCCTGTTTCCTCACTTTTTTGCCATTGTTCAGCTGGCTTTAGACTTTTCTGGGCTTCTTTCAGGTATTCTGGGCTTCTTTCAGGTATACCTTTTCCCTACCTTATCATTTCCTTCCACATCTAAAATCTTAAAGTAATAAAAAAGGCTCACTGAAATTTGCACACCACTGGAGGATGGTGCTGTACTTCAATGGTGCCATTTCAATGGTGTTAGTGCGGGGCTTTTGTCCTGCTTCACACTTCAAGAGGACATCCCTTCATTTGCCCACAAGGTTCAGCTGGGAATGAGTTCAGTGGTCAGGATGCAGAATATGCATGTGGTGTTATCCAGGCTAAGGCTTGGCATGAGACTGGAAAAATACAGCAGTGAGCAAATGATAAAGGAATTAAACTAATATACAGACCCTATTTTTTCATGTATGCCTTGGGGTATGTGCACATCTTAGTCTTAGCTCTAAGCAGTGTATTGTTTGGGAAAGTACATTCAAGCATGACTAATCTGCATTTGTCTCCCTCTCCCAAAACATTGTTTCATTTGAAATGTTTTATTTCTCTGTATTTAAAGAATATTCTTTCATGATGCAAAAGCTATTTTTCATTTTTCTAGAACAATTTGTTGAAGTGTTTCTATTAATCTTTCTATTATTTAAGCACTTCTATCTGCAATACACAATAGAAACAAATGAATTGATTTTTTTTGAGACAAGCTTGCTTTTTATCCTACAGAAACGATGACTCATGAGATTCATCCAACCCTCTTCTGTATTCCTCCCCCAGCTAATAAGTTAAATGTGAGTTTTGTGTTTGTATTAAAAGACAGCCTGTGCGTACCTCACCAGGGAGCTTGTTTGAACATGGAGTTCACGAGAGGAAAATTCCTTGCCACAGTAAAACTGCTTCATTGGGCATTAAGCAGCTTTGCAAAGTTTGCTCCCTAAGTGAAGAAAACAGCATTAGATTTAATTAATTGCTCACACTTAGTGATCCTGGTCTGGCGTGCTCGTAAGTCTTCATGATGATGCCAGAAGGTTTGTGGTTCTGATACATGAAGAGACTGCAGAAGGCAGAGACCTGTAATGCTTTGTCTTTGGGCTTGTTAATCCTGCAGATGGAAACTATCAGGATGTGTAAGAGTCTACACTGATCTAGGATAAAAACGCACTTTATTTTCATTCTGAAACAGTCTTGCAAATGGTTGTGCTGGTCTCACTAAGAAGGGAGTGTGGAGGATGGGGATGGGTGCAGGTATTTGTTGTCAGTGTACCTGCTGAAGTCCCATGTGGTGAGGAGACGCCCTTAGCTGAAGCTGACTCCACATTAATGCAGAGAAGCTTGTTTAAAGCTAAAATGAGGTATGGCCTTGCAGCTCCACGGTGTGGACAGACCATGGGGTTTAGCTGGGAGGAAGTAGAGCCTTATCAGTACAGTTCACTGCATGAAAAATAGCCCATTTTTCTGCAAAGCTGTGGATTTTGCATTGGACTTTTTAACTGAGCAAAGTCTTCTGGGCATCCAAGGACTTCTTTTTTGTGAAATCTGGAGAGGTATTACAAAAGAAGAAGCTTTCCAGAAAGAAATTTACACTCTGTACATCAACTTGTTCCTGTTTGGACACTGCACACTGCCTTTCAGATGTTGGCATAACTGGTACTTAACTAAGAAAAGACTGATGAGATTCATTTTCTATAAAAAATAAAAACTTCACACATAACTATCTCCTCCCTTTGCCTTTCCCTAGGGTGGAGGGACGGGCTGTAATTGCAGAGGCTGCACAATAGATATGTCTATTCTCTTTGCCAGCCAGAGCTAAAAGCCTTTTTCTGTATAAATCTAAAGCCAGACTATCTACGGATTCCTGTTAAAAGGGTTTTTGAGATTTTGCAGCACTTCTGTTTTCTTGGAACTCTCCAAAGCAAGTATGCTTCTGTGAATGGAGTTCTTGATAGGTGAGCCTGCAGAAGAGCAAGTGACTGTGATCTGTACAGCAAAGGTTTAAGAGAACATACATCTGCAAAAATGAAAGATGAAAGCAACCTAGACCATTAATTTCACGTTTTCTAATGGAGAAAAACACTTTGAGCAGATACAGCATGTCGAAGGAAGAAGTAAAACACCACCATTGGCAGAATTGGGAAGTTGAACTATGTGTTGAAGCTCAGAGTTTGAAGGCTCCAGAGGGTAATTCACACTCCTGCCTTACAACTCAGTCAGAATTACGGTTGTAAGTGCAATGAGCACCAAAAGCTTATGAGAGAATTCTGCCAAAAATATGCTAGGCAGCTCTATGAATAGGCAAGGAATGTCTTTAGTTTGACAGGTAATATTTACTTTCTCCCATCCTATCTCCAGACAGCTGCAAGAGAAAAGTACTGTGATTAACTGCAGGCCAGTAGGCCAAGAGAGATTTTTACATTTCTCTGACAGAGTGGATTTCAGTTGGCTTCAGTGGACACGGTTTCATGGACACTAGCACCAGGACTGACCCAAGTGCAAGTCAGGCGGGGTTTTCTTTTGGGTGGATTTCCCTTGGCTGGTATTGACGGCTTTCCTTAATTTGATTTTCATAAACAATGTGTTGGTTTGGCATAGTCCTGTGCATGTGCTGAATGTAGTATTCCAAATTTAAGACTGCAAGGTAAACAAATTGCCAATGCAAAAGGCAGTCTCAGAGACTTCCAAAGCCGCCTCATGATAAAAGTAATTTCAAAGGAAAAATCTGTGTGCTGAAAAATATTTAATTTCACAGAAAAGTAATTTAAGCAGCATGTATTTTGCAGTTTGATGGTTTCCATATAACACAGTATTAGTTTTCGATTTTCATTTGTGGGTGTCTGCTCATTAAGCAAGATCTTCCTTACAAAGTATAGGGGCTGTTTAAATGCTTTAGGGGATGAGTATATTTATTATGAGCTGATAATCCTTGTAACTTGTTACATTAAAATATAAATGGATTATATTCTGATGAGAAGCATGAAAGTGATTACTAAACTGTGGAAATAAATGTGCTAGAACCCTAAATAGTGTAATAATCCTCTAAGGGGAAATTGCACCTCATTCGTTTATAATGGTATTGTGATTGGCTTTGTTTTAGTCCAACTTTTGAGTCAATGCCTCCATGAAATTCTCATGACTTGCCTTCCAAAATGACATCAAAGATGAAAGGAGAAAAACAGTCTTGACAAAACCAGGTCACTACATCATCAAGAGCAGAGTGGGCTGAGCAGCTCTGCTTCCTAAATCAAAGCCTTGCTGCAGGAGCACTGCTGTGCTCCCATTAGTGTGTCACAAGTGCTGTTCTCTGCAGTGAGGGACCAAAAAGTGTCACAACTGCAGAAAAAGGGCTGAAGGCTTTGGCCAAAGCCTACTGCCTGTCTCCTCAGAGCGCTGCTATGCTGAGATGAGGATGTGGAGGTCCTCAAGGTATCCCTTTTGGGGGATGTCCTGGTCCCAGCTATACTTTGTAGCCAGGAATGCACAAGGAATGAGGGGAAGTAGTGAGTCCTTTGTGCCTAAATCAAGCAAAAATCCCAGCAAGGGTTCTGAGGTGTTCTGCCAGCCCTGTCCTTCCAGAAAAGCAGAGGTCCTTTCATAGTCTTGGCTAAACTCCCAGGTCTGGGAGAGACTAAGGGTCTTCTAAAGGATACAAATCTGGACTGTGAGAGAAATTTATGGGCCAGAAGCCCATCTCAGTCTGCCTTCAGAGCAAGGAACTTTCAAGAAACCATCATCTCCCTCTCCTGCCTCAGTTCCTGCGTATCCCCAGAAGACCTGTCCATCGAGGGACAGAGAGGGGAATTTGAATACGCACACAGGGCCATGTAGGCTGTTTTGAAATTGCCATTTGGTCAAAATAACTCCATGTACAGTTTGGCTGTCTGCAGTGGTGGGGTGGGACCTAGAGTACACTCAGGAACAGGACTCTTCTTGGATCCTGTGTGGCTGTATCCTCCAGACTTTTTTGTAAAGGGCCAATATAGTGTCTATAGCCAAAACTTAGCAAGATAATTATAGCTGGCAGGGCTTGGTAATTAATGTCTAGTACAACCTACTGTAACATACTGCTGCTTTTACATGTGTTTTGTGCAAAGTGGGAGTGCTGAGGCGTGCTCGTTTGCTGCTTTCTGATGGGGAGAGGGTGACAAATCCTCCAGGAAGAAGGAAATGTGCTTCCCATCTTTTGGGATTTTAATTAAATTAACTGCAGTGGCAGAAATGGCCAAGTGCCAGGGCTTCTCCTGTCACTGAGCAAGCACTTTGCAGAGAGGCAGCCTGGGCACAGGAAGCTCATACAGGTGTCTCTGTTCAAGAACAGCATCTGTTCTGGCTAACAAGCCTCGCTCTGTGTTGCTGATTTACTTATTGAAGAAGAGACCTTCACCTGTGTCTGTGACCATGTGGGTGCAAGGGTTTGGTGTTCCCACGTGAGTAGCAGCAGGAGCACATGGTCTCTGGCAGGTTTCACTAAAGCCATCTAACAGCATATGCAGCAAGTGCTAATGAAAGCCACATGGCATAAGCTTTGCTCTTTCTATGGAATACCTCAGAGAAGATTTAGCAGAAGCAAAGACCTATTCTGGGGCTTGGAATGTCACGCTGTGCAATGTCTCCTAATGCAGCTACTACTGCCTGCTGAAACCTGGAGTCTGCTCCTGCACTTGAGATCCAGAGTTTCCCTGGCTGCACCTTGTTGGTAGAGACATCCCAGTTTCCAGGTGATGTAGCTCACAGAGGGGTTCAGATCAGCTGCCTCTCCCCACAGACTTCTCTTGACACCTTGCAAGTGCTGCAGGGGCATGGAGAGGAGGCACCTGGGCATATGTGGGTCCATGTCTCAGGGGAGGCTGTGACAGTACAAAGCAAATGCCGTGCACAAGCTGCATCTGCCCTGATCCAACAGGTCATCCAGAGGAGGAAACTGGGGGAGGAAAAGAGAAACTTACTTTTTTTAATGTTAGGAAGGCTTGCCTATTTTTACCTCCATGCAAAATAGATGACTTCTATCACCTGGGACTTCTCTGTGTAGGATTTTGAGCAGAGCAAGCTAATAATGACTGTGTCTCATTGGGATTTAAAATGGAATTCTTGCTTCTTGGTGTAAATAGAAGGTGATAGCGTAGCATGTAGGAGGTCTTTAATCTTCTAGATTTATTACATTTTGTAGGCTTATAATTTTTTTTAAAGCTTTTTGTTTCATCTTGAGCACTGACAGAGGCAAGCAGGTAACTGAGGGTACACACACAGCATTTTGATGGGACTTTTTCCTGAATTCATCTGAAGCCAAGCCCCCTGTGACCAGAGCCCCACCCTCTCATCTGCATTTCATAAGGGTATTACCACTGTAATTAATAGGACTTGTATAACAGTACCTAATTAAAGTCTGATCATATAGTGTAAATTTAACTTGATTATTGTTAGCCTCAGTGAACTCTGCAGGAGATTAATCCTGGTGATTCACTCAGCACAGAGAGCAACAGCAGCAGCTCTGCGGAGGACCAAAATATTAGCGAACAGCAATGCTCTGTGCCCCCAAACCCTGCAAGGTAGGTCTAGGTACCGACGGTAGCACCGGTGTCAGGGAGGGGTCTGTGCTGGGACAGGAGTCTCCCTGTTTTCAAATTGTTTAAAAGCCACTGGGATGCCAGCAGGCTTCTACAGCACCGTTCTTAAAATCACTGAATAAGGAGTCTGTGAGAGGATTATGGCTTACATAAGAGTTTTATGTCTGTCCTAAAGCTACAGTCCTATGCATTTGTGCTCTGCATAGTGTGTCTGCCAGTGATTCATGGACACCAGAATGTCCTGAATGACTACAAGCCACATTTTGTTTAAGATTATTACTGATACAGGACCTGGTCCCGGTCTTATGAAAGCTGGTGCGGTTTAGTCTGTGGGAAGAGAGTAGAGGCAATAATGTTATATTTTTTATATTAATTACTGCATATTAAAATGCTGTATGCTTTGCTTCTGCACATTGTGCTGGAGAATTCTTTGCTAAAAAAACAAGTAAGCCTTTGGTAAAATAATAGGGTTTTCTCTGTATGTAGTTCTGAAGTACAGGGCATGGGGTTTGTCCTGTCTTTGGCTGAGCACATCTGTTTGTTTGCTGCTAATAATAGTTTAATCAATGGGGCTGATTCCTGTATATTCTCTGTCTGACAGTAGCCCTGAAGACCCAGATGGCAGCAAGAAAAGGTCTTTTGTATGTGTCACTTTTTTTTTTTCTTTTTTTTTTTTTTTTTGTAGTTGTGGCTTAATTAAAAGCAAAGAGAAAGTTTTACTCCTGTTTGCATGAATGGTCACATCAAACGGCACAGGAAAATCTAGGCCAAGCTGCTTTCAGTGGGCTAAGGAACATTATACCATTGCACCGCTTCCTTTCATAGTAGCAATGCCTCTTAATAAACGTCAGGCACCTTCTGAACTTTCTTTGAAACCGTTACCTTTGCTTTCCACAAGTACCCCGTAGCCCACCTTGCCCCCCCGGCTCACTGTGGCACGGCTGTTGTTAGGAGATGTGTCCATGTGGGATGGGAAGGAGAGGGATGTGCGCGGGGTGCATCCTCGCTGCCTGCAGAAACGGTGCCGGTTATATAACGCCCTCGCTGGGTAACGAGGTGAAACTCTCTCAACTCTTCTGCAGGAGCTTTCAGAGGGTTTGGGGCTGCTGGCTGGCTGAAGGGTAAGTCAGGGATGTGTTCCTCAGGGGGGACTGTGTGTTGGGGTGCACACGCAGGTGTCAGTGTGTACAGTGCTGAACAGGGGCTCCAGCATTAATGACTGAGATGTGGGTGCAGGCAATGGTACCTCAAGCAAACACGGCCACTCAGCACCTTGCCTGAAACAGATCATTTTAGGGTATTGCTACTTTGTGAAACAGCTGTGTAATTTGTCTATGCTGTTTGTCTGTTTTCCTCTTAACATGCCTGAAACTTAATTAAAAATAAGCTGTGCTTAAGCCACAATGGCTTTCCTTTAATAGTGGTAATAATATTTTGTGAGAGAAGGCTGTGCTCAGGCAGCTTTATATCAAATGATCCAGGATGCTGATACTATTCAGAATATAACTTGCTGGAGCTTTGCTGTTGTTGTTTGTACTTGCTGTCATTTCTTGCACTTGCAGACTTGTACCTGCTGTGTTTGCTTGTCCGAGTGCAACTGTTCATGTTGACTGATGAGTGCATGCTGGATGATTGTGTCCACGAGTGCTGGATATCCTTGTCTGTTTTAAGACTGAGGCTACAGGTCTGGATGTGCTTGCCACTGTCATGGAAGAGTTACTTGTATGCATAGCTACTGTCAAATGTGCATCTCAGAGCAGAAAGCAATCTTGGTTTGCAACAAGATTAACAAAAGGAATGCCTGAGCTTTTCAGGGTTACATTGTGGAAGCTGTGTTTTCACTGTGAGTGCTGTATGTGCTTCAAGTACCTGGGAGTTACTGGGGGAACTGGTTCCTTACAGAGACAGAAGGGCTGTGGGGAGGGGCTGTGCATCCACAGCTCAGGCAGCTGTGAGCTCAAAAGATTCCAGCAGCGAGAAACGGAGCCCAAATGAACCTAAATAAGCAAGGGATCTGAATTATTCACAAACAGAAATGCTTGTTCCTGAATAGTCAGGTGTCTGAATCCGGAGCAGCCTCAGGCCGTGGGACTGGCATTGTGAGGGTGAGTGTTGTCCTAAAATGACCTGTGCAACAGAAAAATTGGTTGGTAGGAGATACAGGCTTGTATTCCCCTGGGACTGAGAATCTCTTGTACTCAATTTTTAGACTCTTTTTTTTGTTATCATCTCAAAGGTACTTGATGCCACAATTCCTGTCACTTTGGCTTTTGCATTTGTTCCTTGCAATATTCAGCTGGAGTAGCAGCCTACCAGGGCCCACATCCTATATCCTATTTCATCTTTGTTCTCCTTCTCTTGCTGTGCTTGAGTCCAGTGGTCCCATAGGTCTGGCTGGTCCCTTGGTGGTTGTGTGGCCTTTGTGTGAGGAGATGGGTGGTAAGCACAGGGGGACTTAACCTGAGGGCAGAGAGTCGCTCCAGACTTAAGGGAGCTGCACAAGGACTGGTTGCCACGCTGGATCTCTGGGGTCATGGGCAGTCAGATGTGTGGTGGCCCCTTCTTTTGCATCTCCCCATTGCTAGGGCTTCTGATGTGCTGCAGAAGTTTTGAAGGGAGCAGCTCCCCGATGTTTTGTACCCCCACCCAGGCACCTGGAAGGGGTACAGCAGGGGGAGCTGGAGCTGTTGGCCACAGTGTCCAGGACTCGGACCCCAGGAGGGGAAATGAGCTGATGAAGTCTCATCTTGGTGGCAGGTGTGGCACATAATCATCTTTGCACCAGGGGAGGTGGCTTCTCTGTGCTGCAGAAACACCGTGCCGCTTGGGGGAAGACTGCTGGTTCTCCCAGAACGGTAAAGACAGCAATGGGGTCAGGCCATCCAATGCTGCAAACTCCCAAGCATCGTGTACATCAGTGAGGATAGGTAGATTGCCATAAGTGGCCATAGGTAGAGAAATATCACATAGCTGCTTAGTTTTTCATACATGATCACTGAGGTGCTGGTGGCTTTGTAACTTTTGCAGTCCCATAGCTGAGCCCTCAGGGTCATGATTGCTGCCTACAGATAGTGAGCCTTGCCCTATATATCAAGCAGACTTCTCTGTGCACATGCCTATGTTTAATTACCATTATGAGACAGATAAAAAATTTAAAATGTCATTACAACGTGGTGTGGGGGTGGGATTTGCAGTCTAACTGCAAGCCTCCTGTTGGTGAAACTGCTCCAGGTTTGTCTGAACTTTACCACTGGACAGTTGGTGTCCTCTAGGAGCTGCTCTCTGAGCAGGCTGATGTGGCTTGTTTTGTTTGTCACTGACTTGCCTGGGTATGTCAGTGTCAGCACCTCTCCTGAGACTTTCCTATGGTGGAAATTCTGCCTGGTTAAAACTCCTACCATCCAGATGCCTCAGCAAGAGCAGTGCTAGGCGTGCTTTGCCCAAGGAGTAACATCCTTCTTGAAGGAGAGTTATTTTGATGTGGACAAGGGTCATTAGGACTGCACTGACTTCCTGATGTTGGTACCTGTTCTGAGAATGGGTGCTGATCCCACCTTACCAACCATTTGATGCACTTTGCAGTAAAATGACCCTCTGGTGCTTATAAACCTTTCAGGGTATTAAAATGGCCTTAAACCCTGCTGTGTTTCTTGCTTTAGCTTGGAGCTGGCTCAGAGCTGGGTTTGACTGGCAACTCAGCCACTGCTTGCAGTTTAAGTTTCTTGGGATGGGGTGATGGATCCCTGCCCTCTCCCAGTCCTGTCCCCCTGCTGCTTTTGGTGCAGGCTGAGCCCTGAGAGTTTAGCTCCAAGCTGCAGCCGGTGACATTCTCGACATGCAAACCTCAGCAGCAGGATCAGAGCCACATTTCTCAAATTGACAAAGCAAATAAAGGCTTTTATTCTGGGGGGAGGAGAGAACAAGAATGATTCCAAACATTCTAATAAGCCCCTAAAGTAAATAACTAAATGTTCTTCCATTTTGGTGTAGCTCTTGGAAAATTTCCCAGGATGTCTTTAAAGAGCTCATTGTAAAATAGTGGGATGTTCTTTTCCCACAGGTGTATGTTAAAACAAAAACATTTCACTTGGAATTATTATAGAATTACCTGGTCTTGGGATTACTATGAAGAGCTTTGGGAAATCATTCACCTGGGCTGCATTACCAGGGAAGTGCTGCTGCCATGCAGGTCCATAGTTTGTATAGCAGGGGAGGCAGAGGTTCAGAACATGATCTTCCCTGGCTTTAAATGGGAAATTGTGGGGATTCTGTTTCATCAGTGAAATTGGTTCTGTTCTTTAACTTGAACTTTTTAGAATACAAAGGGAGGCTTTACTACAAATGGTATTGTTTGCAACAACCTCATGGACCCGCCAAATTTTTTTCTAGCTGAAGTATTTTGTTGCAGGAATCAACAGAGAATTACTTCCAAACTTGTTTTAACATTGTAACACAAACACCTGTACATAGGAAGCAGAGGTCTTCCTCTGTTTGCATCCTTCTCTGTCTACCTGGAAGAGCAGTCTGGCCCTTCCCTGCTGCCACAGAGCACCTTGAGGAAGGTGCTGAGCCCTGTCAGGGAAAAGGAGCACTGGTACTGATTGCTTGGGGAGCTGAGCCCAAGGCAGACCAATGAATTGTATTGTTTTCATTGACTTGGGTAACGTTTTTATTAATTACCATTCCCTTCACAGACTCAGGGACCAGAGTCATAAAGGTAATGAAGGATGAGTAATAAAGGCAAGCACAGATGCTTATCTGTCCTAGTCCCTCTGACATGCCAGTCCATTGAACCTGTTCGCTATTTGGACCTCATCTTAGTTAGAATTTGATTTTGAATCTCCATATGTGTGTGAATTGGGAACTCCCCTGCTCAAAGCACTGCTTCAGCTGTTTGGAAAATACTGTACCAGGCTGTATGGTTATTAATAAGCTGATTTTGCTAGGAGAATGGAGCACCATGTCTGAGCTCTTGTGCAGGGCAGGCTAATGATATTGGACAGTGAGCAACTGTCACTTTTGCTAAATCTGTCATATTGCAAGTAAGCTGCTTACAGCATGCAGTGAAGATGGGCAGAGAGACAGGCTAATCCACCTTAGGGCTCTACCCAAACTGAAATTTGGAGTCTGCTTTTCTCAAGAACACTGTTGTCCCTTGGAAACTGTTGTCTCAGAAGCACAAAGAAAGCTAAGGATCTGAACAGGCATCAGTTTTGCTGAATAAACTCCATCTGTGTGTCCGCTCAAGGTCTTCTAGACCCTCATTCCTGAGGAACAGAAGCAACACAGAATTTTTCAGAAAACATATCCTTGTACATTGCTGAAAAATGCAGCACAGATTTGGAAGCAAATCTGAGGATTTGCAAATCTGAGGAGGAAAAGGGGAATGAGACCTGGTCAGCAGTACTGGACTCTCAGCAAAGCTTTCATGGGTGGGAGCTGTGGAAGTAGCACACAGAGGCTCTTGGTTGTCTCTTTCTGTTACCAGTGCAGCCAGATGCCAATTCCCAACCTAGAGACCCCACTGGAACCTCATCTGCAGCAGTGTGAGTGCAGTCCGTGGGCTCTGCAATGGCTCAGTGATGGGTTTGGAGAGGTGGGAAGATGGATGTGGGCACCCACTTCTGCTGACACCTTCCTGCACCACCTCCTGCTGAGCCCTAGGCTGTTCTTCCCTGTTGCTGCTTTAGGCATGATTGTCCCTTCGTGCTTCTGTGGTAGAAAAGCAGTGTATTTGTCCCAGGTTTCTCTCTCTCTTTTTACAAGTGAGACTTCACCTGTTCACAACATGTTTTTCAGAAACAATCCCCCATTTTGGCCTCATTTGGCCAAAGTGCGTAGCAGTTCCTTGAATTTGAGTAGATAAATAATCATGTTGATGGAGTTGCTGCTTAATATTAAACTAAGTCTGTTGCTGAATCAGGTCCTTGATCTTTGGCAACCTTTGTGCTACAAAAGTATTTATAAGTGTAAACATTAGATTGTAGATGCAGTTTCTTGAGATAACACTGCAGCATATGGGGCACAGGGCTGAACTTTATGGGGCAATAAAACTCAGTGCTGAACACTGGGAATTGTTTCCTCTTTGCAGGCCTTTATATCCACTTTTAACAACTGTTCCTCCATGGCATTTAGTAGTGTTTAAGAATATCTTCATTCCCCTAAAATTTGTCCTGTCACCTGTGCAGTGCTCCACAGGCAGAAGGTGTTTGCTGGTACTATTGTCTTTCCTGTGGTTGCAGGAGAAGTTCCATATGAGAGTGGAATACTGTATTAAGCTGGGACAGTAGATCATGCATAGGGTTTGAAGGCTGTCAATTACAGTATGCATTTTGCAATGATGAGGCTGTAGAAAATATGCTTGCAATGAGCTTCAGGAGATCCCCAGCTTTGTGGCTCCCCACAAGGGGATCCACAATGGTCAAAGGTAGAGAGGTGCCTGCATGACTTACAGCTTAAGAAATTACAGCTTAGGAAAACAAGACAGGAAAGTAGGTTTAAATGCTATCAGAAAAAGGAGGAGATAAATTAAATGGCTTATTAAAATCATTCCGAGGTCATCCTCTGAATCAGTCCTGCCTGTCAGCCCAACAATGCTAACAGTAATCACAAGCCTCCAAGATACAGAGTTGAGGTCCCTCCTTTTCCTGAAGATACCAGGGAGCATGTGAAACTCATGGATGGCCATCGTAAGCAACAGGTTGTGCCACCAAGGATAACAATTCATGAGTAGCTGGTTTAAGACCAAAGAAGGCAGTTCCGTCTTCTGCTCCCTGCAATCTCCGCTGCATTGGCACAGTAGTGGCAAAGTAGTTGAAAGCCGATCGTTACAAAATGTCTCTCCAAGCAGTAGCTTTCAACCATGCAAGCGTGATTTTTCACACAAAGGAAGTTGGGTGTGGCAGAAGCGCCTTTCCAAGGGTGAGATTTGCTTGAGCTGGTCATGAAACTGCACCCTGAGGGCTGCTGAATCAAGTTGCTTGTAAAAGTCAAGAGTATTTTGATGTACAAGATGTTTATGTTCCCTCTTGAAGTGTTCTAATGAGGATACAGCGATAGCATCAGGGCAACGGGGTCACAGAGCGGAGCCCTCGGAAAGCGCATGCCTGGCTCCTCTGGTGCTTACCTGGGAATGTGTTTTGGTTACCGACTGCTAAACATAGCAAAGCTGCAGCTGCATTATCATTCTACTGAATGCCAAAAAGTTTGTTGTGTCTTACTGGAGAGCACGTCACTGTGGCCTTAACCAGCTGTAATACAGAGGCTGTTGAAAAGCACGGCTCTGTTACCATCACAGTCCTTTTATTTATTTTTACCTTCAGGAGGAAGTATTTGTTGAAATTAACTTCTAGCTCCCCAAAGATGAAGACGTTTCTAGTTGGAATGGTATCTATGAGTAACTTTTTTTAAGGGTAGAAAAATGTTTTCTGGTAGGGTTATACAATTTGGTTTATATGTTCTCTGCAGTCTTCACCACCATAGAATCGGGTGAGGGGTTTCAGATGGTTTTAGCAATAGCTTAGGAGATGATGGACAGTCTAAGGTTTTGAATACTCTTTAGATGATACCTTAGTATGAGGCCTGTGAGGATGAGAATGCTGCACTGCCACAGGAGAGATCCAATGAGGCATTTATGCCTAAAAAACACTCCCCAAATTAGCCTGCCTACCAGACAGGGGCTCCACCTTGAAGGCATTGTTGGGGAACCCATGAACAGTGCTGGAGAGCACCCCAAACAAGTGATTTATTGGAAACTGGATTCTTTTCAGGCATTTCAGTTTGGATGTCCTGAGCCACTTGTCAGAATTTTAATAGTATTTACCTCAAGTGAATCTGGCTGTGGGCGTTGGGGTTTTTTTGAGGAATTTAGTTTTAAATAACATTTCCCCTGTCTAGATCTTTATCATTTTAGAAGGGATCTCAGTCTGATTGCATGTGACTTATTACTGGCTCTCACAGGCATGGCTGTGTTTATACAAGTCAGGATTTTTTCCTGGAAGGTGGGAAGGTAATCATTGCCCCCCTGGCACATTATGGGGGACAGTTCTGCAGCCCGGCTTCGCCTCGCTCACTTACCTTAAGTTCTCATTGGGCTCTACCAGAGAGTATTTCTGCAGTTCTGACAATCTGGCGTCCTCCATGTCAGGCTGAAGCTGTTAATTTTATTTGGGGTGGTTTTATTTGGTTGGTTTTGGCGAGGACGTCTGAGGTGGGTTTGACCTTTTTGAGCTGGATACTGGGGTTAAGGCTTCTTCCTAAAGGTGCTAACCAAGGAAACTGAGCCACGTTAGAAATAACACAAATACCATTTGCAGTCTTGCTTCTGGTGAGAGATAACTACTGGAACACAAAAGCTGCCATTGAATTTTTCTGTTGTGCAGCAGCACTTTGTTGAACAGGGATGAACCTAAGCATGAGTTCAGTTTCACTACAGCACTTGCTGAGTAAGGGTCTAAGTTAATAACATCAAGTAACAGCTGGTGCCAGAACCGCTTTCAACTATGTAGGAAATTTAAGACTGTATTTCTCAAATACACAAGCCCATTGCACTGCAATGCCAAAAGGAAAATTTCACTTTGCATTTGCCAAAGCTGAAATTTGGTGGTTGCAATGAATCTGCTTTGCAGTAACAGTGCACTGGGTGACAGTGCTGTTGGAACAGAAGCTACCACTGGTGTTTGGAAACAGCCCTTGTATGGAAGAAAAAAAGGCTATTAAGACATTCTTCTGTGAAATAGCTCCAGACAAAGCATTGAGCACACGGCAGTGTGTAGGAGAAGAAAAATGTGCATTAAGGCTTCTTCATCTGTTGCATGAGTAATCAAAACTTATGTAAATATGCCTTCTTATAAACTGTATTTATCTTATTCTTATGGAGGAAGCAATGGTAATGCCTCTGTCCTTCAGTTGTATGTATGGAGTATAGATAAGCAGCATTACGTGTCCTTACGTGTCCTTATCCCTGTGGATCACCGAGGAAAAGAAACCAACTAAAAGCAATTCCCCATGACCGTTACTTGGAAACTTTAACAAAGTCCCAGGCCCTCTAATCCTGGATGGTAATGCTGTCAAATCTGTATCTGAAAGACAAGTATGAGAGTCTGAATAACATGTCAGTTTAAGATAATCTTCCTTTTTTTTTTTTCACTGGTACGTATTGCTGCATGTGCTTCAGCAGGGAGACGATGTTAAGGTTAAGAGGCTTTGCTAGTATAGTTGAAATCTTCTTGAAATGTATCTGAACTGGCCAGCAAGAAGAGACAAGAGCTAAAATGTGGTTTGACACCAAGAAAAAGGATCTCAGATTGTGTTGGTTCAAATTCAGAAAAGTGCTGTGACAGCCTGCCAGCGTGAGTCATGTATTTTGGGAGTGTTTGTGCTTCGTAGCCTGTTCCCCAATAGAAGACACTTCTCTTTTGGAAAACTTTCAGCCTTGTGCAATCAGTCCATCTGCTTTAAAGATAAATATGTGTATATTAATAATGAGAGGTCTATTAACAGGTTGACATTTCACGGGATTTTAGGGATGAACCTCTGTCTGCTGAAGTCAGAGGCAGCTTTGCCATTAACAAGTATGTTTAGTCACTGGATAGTCTAACAGTGCAATTGCCTTTATAGACTAGAGTTATCTAAAGGCATTCTGTAAATGTCAAACAAGGTTTGACTGGGGTTCCTTGTGCATTATTTTGTGAGTAACTAGGGTGTGGGAACTAGATTTTAGAAATCTATCCATATGTGGAATACTTCAGAAATTTACCTAAAGATAAATGCGTAACAGACCTGATATTCCTAGGTTTCTAGTGCCTGGATTGTGAGAGTTGCAGTCTTTTAAAGGGCTGGCATCTCCAAAGAAAAGGGGATTTTTTGCTCTGATGTACATTGAGCTTTGGAGATGGTTTCATATTTCTACCATATTTCGACCATATTTCGACCAACCACTGACATATCCCTATGCTACAACCTATAAATCACCCAGGGAAAAGCATGAGGTCTTTGATGTAGCAAAATTCTCTGATGCCACAGAGCCTGGCATCAGGCCTGTGGGTTTTATCCCCGCTCTCTCCCTCCTGATGTGTTTGCCTGATGTTTGAACTCTGTGTAAGTTGACTCAGAGGATCCTGGAGTTTCAGCTCTGGAGTCCAGGAGAGCAGAAAGGATGCTCTTGGCTCCAATGCCCTAACTGGCTTGTCCTTTGTCTAGGACAGTGCAAGTTCTTTCCAAGCAAATATTTACAAAGTAAACAGCGGGGGAGAGTTCATATACATTTGTTGGCATTACGTCAATACAGATTTATTCTGTTGTGTGTTTTAGAAGTTTAATTAACATGAGGTTTGCAATATGTGCTGGAAAGTAAATAACAGGCGCATCTTTATTTTCTTGGGAGAAGAGTAACGCTTCTTTAGAAGAAAAGGTATGAAGGCTTTTCCTAGTGCATGCAACTCTGTTCACTGGTTCCATGCAGGCCATTCTTCAGTGCACACATCTTAAATCCCCTGTAAGCCCAAATATCAGGCTTAGGGGAGACTAAAGTGCTATAGAGATCTCACAGTGAGCCTTTGCACAGCGAATGTGTTTTATCCCACCATCTGAACACCATGCAAACAAGCAGTGAGACCTGAAGTAGATTATCAACTCCATCAGTTTGGCTGTTGTGCAGAGCTGTTTGTGGAAAACATATCAGATGCACAAGCTGATGCTGCTTTGCAGATTTTGCCATGTTAGTGATCAAAAATATCCAACATGACTAGAACATCCACAATTGAGCTGCTTTCATTTGGAAGGACTTCTTGCTGAGAAGTCCACTGAATTTTAAATCTTATAGAGGAAGCAATGGTAATGCCTCTGTCCTTCAGCTGCGGGTATGGAGTATAGATAAGGCCAGCAGGCTTTTACAATAGAGTCCTGATATAACCTTTAGCAGAGGACCACAGATGACAACCATGTGAAAAGATTACTGTGCTTTTGATGCCATCTGCCCTGTAATTGCCCCCATAACCGATGTGTTGTATCCTAGAAGTGATACATCATTCTCTGATGTCTCATCCATGAAGTCTGGTTCTGGGGCCTTGCAGATTATTTATATGTGAGGTTTCCACTGGGGATTCCAAGGTACAAGCTGATCAGTGGTGAAACGTTGCTGCCAGCAATGGGAGCTCTAGTTAGAGATAAGAAATCACACCTTACTGGAGCTGTCAGTGAACTTTTAGCTCTCTGAACAAAGAATCTTCATTAGATTCCCTGGAATTGCCTGCATACTCAGGGCCAGTTATAGGTGTACATGTCTTCAGGGCTTGAGCTCAGCTGGAAAGGAGAAAAGTCCTGCACTGGAAGAGGTCTCTCCAACATGATCATATCCTGGGCTCACAGACAAGGTCTCTTCTTAGTAGACTGCATCCTCCAATCTGCTGGAAATGTTCTCATGCTTCTTCTGGTGCTTTTGATGTAACATCTCATATCTGGGATAATGATGTCTTTGTACTCCCTTTTTTCCAAGAAAACTTCCATCATTTCATAAGCAGCTAAAATGTGCATAGCCACTAACTCCACTATTAATGTAACATTTACGACAGACTTGACAACAAGGAACAGATTTCCTGTTCATGGTTAGTCCTGCTTGGCTGAACTGAACACAACAGTCAAACGTCTCTTACTTTTCTCAGTATTTCTGTTAGTGTGTAACTGACCTTTCCCCCTCCTTCATTCCTATTCCTCTTCCTGTTTTGTTCTTCAAATATCATTTAAATGATTTTTGATGTGAGTTAAATGCTATAGAAACGCTACTGATTGCTGTTCTGTTCAGATTTGTCAACTCTGTTATTTTAAGGCATCGGGTTGACAAACAGGTTTCTAACACCCTGAGGCAATGAATATTTTCCCAGGTTGGCATTGTAGAAGAGTAGAGTAGAAGTATATTTTTTCCAAGGTTGTGCAAGAATAGGCACAGTGTTTGTTAATTGTCCCTCATCTCCCTGTACGTTTTTATTGCTCTGCCACTGTGAATAGGTTGTTACTGGTTGGTTTGTTTGTAGCCATCCCCTGCACTTTGATAGAGAAATTGCAGTGGGTGATAGTTGTTCTCTGGACCTCTTTAAA
Source organism: Coloeus monedula (assembly GCF_965178545.1). Lineage (NCBI taxonomy): Eukaryota > Metazoa > Chordata > Aves > Passeriformes > Corvidae > Coloeus > Coloeus monedula. The sequence goes on from NC_138792.1 coordinate 7,846,117, forward strand.
ACTCTTCTTTCATCTGCCTCCTGATTTTGTTCTGCCTATTGAAATTTCATGTATTCTGGGGGGCTGGCAGTCCAGATGTTTTCATGACAATGGTGTCTTTATCATCAGGATTTCATAATTAGGCAATTATTTTTTTTACAATACAGTCATTCTGAGATTTTTGTGTAATAAGCAGTTAGATATTATAATTTGCATGAAATGTCTTTTTTGTGTTAGTATGGATTAGAATAGATTTTAATTTTACAATTTGAGAGATCTAAATTAGACATTGTAGTAAAGAAAATTTACTTCTTATGTCTATTAGAACACTTACATTTGTGTTATGCTTATGCCAGCCAGAGTAAAATAGTTCCATATGTTTTTAATCTTAGGTTAAGTTAAAACTGCTGGTAGAAGAGATGGTGGGAAAATGGACTGTGATGATGCAAGAAAATGTAGCTAGAATTTTTAAGATACTGTAGTGCCCTATCCCCTCCTGGTCTGCAGCAGGAAGTCCAAGTGTCAACAGAAATAAAATTTTAGTCCATTTGAGCCAGCTGGAAGGTGCAATAACTTCAAGTCACTTTGTTGTGATTATTTCAACTACTTCTTTTTGCATGTAGGTGGAATATTCAAGCGAAAGTATTTTCATTTCTACCTCTTCCTATTTTGTGTGTGTTTCAGCTGATAGATGCAGTGGAAGCAATTGCCTGCAAAAAAGGGCTTGTTTCAGTAAAAAATCATTTCCCATCATTTCCCTAAAGAGCTCCCTCTGTAATGTCTCTCACTCTGTCTCACCAATCTTATTTCTTTTCCCTAATGTGCAGTAAAATATTAATCTTTTCAAATGTTAAGCCTGAGTTTAGTCTTAGTTTATGTTTTGCTTTTTAATGGCAAGTGTTAAACAGTGATTTCTAAGGATGTTCACAGTGGCAGAGTTGCAAAGAACACTGGATGAGTATGATTTCTGTTTCTATGCTTTTTTTATTTGTAGTAGAAAACTGCCTGAAAACTTTATTCCTAGTCCATCTTCATTTGTGTTTTGATGAGAAAACTCCCGATGGCTTTAGGCAAACAAAATACTTCGAAGATGTAGATGTTTTGCTGAACTTAAGCAACTGTTACGCTTAACACTTAAGCTTAACCATTCGTTACGCAGGGACTGTCTGTGGATGACAAGTGCCACAGGTTACCGTGTTTCTTCTCTAGCAACACTCTGTCCAGGTGCATTTCAACCAGTGATGCCACTCCTGTTCACTAAAACAGAAAGAAGATAAATTATGTATAAGTTGCAGGAGAAAATCCCTAGTAGCCCATGAGTTGTCCTGGAGAAAAGGGATGCTGCACATCCGTGAGAACATATATTTTTCTGGCATATTTAACAGTTCCCCAAGATCCTTTATTAACCTCATCAGAGATAACAAAGTTTGTGAGTATGGGGTCAGCTTTGCTGATTACAGGAAAAGCTGTGATGGGGGAGAAATCTGGGGCAGCAAAGAGTGGAAGGGGAACACAGATGCGATCCCAGAGCTGGTGGGTGTTGATGGCTGCTGTTGTTGCCCTGTTGAAGGGAGAACAGGTATAGAGAGCAGCTTTGGCTGGTCACAGGGGTCCATAAGTCTTTTCTGCTTTTAAAAACTGTGCTGTCTGAGCACCACGTCAGGTCAGACTGAGGGAGTTGGAATGAAAATAGCTAAAGCAGCACTGCAGAGGTGAAACAGGAGTCCTTCATGAAGGGTTCCCTTGGACAGTTTCTTTGCCTGTGGCTGTGAAGCTGATGGTGGCACTGGTGCTGTAGCCAAAATTTCAGATGGTGGCTGTGAACGACTTGAGGTTAGAAACCACTCACTCTGTGTCTTCTTGTGTAATCTAAACAGATCTTTGTGGTCAGCATGAAGTAAACGATGACCACGTCTTGTCTAACTCTTTCCGACCGGACCCACTATTTGCCTCTACGAAGTTAAGTAAGAGGTGACGTCGCAGTCTGAGCTAGGGGTGGCTTTCATGTTACATGGTGCTCAAAAAGTAGGTTACTGGGTCAGGAACAGCAAGTTCTGACTGTTTGCCAGCTCGGCCTTTTTTTTCCTGTGATGTTTATACTGCTGTGACCTGCCACGCTGAAATGAGTCTAAAATCAACAGGAGCAGTGCTTCAGACCAGCGAGGTGGGTGTGATTGAACTTGTCCTTCTGTACCTGCATCAGATTATCTGTCTGCAGGATGCTTGCTGTATGGGGCTCCTTTTTTGAAATTAAAAGTAAAGCTAATTGGAATCCAGTGGCTAGAAAAAAAGACAGTCCTTTTAAAATTATTAGCTGGAAGCCAAAAAACCTTCTAAACTCACTGGAGATTGAAGAGATGTGGGGTCACAAATTCACTACTAGGAGAATTTACTCCCAGATCCAGGGTTGTGTTAGAGAAGCAGCCTTGGGACATCTGGATATTTTGAATCTAGCTCAGAACAGTGAATTTTGGGATAACTGAGTTTTGATTACAGTTGTGATCAGTTCGAAATGCCTCTTGCTGTTTGCACTGCTTTTTCCAAAACTGGTTTCTCCCCCACCCCTGGTGTTCTGCCCTTTTAAGCCTCCACAAAGCCAGAGCTCAAGACCTGCTGCAGGGCATGGGGATGGAGGGCAGCTGCTGCCAGAATCGTGTCCCTGAAAGGGAGCAGAGTGCCAGGCTGAGGGTGGGAAACCTGACAGAGAATTGCAGCCTCCTTCCCAGCCAGAGCACAGGGGCAAGGGGATGATGGTTGGACTCAATGATCTTAAAGGTCTAAAGGTCTGAAGCATCCTAAACACTGATTTTGTGTTTTATGACTGCAAAGGTGAAGCTGACACAGGCTGCACGTGGGTGTGTACCTGTCCCAAGCATTGGACCCTATAGTCCCTCCTGTGCTGGGTGATGGCAGCCTGGAGCAGATCACTCATCCTGCTGCTGCCATAGGCTCCATCACCCCACAAGTGGAGCACGAAGGCAGCAGCAGTGGCTCCTTCATTTGCAGGGCTGGCACGAGCCCCTTCTGGTCCTGGTCACATCCGGCTGCCATTAACAGCAGCTGCACACAGCTGCACTGCCCCAGCCTTGCAGCTGGACATCCAGTGTTATATCCAAAGGGAAATTCCTTTGGGTTGGAGGCAAGTTTTCCTCTTGCTCAGTGCCTTTGTGCCCAGATTTCTGGAGCATGATACTGCAGCTCTCCACCCCCGGTTAAGTGCAAAGAGTGGGGTACACAAGGAATGGGTGGCCTGGCTTCAAATATTTGAATAATCTCACCAACAAAAATATTACTCAAAGGAAAGCCTCAAGATATATTCAGTGGCTTGCTGCCAAAGCTGACTTAAGAGGAAACTATGTGGGCCATTCAGTCAAGTGATTCATCAAGCTTTCAGTGCTTCCGAAAACTCATCTAGAAGAAATTAAAGAAAAAAAAAAAAAAAAGGCAGAAAAAGCAGGATTCAAAGAGAGATTGCACCTCACAAAATCTCTGTCTTAAATCACAGAAAGCTTTCTGCTGCCAGGCCAGATGTAGCAGGAGAGAGAAAGAACAACATCACTTAATGCTCATTGCCGAGCTAAAATGGCATCTAATCACAATGCATCAGCAGCACTCCCAGAAAACGGTCCATGCAGCCTGCAAAGGCCACCCTCAGCACTCTGGTTTGCACATGCCTCTTCGAGTTCCTCGTCCATGACTCGAAATATCTGCAACTGGAGGAAAACTGTGTTTCGTAAAGAAGGGCAAGGTGGGTAATGCAGCTAATAAACACACAGATCTCCATATTTTAAAGCAGGGATCAGCTCATCTTCTTACTGTTTAATGAAATGCAGTCAGACTGCAGTATCTCATAGAAGACCTGTTATTTATGAGACTATCAACCTCTCAGAGCTGCAAAGGTTCCTCACTGGTGATGGCTCAGCAGGGCCCTGGTTATCACCGCTGACTTACAGTTCCCTCTCTGCTGGCTATCAGTTCGGCCACTACCAGAGAATATATGTTAAATCTCACCCCAAAGACCCCAGTCCTGCGAGGTGCCGAGTGTTTGGTGTGGAAAGCAGCATTACAAGAGGCAGGAAGGAGGTGAGTATCTCACCCCCTGCATGCCCCCTCTTTCTTAGAAGGCTGGATCAGATTCTTAGCTGATAAAAGTAGACATGGCTCTGTTGCCTTCCGCAGAGCTCTGCTGGTGTATGCTGATGCAGAATATGGCCAGGTGTCTGTTCAGAAGCTAAAGCTCTAAAGGTTTAAGGAGAGGCATATATTTAAAATGCAAAATACCTAGCACTAGTCCTTGCTGGCCTTGTTTCTCAGGGGACTGTGTTGATATTAAATTGTGCTGGAAGTTGACCTGTGTGAAAATCCACATCTTTCTCTGGTGTGCCATCCTCGGTGGCTTTGCAGGCACTGCACAGCTTGATCCTGCCTTTCCCTTCCCATGCAGGGTTAGCAAAGGAAGTGATGGTCTGTTGGTTAGAGAGAGCTGCCACATCACATATGCTCACTTCTGCTTCTGCCCTTGCACCGCTTTGGGGTGTGATCTTCTGCAAAGCCTGTGGCTGTGCCTGGCCTTGATTTCTCTCTCTGAAAAACAATGATGACAGCACTATCTGAATGCTTTCACCTATCCTTTTTTTTTTATTTTGGGGTGTAAAGTGACACAAAAGAGCAGCAATCTGTGTCTGATCTTCATTCCCTGCTGCACAAATAGCTCTTCAGCCCAGCTTTGTCACTTCAACAGCTGTAGCATTAAAGCAAAAATAAAGCCTGATATTGGGGTTCTGCTTTGAAACTCACAAACCATTATTACACCAAGGGAATGCCCTAATAATACTCTGCTTCCAGTCAAAGAACTGATGGAACTAGATGATCTTTAAGGTTCCTTCCAACCCAAAATGTTCTATGGTTCCATGATACTCTCCATGTACAGGATTTTGATCTATGAATCTATAGTTACACTTAATAAGATGTAACAGTTGCTCAGGGGACTGATAATAGGATACAGAGACCTTTATCTCTGTGTCATGTGTTGAAATCCAGACCAGGCCGTTAGCAATTAAAAGGTCTTTCCATCTGATGTCACTCCAGTAACCTGTGCAAAAGGAGCCACAGCTCAGCAGTCAGTGCATAAACTTTTCAGGTTTTAGATTGCTGGACTTTCTCCTCTCTTTTCTTTTTTCTTTTGAAGGGAGGAAAGTATCTTTTTCAATCCCATCCCTGCCCTCTTTAGCACCGTGACCAGCTGTTTGTAGGCAGGCAAGCAGCCAGGCAGACATTGGGCTGTGGTGTTTTCCCTCCCTGAAGAAGGTTTTCCAAACCCAAGCTAAAGTATCTCTCCTGAGACCCTCAGGAGAGCAGCCAGCACTGGCTCTACTCATACTGAGTTTGTTTTGGGACTAAATACACTGTGGTTTTTTCTTGGCATCTCAATACAGCAGCTATTTAGGCATATAAAAATAATAACTCCTAAAGTAAGATGCATGGGTTTCCTCTCTTTCTGTCTATATGAAAAATACCCCAAATATTTACTTCCAAGAGTATTTGAAAAATGGAAAAGAAAGATGGAAACCTTTACTTATTGCTGCATTTTCATTCAGACACAGGCATGTTTGTATTCCATTAACTTGTGGTGAGACTTTATATTTTATATATATATATATATATATCTCTTTCCCATTTATTTATACCTGCTAAGATTTTTTTTTCCATCTGAAAACTGCCGACAAGTGTGAAAGGCTCCATAGTTACCATTCATTGTGACAAATGCTGTGGGAAAGGAGGTATTTTCTTTTTTTGTCCTCAAAACAAGGCCATGCTAATGTTCACACACAGATGTTTGTGTTTGAGAGAGTTTTATAGCAGGAAAGACCATTGTTATCAATGGCTGGCCAAGCACAGAATTCAAATTTTCTGTAAGCTGAACCCAGGTCTGTGACTTGCAGCTGGGGTTTGAGCAGTCCCCTCTAAGTGATGGGACCTGGGGCTTCTCAGGGGCTGGGCAGCCCCATCTTGGTGCTCACGTGTGACCAAGTGAAACTGGCTGGTTCCTCTGCCACCTTCCTTCACCCCGCTGAGAGCTCCCAAGGAGGATTCATGGCTGCCCTTCCCTGTAGGACTCGGAGCCTGGCACTGACTTCCCCAGACCACAGCCACCCAGGAGCCAGCCTCTGCCATGGTCCTCACCAGCTCCAGAGGAAGGTCCCACCTCCCCCACCTTCAGGCTCTTGTGAAACATCACCAGTTTTGGAGGAAAATGGACAGCAGAGAAGAAGAGGACACAACTGAACCCTAATTACCTGGAATATTTTAGCAAAGACTGCCACTTCCAAGCTGCTCTTGAGCCATGTCTTTCTTGGTGGAGATCTGAGTCCTGGAAGATTCCCTCCAATGGGAAATATTGCAGTGATAGGACATTGCTCCTCATTCCTCTGATCTGAAAAGTGCACCTACTCCCAAATATAGGTCCTAAGGAACACTTGCCAAATGGCTTGCCAGAACAGCAGGACTAGGAATCTCCCACTTCCCTTTTCTCAGTACCTCTGAGAGCTTTGAATTCTTTTGTCAGAGTTTACCCCTCTTGGACAACCACTGACATATCCATCAGCACAGCCTTTATCTTGTGGGAAGGAAATGCACACAGACTCAGTGAGCCGGATTGCTGGCTGATGTGTATCGCTCTTGGTCTGCTCCTCGTGCTTCACACCAATTGAAATAATGGCACAGCCATCCCTGCAGCACTCCAGTAAGCTCCACAATTATTTAGGTGTTTTCTTGTAGTCACCTCAGGATCTAAAATTTTGGCCCAGAACCTTTCGTTTCATGAAAACCAAGCATGAGAACTGGGGATTTCTCCCTTTCCCATGCACTTATATTGTGATGTTCCAAAAATTGGCAAGTGTTTTCTTTCTGTGTTAGTAAGGAGGACCCCTGTTATACCAAGAGAAGGCTGGTTGTACAATCTCCCTAAGTTTGTAGAGGGCAGTTTCTAACAAATTCCTTCAGGTCATCTCTTTATGTAAGTTCTGACCTGGTGCACCTGCCTGAGCTCCCAGGTCCAGGTGGAAAGATTAGCTCATGTGCAGTGCATGGTGACTGCTGAGCTGTTCTCATGTGAAGAAACCCTGCCCTACATTAGAGTCCCAGAATCGTAGACTCACTTGGAAACTTTGGCAGAAATCAAGGTTGGATCCAGCCTTGCTTATCCAGCTCAGTGGTGGCCATACCAAATCTATGCTGCTTCTATGCCCAGCACCTCCATTATCTCTGCACTGCACCCACTCACGAGTCCTGTTCCACCTCTCCATCTGTTCCCCAGGACTCTGCACTTGGTGTAGCTAAACTCTTTATGAAATGATGTTGAACCTGATCCAAATATCCCAGGCAGACACCAGCTCTGTTGCCTCTATGACCATGGCATGGCTAATCCCAAATCCAGAGTGACTGCCTGCAGATACCTGAGGTGATGCTGAGCAATGCTCCTGGAGACAGGAATGGTGCTGATGGACCTCATTACTCAGAGCCCAGGGGTGTCAGTAGTCCCATTGTGTCCATTCCCTCTCTGGTGTTTGAAATGCAAGTCAGCTAACACCTGGAATAGCTGTCTGTGACATGGGAGGTGGTTTGCAGAATTTACATCAGGATATAAGTACTATATCTGCACAGAGAATTCCTCACTGAATATTTTTGTCTCAGATTTTGGAACTTGCCAGAGGAGAGGAGGTGGAGAATCTCTACTTTGAATGAACTAGAGATTTGAATTTTCTTCCTCTTTGGGTTTGCTATCCACCCATCCATACTCTTCTTAGACTGCTCCTGTGTTTTTTCCTTTTTGTATTGAACAGTCTGAGCTGATGATGGATGGAGATGCCATTAAGATAAGCACCTGTACTGTACCCAGAAGGATCACAAGCATCCTCTTGGATGCCCTTAATAAAATGTTCAGCTCTTTTGAAGGTTGAAGAAGGCTGTGATACAGATCAAATCCTTAGATCAGCTCTTGGCATGCTCACCTCTCAGCAGCTCCTCAGATGCTCAGTGGTGCTGCTCCAGATTAATTAAGTGGACAAAGTCAAGCTTGAGCATTAGCCACATGCTCTTAATTGCAGCAAAATATGGCAGCTTTGTGGTTTTGGTTTTTGTTATGAATAGGAAGTGATCAAGGCAAAGGAATTCTAGAGTAGGCTTTTTTTGCATTTTTTGGCCACCACAGGGAGTAATTAACCTTTTAAATACTAGACTCATAGAAAAGTCTTAAGAGCTCACAGCAAGCTATCTTCATGCCTGTTGTTTCTGGCTATTTAATTGTCCCCCATGAAGCACCACGTTAGGTAGGTTAGCTGGAAATTGGGAAAATCAGCCATTTTCAGGGAGAGTTTGAGCATGGTTGCAGGGTTTAGTCACCTTGCCCCCAGATTTGCCAAAGCCCACAGTGAAGGAGTGGTGGACAAGTGAGCACAGTGAGCCCTGAACAGCCTCTTCCCTGGGCTGTGTGGCAACCAAAAGTGGTTTTATCTATATTTCACCTGAAATTGTATAAATCATTCTCTTTTCTACTCTTTGTTCTCACCCTTACAATTTTGTGTTGCCTGATAACAAGGTTTGAAATGAGGCTGGCATGGCAGGAGGCATGTCCAAGGAAGGCTGCCCGGCTTTGGGGGCTGCTCTTGGAGCTGCAGTGGAGCCAACGTGCAGCAGCTCAGGGCTCTGACTGCTTGTGGGATTTGATGGCTGAGGAAGAGCCACTAATTCCAGCTCCATATCTGAATCCCAATAGGAATAATTGTACAATGCCCACCTGAAGAGCCCCCTGTGATTTTGTTGGGGTCTCCCACGCCTCCTGCCCTAGGTCAGTGTGTCCTGAACTTTTGCTACTTCCCTGCTGCCTGTTGCCCCAGGTTTGGCCGGGCTTACCTTAGCGATGTGTGGTTGTCTGTCCATCCGGATTTTTCATTGCCCTCTGGGTCTCCCTCAGCTGAAAGACTCTGCTTCAGTCTTTTAGGACTTTATTTCATTCCTCTGTGGCTTGGGGTTTTTTGCAGGGAGGGCATTTGCCACTGTTGCTCTGACACAAGCAGGCAGGGGTTACTTAACTACCCACATCCTCTCAAAATAGAAATTCACAGCCCCACAGTACTTAGACACATTTTCATTAGTGTATACAGTGAGCTTTCTTCCAGCTATCCCAGTCTATTAATAACTGGTCCAAACCTTTGGTTTGCCCAAGCATTTAGGAAAATTCACTTTTTCCATACAGGGGCTGTTGGTATTTCTGTACTCTGAGATCAGAGATGCCATCCTGTTCGAGTGCTTGGTGATGGAGAGAGGGTACATGGCTCACTCACCCAGTTCTTTCTTTCCTTAGATCTGCCCTTTCCCAAGGAGTAGAAAAATACATCTTTTACTTACCCTTTAACTAAGAACTGACCACAGAGAAGGGGATGGAGAGGAAAATTTGGATATACATTAAAGTGTAGGAAATCACAGGGAGATAGAAAAAATAGCAGAGAGACGAAAAGGTGGAAAGAAGGTGCCTTTTTGTTGTGAAGGGATTAGCTGAGAGTCAGCTTTCAGATGCTTTTTAAATAAGGCATTCTCCTGGAAAATACAGATCCTGATCGATTCCAAAACCCTCGGGGATTTTTGAGGTCAGAGCTCCCCTGGGAAAGGGGACCAATTAAACTGAGCAGCAGTGCCATTTGCAAATGGGCTTATTACTTTTCAGTGAGAAATGCTACCAAAAGGGTTTATAGAGTTCCGCTTGAAGTTTCAAGTAAAAATGTTCTTTCATTCTTTGCCCCATGAAAAACTAAGGAGGGGTTCTTCAAGGGTGGACAACAAGGCTTGCCTTGGATAGTTAATGCAAGCAGAAGTGCATGGATGATGCAGGGAGGACCAGCACTGCAGGGGGTGTGACTCACATGGACCCTTCTGCTCCACACTGGCAAGGGGCTGTTCTGAGCATCCTGCGGCCCCACAGTGCCTGTGGGTCATTTGTTCCTTTTGCCTTTCCGTGAGGTTCAGGCCTGTCATGGTTTAATATAGTTTGGTCCCAAGCAGGGAAGTTTTTCATGTTGTTTCACTGACACTTCCATAGAATCATAGAGTGGTTTGGGTTCTAAGGGACCTTAAAGATCACCTTGTTCCAACACCCCAGCCATGGGCAGGGACATACTCCACTAGACCAGGCTGCTCAGGGTCTCATTCAACCTGGTCTTGAACACCTCAAGGAATGGGGCAGCCACAGCTTTTCTGGACATCCTGTTCCAGTGCCTTGCCACCCTCACAGGGAAGAAATTCTTCCAATAACCAATCTAACCCTGTTCTTTTTCAGTTTAAAGCCACCCCCCCTTGCCTAATCACTCCATGCCCTTTTCAAAAGTTCCTGTTCAGCTCTCTTGGATCCTTACTGGAAGGTGCTATATTTTCCTCCTTTCTAGTACTTGCCATAACCCAACCCTGAGACGTTTGCAGCCTGTGAGGTTCCCTCCCTCTCTGGCCTTTCTTACTTCTTTACTCACAGCTGGAAAAGTTTAGTTGACACACAGGTTGATTCCTGACAATCCAAGAAAAAGCTGCCCTCTCAATTTGTCTTGGGGTCACAGTTCAGCCCCCGATCTGGCTCTGCGGTCCCGCTGCTTATTTGCATTTTTCTGTACATGGTTTTTCCATTTCCACACATTAATCTTTCTTTGTTAACACTCTACCCCATGCTGAACAGACAGGAGGCACAGATGGCTTGATGCAGGTTTAGTTTTGGGGTTTTTCTACTCTTTAATTTCTGCAGTCCATTGAACAGGAGCAAAATTTAAGTTACCTAAATATTAAATGTATTATTTTTAATGGAAATTGCACCTGCTTAGCCTAACCCTCCCTAGCCTAACCCTAACTGCTTGCCTAGTGCTTGGGAACTTTCTTTTCGGGTGTAGCATTTGGTTGTTCTGAGGAAGGGATGGCGCTCCTTCTCTGCTATGGAAATCACCTCAGGCTGCTTGGTTCACCTCAGCTGGTTCCCCCAAGGATAATTTTAGGAGATCCTTTGGAAGTCCTTTCTCCTTGGCACTTCTTTAAACAGCCTTCATGCCACCAGAGATCAACTTCAGCACCTGCTACAGACTTTGTGTTTCAGTCTTTTAATGTCCAGTCAATGGAGATACTTTGAGTACCCATGAACTGTAGGTGAACACCTAAATTAGCACATGGAGTATGTGCTTTGAGAGTTTTTCTTGTCTTTGTTACTGAGCAGGGAAGTAAGAGGATGCAGCCTGAGCTGATGATCCTCTCAGGCCTGGCACAGCAGATGCCCAAAGCCTCACCTCACTCTGGATCTGGGCCAGTGCTACAGGGAGGGTCCCTTTGCAGGCTTCCCTGGGTCATCCCTGCCAGGTGACCACAGACAAAAGAGGAGACAACCCAGCCACTTGTACCTTCCTGCTGAGGGATGGATTGTCTCCTCCACTTCAAAACCAAGACATGGCTTAGCCAAATGCTGCTCACCAGCTGGGGCAGCATGTTTCAGAGACGGACCCAGTTTTGGGAATGCTGCTGAAACTCCCTGTGAGGACTTAGAGAATAGAGTTTAAATTTCTTCAGGCACTTCATCACTTCCCTGGTTGCAGGTTTTTCCCTGTGGTGGGTGAGGCAGGTGCTGTGGCAGTGACATTGCTCTTACAGGGGGCAGCTGCTCGCGGCTGCTCTTTGCAGTGCTCTGGTGTGGTACCCCCACAGCCCCACTCCCTGCTCACTGAGCTGCCACTGGCAATTGGGACTGCTCCATTATATTTTAGAAAGCTGGTTAGAGGCCTGATTTATAAAACACAAATCTGTCACACTAACAATGTAGATTTTTAATATACTCAGGCTTTAAAATCATCTGTTTTGACTTTTTCCAAAGTTTTCTTTTTTGCAGCTCAATTGCAGTGCTCCCTACTGGGACTGATTTATGAGGAAGAAAGGACACAATGTACTTACAAGTGTAAATGGTGTATGTTTATTCCCCTGAATGGAATAAGTGGCAAACCCAGAGGTTGAATAAGATAAGTTCATCAGCTATGTACTTTTAACTTTCTTTCACCAATTATGATAGAGTTCTGTACTTCCGTGTCAGTTCTGACATATAATAATACTGGGTAGTCATGTAGCTTTTATAGTAACTGCAGAGAGTGAGGGCACTTGTCCCAGCTCTGAAATGCAGAGCTCATTAAAATGGGATTGAAGGCATTTAATATCAGTTGTTGTATTTTCTATTTGTATTCAATGTATTCAATGGCCAGCTTCATTATATGGGGCAAATTCAAAATAGTTCTGCTGAAGTCACAAAGCCCAAATTTACACCCTCAGAAACACAAAATCAGTCTCTCCAAAGTGTTCTCGGAAAACTTGAGTTTCTTGTTTCTAGATGAGTTCATTTACATTCTTTCAGAAGAAATTTTTTACAAATACAGAAAAAGAGAGAGGGAAGGAGAGTTCCTCTTTCCTACCTCATAGTCCCAAGAGACTGGGCAAGTGGGGGCCCAGAGTCAGACACAGCCCACAGTACATGGGACGGGTTGGGATGCAGAGAGAGGTGGGCACTGGACACTAGCATGGCCCAAGATCACGATGCAAGTACCAGTGCTAGCTTCATCAGTCCCTCCATGCTGCTCATCCATCCATCTAAACCAGCACAGTGTCCTGCCCACTGCTGCCATCCCCAGCTCTGCAGAGAGGTTTCATGAGAAACCAGCTGTGTTTTAGCCACTGCCTGCTCCTCTGGCCATTGCAGGGCTGCTCTGGCTCCATCCCATCTTCCATGTGTCCTGGTGCTCATCTCGGCTGTCTCTGTCAGCTTGAACTCTGCTTGTACCCTTTCCCTTCTGAGCTTAGAGATCCATGTTTTGGCACATCCTCTTGAACAGCTTCGCCCAAGCGTGAAGGGAGGCATGGCGCTGCTCCGCAGTGCTGCAGTGCCGAGGGACTCTGGCAGCAGACGTGACCCTGCAGGTTCCCATACACTTGGGTTTGCATCAAGGTTCAACTTGCCCTTTTGATAAGCACTGGAGCCCATCTGCTGCTGGGGGATGCTGACTGCGGGTAGTCCAGACTTGCCTGGGACACGATGAACTTCTCTCCATCTCTGTTGGCTTGTAACTGGTCACTGAGGTCTACACTCCCTTCTGGCAGTTTGCAGGAGATTGTTTTATCGCTTAGTGACCAGCTTATGGACCCTCTTGTTTGGTTTTGGTTTTAGTGCTGAAGGTTTCACATTGGTCCCTGGTTATAAGAATTACAGTCATCAGGCTCAGGGCTGTATTTTCCCTTCTGCCCTGCCATGAACACAGAAAATCCAGTACCAGGGCACAGAGAAGGCTATAACACTGAATCCACAAAGTGCATCCTCTTCCCATTCCCTGACCCGTCCCACCTACTCAGTGCAAGTGGTTGGCAGAAGGGACTGGAGCCATGAGGCACAGGGGCAGAGTCCTCTGAATTTCCCAGCATGAGATTTAACCCTGAGCCCAGCAGTGATATAACTCCAGTACTTACAGCTCTTCCATTGCTGGAAGAAGTCAGGGTTATAGTTATAATTAAAAGGTTCCTGAGCTGGGAGTCAAGGCTGGCAGAGAGTTCAGGTGTCCCTCCAAAGGCTGTTCTTGGGGCTGGCTGCCTGCCATCAGCACGATGCCACTCATCCAGCCCTCAGATGATTAACCATCAAAAATAATAATAGAAAAGGCTTCTATAGCCTTCATAGGTGCAGTCCCAAGGGTGCTGGAGGTGGCACAGGGATGCTCAGGAATGGCTTCTGCTCCCATTTACAACTCTGTGGGACATTTGAGTTGGTTGTTACTATCAGCAGCTGAGAAAGATCTACTGCATCTCACTTGGGACTTCTTTCATCTTCATGGTTGCAGCTAATATGCACTTTTGTCCCTGTATAACTCACTGAGAATTTGATCAACAAATGACATACTTTGCTGCCAGACCATTGGAGGGAAACAAAAATTAAGATGTTACCAGTGTACTCATTTCTTGTCCCTGTGACAGTGAATACCTGGGCTATGCTGAAGCCCACATACTGCTTAATTCTTTTACCTACCTGCCTTAAGACCTGTCTCTACTCAGAAAAGATAGGCCAGAGGAGGGAGAGAAGACACAAATTCTCCTTCTGCCTGCTCAAACCCAGAAATTGTCTTGTCCTCTGGTGAGGAATATTTGAGAGTACAAAGGTCTGCATGCAAACTCCCTTGAAAGTACTGGGCTTAAAAGTCCATGATCAGGAATTCAATTCTTTCCTCACTTTGTTGTTTATCTTCATAATTTATGTTATGTGAACACAAGAGAATTATGGTTAAAATCATGTCTTAAACACCAAAAATCAAATAAATGTAACCTAAGAAGGAAAGATCACAGCATTCAGCCGGGGCTGAATCACGTCCTCTTTCCCTTTCCCAGCTGCATTTTTAAGTCACCAACGAAATACTAGGCTATTCATTAGTCAGATGGCTTCTCTTTTTCTAGGAAGGCAATGCAGGAAAATAAGATGTTTCTTCCTTTCCCAAATTACAGAAGAAAAACATGCTGTCTTTATGCAAGCTGACTTGTAAAGTTTTGCAAGGCTGCTGCTGCAAGTACTGCTCAAAAAGGGTACTCCAAGCTTTGGCCATATATATATATACACATACACATATATATATGTTTTATGTTCATTACAATTTAAATACACAGGTGCAATACGCATTTCAAAATAAAATGCACCATCAAAGAACAATTTCCTGCCCATTGTAGAGGGTCTGTGAAGATAATGAAATAAACCCACTTGCAATTGTTGTTTTGCAGCAAGTGCTGGTACATTTTTAAGCTACTGACAAGCCTGTTAAATAACTGTCCATCTTTTAAGCTCAGGCACCCTGGAGTGTAGGAGGCAAATAATTCTCAGGGGGGATTTAACACAGTTATGTAAAATAATCTGAAGCCATCCTGGTTGCTCCAGAAGGATTATAATCAAGCATGAAGTTGTTTTTTAAATGTCTGCTATCATCAGTTGATTCTTCTTGCAACAAAGCAAAACAAAAGTCTTTTTCTCATTTGTTTGAGAAGCAGTTTCTGTTCCTCTCATGAAGAGGAAGAGGATTCGGACATGTTGCTGAATGCTCTGCTGTCAGTCGGGGTATTTATGTCACAGAATATCTTTTAAATAGTAATTTTTAACATCTGATTAATCTTCCATTCTGTTTGAGCAGAGAAGCACCGTCATGCTGGGCTAGGTGCAGAAGGGTCTTGGCACTCACTAACCAATGTCATCCTCTGTAAGGGCTTGCAAGCAAAATCCCCAGGGTTGGTGTTCAGCCTTGCCAGTCAGGAGCTTGGGAGCTGCTTGGCTTAAAGTTGGGGGAGCACATTTTTTACATAGGAGCCCATGACAAGTAGATTTTACAGCAATCCTCTGGCATCCTAACATGTACCTAGGATACACACAGAGAGCAGCCCATGTATCCTCACACGCTGTGTCCCTGTGCAGGGTAAGGAGGGGACCCCTGGATCAAGCTGAACCTTGTGTATTTTGTTACCTTCTGGTTTAACCCATTTCTCTCCTGTGACCCCTCACTATGTGTCTTCTGTCTCCTTGTTCACCCCTGCCCTCCACATTACAAGTTCTTTTGTATCATGGATAAGATAGCTTTTGAATTAACCTGGCCATGTCATGATTTAAAGAGAAAATCCATCTCCATGCCAGCTGGCTGGGCTGGGAGTTTTGCTATCTGTGCCACTGCATCAGCTGCCACCTGTGCCACACATCTGAGAAGGAAACCCTCAGCTTGTGTTTGATAAGCTACTAGCCAAGGCAGATAAGCCACTGTGCTGCTGACAGTCTCCCACAGCTGCATGGTTAAATCACAGTGGCCAGAGTGGAGGGAGAATTGTGGAAATTGTTAACTGGTACCTGGTTTTTTTAATGATGCTCCTGGGTTTTTATTTGACTATAACTACAGCAGAACTTCTCACAGATGACTGTGTTTAGGGTCATTTGGATGCCCTGCAATATGTTCACATATTTTCCACTGCTGAATGAAAAGGAGAAAATGAATGTGATACTTGCTGTAGGTGTCTGTCTTGCTTGCGGATGGTCTAGATTTCTGCATAGCTGCTTCTCTGTTACATGGGGCTTTCAGATTTCACTATTGATTAGAGTGGTTGCTTTTCTAATTAAAAGAATTCCCAAGTCTAACTATTGACTTGGACAGTAAATGTGCCGGGTTATTAAAGATAAGAGGCTCTGGTCAGAAAATATGGTACCTTCTCTCGCAAAAGAGGTCAGTGTAACTCGAGCAAAAGAGTGTCCTAAAAATCAGAAAACAAGCAAAGGAAACGAGAAAGTAGGAGCCAGGCAAATGCTGCTTATGTAATCACAGCAAAGCAAGTAGGACAGAGGAGGGAGCGGGCAGCCGAGCTCGGCTTTCGCCTGCCTGCTGCTCAGGGCAGGGCACGGCTGCACGTGTGGCTCTTGTTCCTTCTGTGTGGGGGCTGATCTCACCAAGAGAGCCTGCATGACTAAACAGAGGGTGGATGTACTTGCCCGTGGTGAAGGGACACTGATGGGAAAGTGTCTCTTGTTGGGATCAACTTTCACAGGGCTTCAGTGTACAGCTGCTTGTGGTAGGTCCAAGTGGGTTTGAAGATACATTTCAACCCCTTCTGTAAAATGTTCCTTCTCAGCTCTTGACACATCTCCCCAAAATATTACAACAGCACAACCATTTCTGGAAAACAGTATTTCCTGCAATGAGGTTGAAGTCACCGGGCAGCCTCCCATGCCTTGCCCAACAAAGTGCCATGGCAAGAGAAGTTGCATGCAATCTTCATGCCTCTGAGTCAAAGTCTTCGAAGGAGCCTTTCCCCCTCCACTGTTTCTAGAAACAAGTCAGCACAATTAACTGGGAGTAAGCATTGAGTTCTTAAATAATTCAGTTTGGTTGAGATGAATCCTCCCCTGGGGAGCCTGAATTCCTTGAGGTAATGTATGATTACCCTTGTTAGAAGTTATTCACACCTCTGGGCATAGGTCTTGTATGTGGTTCTCAGTGTGTAGTGATAGTTACAGGACTTGCAACATTTTATTAGCACACTCACATCCATCACCTGGGGACATGAAATTCCTGCTTATAAGGGTCAATGGACAGGTGTTTGCTGCTGGGCAAACAGAAATGAGTGCAGTCAGCAATGATGATTCTAAAAGCCAGCCTTGGCACTGGGGGTGTGATTTTTAATTCTGCTTTGTCTCAGACACATGGAGGCACTGGGCCGCTTGGATGCTGAAAAGCATAGAAGAAATCAGCAGTCAGGACCCACAGGAGTGTCGAATGTAAGGTGGTCCTGGAGGCAGTGGAGGATCCAGCAAGCAGTGGGAGAAAGGCAGGATGACCAGGAGGTGTTGCCAGGGTGGCTCTGAAGGGTGCCTAAACCTTTGTGATGTGGCTGCTTCAGAAATCCTCTTTCACAGTGACACCAGGGTTGCAAACAGTAAGGTTTTAGTAAACACACACCTATATATGGAAGAAGTACATGTGGTTTTGGTCCTGCTCTCTTCACGTCATTAAATGGTCTTCCTTTCCATTCTCCACCTCAATCTTTTCAATTTTCCTATGCTTTTAGAGAGCTTTACCTTACATCAGATGACTTTTTCCACTTCCTTATATAAATTTTACCCTTGTCTCCAGTCCTGAAGTATTTATAGCTCAATGGCACACATAACCATTGGGCATACAGTAATTTCTCTTTGAATACTTTCCATATCTCTCCTGTGTGCTTTTCCACCCACACGTGTTCCATTGCCTTATCCCGAAGGATGTCTTTATTCCTCCTTTA
Source organism: Coloeus monedula (assembly GCF_965178545.1). Classification (NCBI taxonomy): domain Eukaryota; kingdom Metazoa; phylum Chordata; class Aves; order Passeriformes; family Corvidae; genus Coloeus; species Coloeus monedula. The sequence goes on from NC_138792.1 coordinate 7,863,937, forward strand.
TGCTTTTGGTTTCTCTATTGTTTTTTTCATGTCTTTCTTCTTGATGGGTTGGGTGTTTTTGCACATCACACAGCTTGAAAAAAATTTCCCTTCAGACTCTGTCACTGAACCAAATCTTACTCATCTGATATGCACACAGACTGAAATTCAGTCCTGAGTAAAAGAGCAACCTAGCTGCTGCAGGGAACTGATTTATGAAGAATTTTTGGGACAAAGGCCTCAGATGGGCCTCTGCACAGGGAGTAACTTCACCTACAAAAGAATCCCACTGGCCACAGCACAGCTGTGACCTTGAGGGTTGTAATTGTACCTAGATTTTCTTGGTGGCATTTTCTTTCCTGTGGTTTTTTTGCACCAAAGCAGAACACTGAAATTCTTCTTTTTTTTTTTTTTTTTTATTTAGCCCTGTAAGGTAATATTAAGGGAATAGCGGCCTATGGCAAGCACATGGGTGTGGGCTGATTGAGAATCATGCATCAAAAGAAACAGATGGGAAGGCAGGCTCACAGGATTGAAAGTAACGACTCTGAACAAGACTTTAAGAGTTACAGTCTCATAGTAAGGTAAATAGTCACAGTGCGTTAGTTAGAAGGACTACAGTTAGGGATATTAAGTGATGTTGCTTCTGTTCATGCAAGCATTCCTTTAATTCAAGAAGGATGATAAAAGTCTGCAGAGGAACAAGAGTGACAGAGGCATTGGAAAATGCAGAAGTTGGTAAAGTGTCCACAACTTCCACCAGCTGGGCTTGCCAAAGAAAAGGCTTAGGGCCAACTTGACTGCAGTCTAGAAAGTGCTAATATTCCCTACAAGGAACATTTCTGAGTAGGGAGTCCTCCTATTTAGCACATAAAGGCATTATGAGAGTCAGCATCTGGAAGTTGAAGTTAAAATTCCCAAATCAATTCAATTTGCACAGATCATTGTGGCTCATCAGAAACCAGATCCTCATGTGCAGGGCAGTTCCAAGTGCAGACAGACAGACATTTTAATGTGCTGGTGGCCAGCTGAAGTGTGCTCCAGCTAGAGATACTGGCAGCACCTCCTTGGGTACCTCCACATAAGGACAACATGGAGTGGCCAGCAGTCACGGGCCTCACAAGCTGGTGGCGTATCCAATGCTCGAGCACTAGCTCAGGGAGCAGTTACTGCAGACATTGCATGTGCTGCATCAATGCTTAGAGCCCTGATGGGATGGCCAAGAGAGATTTAGCTCATAGGAGCAATATTCCTTTTATAAAGAAATGCTGCAAGAAATATAACACTCTTTGGCCTGATTTTTCCAAGATAAAGAATGCCAAGAATGAGTTGAAATTTCTTTAGCATTTGTGAAAATCAAGCCATAACTAATTAACCCCTGCATGCCAATGGGCTTAATTATTTTTTCCCACTTGATGTAAAAGAGGAAAAGGGAAACTTCAGGCTTCTCAAAACTTTTTTTTGAGAATTTTTTGAGCAAGTTTGCAGCATGGTCAGAACTTGGAAGATCCTGAATTATTGCCCCATCACTACTTCTTCCCCTTTTCTAATTGACTGAGCTTTTACCATCACCAGTGCAACCTATTATATAGCATAGACCATGCAAGCTACAGGACACCCCAGGAACACCCCTGACTGCATTCCCATTCAGAGCTGGGATATGCCAGCCAGGAGCACATCCTGCCTTTAATTACACTGAAGAGGTCTTGGTGATTTGGTGTCCTACATCAGTATTAGGAAGCTTGGGCATTGAATTGCTATAAATCAGGAGCTTTGCTGCTCTCACAACAAGCCCAGTGGGAGCCTGACTTTCTCAAAGAGCTTAATTAAAGAGTGCTTATTGTCAGCTCACCCCTGTAGCCCATTAGAGCTCCGCAGAGATTTCTGTTCTTCAACATCATTGTGAAAAGTGGGACAGTCCTTGCTTCTTAGGAAGCTCTGTGTTCATAATCACTTCCTCTCATGTCAATATGGTCCTGGTGATCTTATAGTCATGTTGCAATTAGTTGGTGATAGGTGTGAACAGGGCATATCTGAATAACTGTTTATGGAGATCCTATTGGCCAGACAGTTATTCAACAGAGTCATAATTTTCCTCCTAGCTCCTAACTTTCTCTGGCTTTATCTCAGTGTGCTTGAAAAAGCAAAAGTAATGTGTGACATTTCCAAAAAGCAACAATTTTCTTTCCAGAGAAGCACATACATCCCTGCCCTCTGAAGGATGCAGCCCCTTGTGATTTACAGAGAGAACCCAAGTTCCCCTGTCATTAAAGGCCCTTTGAAACATTACTCACTTTTGGCTTGAAATCCATGTCACGGTAGAGTTGTGCTGTAGTTAAATGAATTATTCAGACTGTAACCTCTGCTGCTTGGTAGAACCAGCTTCAGTTTTTTCTGTGCATAGGGCTGGTGTACTTGGGACCCCGTCAGTCTCATCCACCTTCAGCAGGCTATTTGCATGTGCTTTATTATTGAAAAAACAGCTGCCATCAGACATCAGCATGCACAGTCGGGAATGGGTGAAAAGAGAGGGGTCAGGTTGTGCTGCACATGGTGCAAGGCCTCTTGTGGGTCAGTTCCTTCCCAAGCTTGTCCTACCCTCTTCCCAAGCTGAAGCCATCAGGCACAGTCATCACCACGTGTGTCCTAGGAGTGCTGAGAAAGAGTTTTTAGATTTGGTTCAGAATGGACACTTCCCCCCATTACACAGGCACAAACAGCCACCTCCCTGCACGCCGGACATGGGCAGTGCTGCAGCCAGGCAATTCAGGGATTGCACAACTTCTGGCTCTGCTGGCTAACCCACATCCCAAAGGAGCTGAGAGGACAAACTGATTCAGGTTTGTCCATCACTAAGTATTATTTCCCAATGCATTTATGGAGTCATCCTACCTCCAAATTTCAGCCCAGAGAGGTCAGAGATGTTTGAAGGCTTCAAAAAAAATTTTGGACAGCAGAAAATGAGAGGAAATGTCATGGATCTCGACTTTGCAAGTCATTCTTAGAACTTTCACATCCTTCATGATTGCAGCTATAAATCAATCTACTATTAATTAAACTCTGGCCAAGTAAATGTGCCAATAAGATTAAGGAGCAAAGTGTAGGCTGTCATCCTGCCAGTGGCTAGTCCCAGTGCAAAACTGACTTAACAGAGCCATCTGAGAGACAGGAAGTTTTTTGCAGTGATACCACAAGGAAAAGACTCCTCTGACTTGTGTTCTTTGTTGTTACAGTAGTGTTTCAAACTTGCTGAGTTCTTGTGTCCTTCACTCTGCACTAAGCAATCCTTAAATTGTTTTCATTATATTGTGTCATCGTTGTCTTCCTGATGTCTGCTTCCCCACCCAGGAAGTGTTTACAGGATCCTCATGGAGAACAGGAGTTTATCCTAGAGAGTAAGTGGCCCTGGAAGGGAAGTTTTGCCTGTCAGCAAGTGATATATTGTAATATGTAAAGCTGGCAGCCACTTGCTTATGGCTCATGGCTCATGTGGTGGTTTGCCCATAGTCCCTCATCCTGCTGTTTCATTGTGATGTCTTTTGTGCCGATACAGATCTGTCCAAACACAAACTCTTCGACCGCCTTTTGGCACAGGTGAAGCACTGCAAACCCCACCTGCACACCGTGCCTTAAATGCCTGCAACAACAAGTGACTATCTGGCACGAAGGAAACCCTTTCCTTCCCTGGCACTCTGCATACAGCAGATGCTGTGCCACAGGCCTCAGGTGGCAGCTGCAGCAAGCCAGGTTTGGGAACCAGCTCAGGGGATGGAGCAAGGGAAGGGCCACCCCAGGGCAGGCACACCTGTGTGTGGCAGAGGCAGGGCCTGAGCAGGGACCCCCAGGGAGGCAGGATTTCCCCATGCAGCCTAATCATTTTTCTCAGTGGAACCGGGGAGCAAGTTTGACTCATCAGGCACATGGAGATGGAGATCCCCAGAGCACTGGCAAAGGGAAAGGAAATGCAGCTCCAGTCCTCCTGGTGTGAAAGTGGCCTGGTTTTGCAAAAGAGGTGGGCTCCTGGCTTTGAGAATGGATCTTAAGCAGCAGAAGTTCCTGAGCTGGGTCTGGTGGAGTATCCCTTGGGATGGTACCCAGTGACTGAAGGGAGCAACTTCTGAGCAATGCATGTAATGAGTGATGAATATATAATTGCCAGCTCACTTGGGCATAATAATATATTTAAAGACCCAGCCAAGCCAAACCAGCCCATTTTATCAGGCCAAACCTCACCCTATTCTTTTACCAGAGGAAAGGATGTTTCCCTGCTTAGTTTTTAAATGCTTCTTCTCTGCCAGATCCTACAGTTCTGACTTGCCATAGCACTGCCTGCTCCATGGCATTTTTGTATTGGGTCTATTAGTTTTATTCTGTAATGGAGTGATCAAGTAACTAGAAAACATGTGTTCTGTTCTGAATATATGCTATGCTGCCCAGAGAGGTTGTGGAGTCTCCTTCTGTGGTGATATTCAAAACCCTCCTGGGGTTCACCCTGTGCAAACTGCTCTGGGTGAACCTGCTTTAGCAGGAGAGTTGGACTCTGTGATCTCCAAAGGTCCCTTCCTCCCCAGCCATTCTATGATTCTGTGATTTACTCTAGTATCCTCTGCACTTTGTCACTTCTCATCAGATGAATTTAGGACTCAACTTGTCCTTTTGGAGAAGGATAGGGACAGGCTGCTCAAGACTGTCTACATTAGACCATTAGACTTCTCAAACTAGGCCAGTTGTTTCCCATATTGAATTCTATTGATTAATTTTGGTGGTGCTTTAGCAATGATCTACATACTTTGCAAACCTGTGGTGCTGTAGCAACACCTGGAAGTGTATTCTTGAGAAAAACCTCCATTTGGCATGGTGGGAACAGCAGGCAGCAGTAGTGATGTACATGGGAAGCAATGTAAGGAAGTGATGGGCACACACCAATGTCCTGGCAGCACTGATGGCAACAATTTGCACGAGTGTATCTGCTGGTATGAGCCTTCCCTCCTTAGGATGGGTCTTCTGAAATCTCCAGAGCTCTCTCTCTTTTACATGCGATTTTTCACACACTTGCCTACTTCCTTCAAACAAAACAATCAACCCTCTGAAGTTTTATGTGTCACCTTTCACTAAAAATTAACACCTGATAATTTTCACTGAAAATTCTACCTGTTTAACTAACTGAGCAGGTTTCAAACTCCTGGAGTTTAGCTGTTCCTTTCCCCCCAAAAGGCTTAAAACTGAAAGCTCTGCTTCATTTATTAACCATTGAACCAGAAATTAAGATCTAAGAGTTTGAGTACACTGCATGTCACAGTACTTCCTATCAGTGCACACCCAAAGCTACTCCTTCATCGCCACTTTAACCAGTTTATCTATGATAGTAAGTAGGATAAAATTTTCCTCCTTATTTACTAAAATAATACTGGCAAGGAAAATGTATTTTGCATGATCACTTCTCAGTCTGAAACACTTCTAGGCTAAATATATTCATCTAAGATACATGCTTTGGGCATCTGTTTTCAAGCTGCATTCTCCCTGCAAGTGGCACAGAAGATGCTGTTCTTTGCCATCACTGTGTGCAGCGTAGGTAGATCTAAGAAGAGAATTCTGCCTGAAGATTTCTGTTGTCTTTTTGTTCAGTCAGAGGATATAGCTCTACTTGCTCCCATTTTAAATTGCACATAAAATACAGTCATACGCCTGGCTGAAAACCTTGGTTATACCTTCCAAGCTAATCTAAAAATACAACTCAGGCCCTGCAATCCCAAAAAAATAAAATCCAATGCTTGAACATGCAGGGGAGCCCAAGAGAGAGAGCTCCTTCCCAGCACACAGTTATCTCTCCCAGAAGAGAATTGATATTCACAAATGCTTATTTCCCTTTAAAATTTTGCCCATTATGTGTTTCATGAGGACACAGAAGCAAAGTTCCCTTCTATTACCATTCTGAGAGGATTTTGAGAAAATGCGATTAAGTTCTCTCCCCACCAGACTTCATGAAGGAAGAGATACCTCACCCTCTGGGAAGTGTAAGCAATACCATTTTTGTAGTAAAAAATACTGCGTGGTTGTTCAGCCTTATTTTTACAAGTGTCAGACTTAGGCAAAGTTCAGTGTCTCGTCTTTACTGGTCCACAGTGCATAGTATTCCAAAACACTCTCCAAGGCAACTCTTTTTAGCTTTAGAGGTCATGATTAAATGAGCCCCCATGACGAGGCTGAGTCCAACCCAGGCAGTTTTGTTCTGTGAAAAAATCAGTATTTGTTTCTAGCATTTGCATCTGGGCTCTTGTCTGTTAGATCAAGCAAAATGCTCATTTGCTTGCACTCGTCTGAATAAGGGAAGGTCACAATACAGAGACATTAAGTCATAGGATCATTGAATCATAGAATAGTTTGGGTTGGAGAAGACTTTTAAAGGTCATCTGGTCCAACCTCCCTGCACTAAGTAGGGACACCTCCAACTAGATCGGTTTGCTCAGAGCCCTGTCCAACCTGACCTTGAATGTTTCTGGGCACAGGACATCCAGCACCTCTCTGGGAAACCTGTCAGTGTTTCACCACCATCTTCATTAAAAAGTTGTAGTCTAAATCAACACTTTTTTAGTTTAAAGCCCTTACCCCTTGTTCCAGCACAACAGGCCCTGCTAAAAGGGCCATCACTTTGTAGCTGTGGACAGCAGTAAAGCTGCATAAAGGAGGAAATTATTCTTCCAAGGATGACAAATAAGCACTATCTGGGATGCCTCGGCTCTGCCAGTCAGCCTCAGGATGAAGGGTCTGTCCTGTGGATACCCACATTTCCAGCACCCACTACACAGGATGCAAATGCTTTTGCATCTTATTTCTGTTTACTGTGCAGTGTGTCAATGCTGCAGCCACTGTGGGCAGGGGAAGCTGCACATCAGACCCCTGCTTTGGCCTGGGCAGAGGAAAGCTTGCATTGCTCCTGGTAAAGGGGCAACTTTTGCAGTCTAGATGACTTGGTATAGGAAAGACCCATGTTCAAAAGAATGGGCTCCACCTTCTGATCCAGAAAAGCAGACCAACAAAAAGCAAACAGACCTTTCATTCTTCTTATAATTGATGGATGGGCAGAAGCCAGTACACTAAGGTCTCTGGGTCTGGAAATCTGAACAATAAAAACCAAGTTATTGCCATAGAGAGCAAAAGTTCTCCCAGCCCCCTCTCTTCTACAACCTGTCAGCACAACCTTAGACTTATCTGGGTTGGGTCACTGCCAGCTTGCCTTCATTCAAGCCCTGATCCTGGCAAGACAGTAGGTAAGCCAATCAACTGCTCCAGCCAGCTCCAGCAGCTGAAACCTGAAATAGAAACGTGCACCTGAATGTTGGCCATGCACAGGGAGATCTCCAGGCCTTCATGGAGGGAGGAGGAGGAGGAGCTGTTCCTCAGAAATCATTTCACTGCTCCCTGGCCCCTGTGTGTTTTGATCAGTGATAGCAAAAGCACCTGATGTTCACATGGACAATGGGTTTTGCCTGTGACTAGTAGGAAATTACAAAGTCAATTGGTTCAGTTCTTCAAACTGTAAGTCTTTCTTTTAGATGAAACCTGTTGAAAAGTTGAAGTTTGCCCATCTTTACCACCAGCTGTAACTCTAACCTGTACTGAGTATGAAGATTAAAAAAAAACCCCAAAACTGTAGTCTCACAGTCAGTAATCTGTGATGAAAGCTGCTGTTCAAAGAGGACTGATCTGGCTCCTGTGAAATGAAGAAATGCTCTTCTAGCTCTTAGGGGCCGTGATGAAACCCTGAGACATGTGATGAGAAGTGCAGGAGCTGCATGAGACCACGTGCTGCATCTTTCCACCAGGAGGGGCGGAGCTGCAGGCCTGGATGAATCAGGATGGCTTTTGCACCAGCAGTGAGTTCCAGGCATACACAGGCAGGAAGTGAAAAGCTTGGGTTTAATCATGGCTGGGAGAAACTCCTTGCTCTCTCCTAATGTAAAGGTCATGTTTTTAATCTCCTTTGGTCCCATCACTGGAGGCCCCTGGGCTCTCAGCACCATCACCAGATGCATTGAGGAGTGACTGCAGTGCCCACGCAGGGCCCACTTGGGAGCACCCAGAAACCGCAGGGTGGTGAGACACAGAGAGCTGTGCTTGCTGAGGGTTTATGAAAGGCACGTGCAACAAGAACAGCCTGTTCCTTTCTCACCTTTATAGATGAAAGGGTAACCTGGCCCCTAGAATGAAATACTGATTTTTAGTGAAAAAAATCATTGGAGCTTCTTATCATTTTAAGTATTTCAACCCGTCTGCAGCTTTTTGTACTAGTTATCATACCTCAGCCATTCTTAAGAGGCTTCTTCAATCTGATAAGACTTTGTTCACAAGAAGTTACATATTTATTTACCGAGGAGAGGACAGCCAGAAGGGTTTCTGAGCAGATACAAACGCATGTACAGTTAGGCAGAGACTCTGAGAATAGCTTGTGTAACAACATGACTGATGGACAGGTAACATTTAGTCAGCCACCTGCTTGGGGAGTTAGGATGGAGAGCACTTTGCCCAGCACTTTCTGAGGCATGGAAATCACACAGGCTGCTCCACCAGGGTTTATGGGTGTACATAATGACAGGCAGTCGTTATGTACAAGTGCTCAGCATAGAGGTGGAAAAAACCCAACCCTTCAATCTGAACAAAGGCCTGAAGTCACTGTTAATTCTTTGCAAAATTTACCACCCCCACAAGCAGGAAGGGTTAAAGACACCAGTCAAGCAAAACTGTCTTGGCCATCAAGGCCACCATATTAAACTGAAATATCCACGTGATTTATATGGTCCTGTTACTCATTCAGGGACACATAAGAGCAGTGTTTTCCAAGATGCTGTTACAGTATATATTGGCTCCTTGCAGAACATATTGGAGTCCACATCTTAAGAAACAATTTAAAGTAAAATACAAAAAAAAAAAAAAAGAGAAAAAAAAAAAAAGAAATAAAAAAAAAAGAAAGGAAACTATTGCCTCCATATGCAAGGGGAAATTAATTTAATTATAGAATGGAACTTCTATGCAGCACTGCCAAAAGGGCAAACAACTGAGAACTTAACTAAAAGGAGAAAATTGTCAGTCTTTCAGCACATAACCATTTTGTTCTGAACAGCAATAATTATGGAAATGGGCAGAAGACTGTTTCACTGATGATAAATCTACAACATGTCAAGCAATACTTGAAGATTCATATTTAATTACTGTGACTACGCAAATTAAACAGTGGAAAAAAGTTGTCAATGCTGTTTTTTAAAGTAGGGAAATAGATCCAAAGCCAAAAGCAACATCGTTAACGTCGGTAACTCAAAGAGAGAGAGTTTCCCTCTAGGCTAAATTTTGTGATAAAGGAGAGATGTCACTTATTATGCACTTTTGAACATGTCTGGCAAGATTAAGAGGTAAATAGCCAGAATAATTATTGTCTGGGTTGGTAATGGTTTTCTCAGTCACATATTTACTCCAAGCACATTCTTGGTGTTCCAGGTTACTCATAACTCTTGATCACAATTTGTTGGGGTTTTTTTCCCTCCAGAAATTATATTAAGGCACCTAACTTTAGAAAACTCCATGCTCCACAAGTGGACCGGGCATGGCAGGGCTTCAATGAGTTCTTAGGATAAAATAAGTACAACCTGGCCACCCAAACTGGTGGCATTTGCTCGCCTTGTGTCACTGGCTGTGCCTGTTGGGGAGCAGCATGAGGTTTGGCATGAGGAAGGCCATCTGCCAAAGGGCAGTGCAGGCTTGCAGGGTGCTTGGAGCTGCAGGTTGACCAGGATGAACACAGCAAAGACAGCGTGTGCTCTATTTTAATGTGCACAGCTCTGATCAGCAGCAGCATGCACAGCTCCTCTATGTGAATGGGGAAAGATGTTTTCAGAAGCATCTTCTGGAACAAAATGCCACAGGGAGTGCAATCCTTTCTCTGCAGAGGTCTGGCTGGCACAGGGAATGCCCTCCATGCCCAGACTGCCTACAGTGTCCAGCAGTCATGCAGCCACCCAGCTGCACCCCTAACCAGGGGTCAAGGAGATCGCTGTGGCATGTTGTTCCTGTCTAATCAGAGGTACAGATGCACTGGGATCACTGAAGTTTTCCCCAGCAGCTGTTCTGCCCTGATGGTGCAGATTTTGGCTTCAGAGTTCATCCCACCTTTTTGCAGTGAGAGCCATGCTCCTGTCACTGGCCCGAGTGATGTGGGTGCAAACACCAGTCCTGATCCTACTGCTCTGTGGGGACTCATGTGAATTTTTTTTTGCCTGAATTGCTCATCTGGAAAATAAACAGAGAAGTTTTTTGTAGAGATTACCTTTGCAAAGTGCTTTCAGATGTATTACTGAAAGGGGTATGTAAGAACCAAGTAACAAATAGTATTAGACACAAGGAAATATTCCACGAGGAAAGTGCAGAAGAATTAACCACTGTGCCTGAAAAACACACACTGAATTGCTCTCAAGGACACAGAGTTTTGTAGGATGTATGAATGGGAGTGGTTCCTTTGGAAGATGCTCTGTGTGAAGTGGATTATGTGCTACACTCTGCTGCAGTTGTCATGGCAAGTATTCATATTTCCCATGGCAACAGGACCATCAATTTTTTATGCAGTAAATAACTGCATTAAAAGCTACATTTAGTGACCAGGGCACGAGTTAATTCTCTCGTCAGCATCCTTTGCTTCAGCCCTCTTATGGAGATGAAACACTCCACTGAAAAGCAAGTGTTTCCTTCAGCGTGTGACAGGTTTCCTCTTCATGGTTTCATTATGATTCACCCACCAGTTGCTGTGCTAGTGACACTATCTGTGCCGGGTATGTGGTACTGCATGGTGTCTGAATTCACTGAGGGAGATGATGACAGGGCAGCAAACCCACAGTGAGTGCTGCTTTTGTAGTGCTCTGTGCGAGTGCTGTCTAATGCAGGTCACCCAAAGCGCTGCCACTGAAAGGACTGAAGCTCTAGAAGAAACAATGCACTTTTAAAAATTTATTTTTGGAGTCTCTTGATGTTGTTTTTCCTCAGTTGAAATGACTTATTCTGCAAACTAGCACCACCACCAGGGTTAAGGGCAGGCAGATGTATTAAATGGACAAGGGAAGAATGAAAAGTCAGGGAAACTAGATGTCACTATGACAGCAATGATGGTCCAAAGAAGGAAGCCTTTTGCTTTATTGAAAAGAAATTTGTTGTAAGCCAGCATTTTCCTAAAAGTGGTTTGCAGTGCTCTGAGAGCCATCAGGCTCTGTTCTGCAGAACTATATTGTTTGCATACTGTGCTGAAATGTAAAAAAAAACAAAAACAAAGAAAAACAAAGAAAAACAAAACCAAAACAAACAGAACAACAAAAACCAAACAAAACCAAACAAACAAAAAACCCCACCAAAAACAAACAAAATCCCCACCAAACCCAAAATCTAAAAAAAAAACATACCCACACCACAAACCTCATCAGGCTCATCTGGCTGCCTGCAAATGTGCTGGGAAGGTGCTGCTTGGCTTGCCAGACAAGATGGGTGCTCTCCCGGAATAAGATGTAAGAGAGGGTTTCTTAATGAGGACAGAACCAGAAACTAAGACAGTTGGGGTGCAGTGAAGGTTTGGGGTCAGGATGAGAAGTGTGGCAGTACATAACTGCCCACATGATCACCACCATATCTGGGCCAAGTAAAAAAGCCAAGTCCAAAGACCAAAAATGCAATCCTTTTTTCACAGGTCTTACTTCTGCAAAACACTTCCTGAGTTTCATGAAAACATGTTCACTAGAGAGCTCCCCTCTCCAATCCCAGCTTCTCATTCACAATCCCTGACCAAAACTGATCTTGATATTTCCATTTGGATGAGGAAATTCCAGCTGTCTCATATACTCATCTTCTACAGACACACAAAAATGCCATCATTTAGAGCTGCATAATGGAACCTGATTTCCCCAGGTTATTCAGAGGTTCATTTCCTCTTATTAGGGATGACTTTTTGCAACACTGCTTGCAGACAAAATCTGTCATATAATACTAGTTTCCAGTATAATAATCAATTCACTGATGGTGTTCAGCACCTCCCCTGTGCCCAGAAAAACCATGTGCTTTTCTGTGAGTAGAGAGTGCAGTAACATCCCATGCAGTTCTGAATAACTTTGGCACATTTCAGTATCATTTTGGGGCAAAACACAGTTCTAAAATCTCATAGACTTGCAATTTAACTTGCTTTTGTTTGGGTATGAGCAGAGTGGCACAGCCTCAGCAGCATGTGAGGCTTTCAGTCCATGTCCATCCTGCTCCCTGGGCAAATTCTCTATTGAATATCAGTCCACCTGTTTTATGCATTGATGAAATTATCTAGAAAGTTTCTGTGTTTTTTAAAAAGGCAGAAGGAAAACAGTGGAAATTACCCAAGAACCCTGTTAACTTTGGTGCACCTGGGATGAAGGACACACCTTTTCTGTGTATCCTGAAAAACCATTAAGGGAGGTGTTTGGAGAGTTCTGCCCTGGGGCCTGTGCTCCAGGCTTCTGTCCTTTCCAGTGTTGTCAGTGGTTGTGTTGTCATTGGTCCCTCAAGAGCATCAGGCTGCTTAGTTCTTCTAAAGAACCACCGGCACAGTTTGAGCTTAAAATGCCACTGCTTGACATTTATAATCCGACTGTCAAACTATGCCTGGTCTTTCCACAGTGGTTGTTTGAGGTGAGCAAGTTTGCATGGTGTCAGCTACATACACAATGTATTTGCATAGTTTTCTCAGTCTTTGCCAATCAGGGTGTGGTAGAAGTGTCAACCCCACCATCTTCTCAACACAAATGCCCTGTCTGCTTCCTGCTGCATCCTTATCCATCTTCAATAGTCTTGATTGTAATGTCTTCTTGTACAGAGCTGGGAAAGGGCCACTCAGGTCACTTGGTCATGAAAAGGAAGATTTTGCTTTCCTTACAAAGTGAAATCAGCAGTAGCTTCTCTCAGCACCCCACTGCAGGTGGTTCTGCAGAGGGAAGGTTTTCCCACCAGCAAGGCTGCGCAGGGGGCGAGTGGGGCTGCTGCAAATGCCTGTGAGTCACAGCCATCCTAATGCCACTTTCCGACCCAATTTTGGGAGGAGATTAGGATATATCTGGGAGCCCTCTGGCCACAGCCCAATCCAGGCAAAACAGAGGAGGAGGATGGCAGTAGCTGGGAGACAGACGGGGAGGTATGGACAGAGGCAGCTCCTGTACCAGCACAGCCTTCACAACAAGCATGTCTTTGTCACCCACATGTAAAACCTGGGCGTCTTCTCAGACCCTGGCTTGTAGTAGGAAGTCCAGGTGACAAGGGCAACTTTCCATCTGCCATGTTTGGCCAGGAGCCCATTGGGTTTTTTCTTGGAGTCAGCAGTTGCTGCTCTAATCCAAGATGTTGAAAACTCTGTGAGATGATGATGTTACCTTTGCATGTGCCCTAAGTAAAGCCCCAAGAGGGAAGGAATTGTTGACCTGCACAGTTCCCAACTGCTGTGTATGGCATCAAGTAACTAAGAATGGACAAGCACCAGCGAGAAGCTTTAAAGCATTACCAGCTCGTAGGAATAAAGCTCAGCATCAGCATAAGCATTAATAGGAAATATCCATGGTTATCAATGTGGATTTAATGTGCTAAGTAGTAACCACTGTGATTTATTAGGAAGGATGCACTTGCAGATGATGGACAGTAATTCTGCACTGACTTGTTTGTTCCTCCTCTGTGCTTCTTACATGGGCAATACTGCAGCTGTTGCCGTTGCCTGGTACTCCCTCTGCTCATTCATCCTCTGCCTGCTGAATTCAGGGGGATTTGGGCCTTTAACGTAATTATTATTAAGTTTCTATTTTATGTCCCTGTTCAAGAGGCCCCTTGGTAGCTGATTAACTTAATCAGAGGTGACTTAGCCCATATTTAAATGCAGCAGTCTGAATTTGTCTTCAGCACAGTCTCCAGAAGATATGAACTAAGCATCAAAGAAAATTAATTCATAGGTACTTTATCCTGTGGGATCAAGCTAAAATGTGGTCAAAGAGCTTTAGCTTTAGCCTGTATGCTCTCATGAAAGGATATGGGCAGAAGAAGGCAGCCATGCTCTTGTTTGTGCAAGTTTCCCCCCCTCCCTTCTTTGAATTAGGCAGAATAACAGATCACAAGAATACTTATCAGAGAATATTTTACTGCAGTTAAGAGAGAACACTTTTTCCTTTACAAAAATAATAATTATTTTTGGAAGTATGATCAGCCACATGAAAAGTATTCTTTAAGCTTTTTCTGGGCCAAAAATATGACTTGAGCACTTCTCAGCTTTTCAAATAAATACATTCATTTATCTGGCCATGGTATTACTCCAGCACAAGGAAATACAGGGCCTTAAATACACACAAAATTTAGGTACTACTGTTGCCTCTAAAACCATTTTCTACAAAATAAGGTGCTGGATGATGGAAATTAAAATATTCCAGTTGGTTCTCAAAAGCCTAGATGGAATTTTGTCCTAAGTGGTGATTAACTCATTCATGTATGTTCCTAATCCTTTTAAGCAGTTGCATAAATATTCCAAGTGGCCCTCGAAGATGCTGGGTAGGAGAGTGAGTAGCTCATTTCAGCCCACAGGGATGCAAGATCTTATGCTAGGGGGGAAATCCTGTTCACACTGGAGTAAATGTGGTTTTTCTTCTGCCTTTAATGGCGTTTCCGTTCCTTTTTCTGAACTTAATTGAGAATGGGATTTCACCCATCTCCTCACATGACTGTGCCTCAAACCTGAATTCTAGCTTTGAGTCTTTTTAAATGGGAAAAATTAAGGTGAACCTAAATAAGCCCAGAGAACAGATCCATCTCCAGATGGAGAAGGACTCTGATAAGTGTTGGGTGTTTCCTGAAGCAGACATGTGCTCTAAGCAAACAGTCCCTGCAGTCCCTGCAGCGCTCCAGGTGCTGGGGAAGCAGCTGTGTCACCTGACTGCACTGCTCTTACAGGTGGGCAGCATTGTCCCTGACCAAAGGGCCCTTCCTTCTCCCACCACAAACACAGGGGATGTTTGGGATGAGGAGAAGGTCATAATACCCCAGAAGGGAAAATGCACTGCTATTTCCAGGAATTTTCAGTGAAACTTCAAACTTCACAAAGATAAGGCTAGATAAGGAGGTGCAGGGACAGAGTTCACACAGGCAAACTCTTGGGCAGTATATTTTTATATTGCAAGTAAGTGAGACGAAAATATTCCGTAAGTTTTTTCTATATTCTTTGCATTAAATCCAATAATTAGTTATTCATCTCCCAGCTTTGATTTTGTTAAATAACCAATACCCTAATTCAGAGGCAAGAATTTAATCCATAGAAAATTCTGTCCTTGGAGAAGATCAAAGTGAGTCCCGTGGTGTTAAGCACACACCTACAGCACTTGATCCTGAAAAAAAAATTAGGTGCGTGTTTCAATCAGCCTATCCCTTCTTACTGGTTCCCATGCATTAACCTAAGCCTCTGTGGGAGCATTTTTGGTGCCAGGATCAAGGACCTGTGGAGATGTCACACAGGAGAGCAGGGCTCTGAAAAGGTAGCAAGCAAACAGGTGAGAACCCCAGCAGGCTGTGATGGCAATGCCTCCTCATTCCTCTGCACCTACCAACGCTACAGGAAGAGACTGAAAGTCTCTGGGCGACATAAATACGCTCGATAAGCTCGTACAGAGAACACAAAGGTGAAATGGCCCTGCTTATCAGGCACAATTAAAATGAATAGAGGATGACTAATAAAAAGGCAGTTTAAAATCTTTACATGACACAGTGTCAAGGCAACAGTGTTGTGCAATAGCACTGACACAATTAACACTGTGTCCCTGCCTTGGGCAGAGCCGGGAACGGGGCTCCCGCCGGCCTCGCCCGCACGCTCCCATGGCGAGCGCTGGGTGGGCTCTGCCGCTCCAGCTCTCCGCTCTCTGCCGCATCCCAGAGCCACCGCGGAACCTGCGCAGAAACAGCCACTTCGGACCAAGGCAAGGGTGCTTTTTCCACTTTGTCATCTCTGCTCCTCTCTTTCCTTTTAGTTTGCGTGATCCCAAGCCTCACGGTTACTACTGTGTGAAAAGGGAAAAACATCACGTTGAATTTCTGGGCACACTCAGAAGGGAGTGGAGGGAGACAAGGCTGAGGTGCCTGATCCTGAACCGGGACTGGTTGTTGACTTAGCACTGAGCAATGCGAGCATTTCCTGGGTAGGAGTTTTTGCAGTGTGTAATTTAAAAGCTAGTTTGAACAACCCTTTGCTCGGGATAATAGATGGTAAATTCGAGTGTGATCTTCCAAAATACAGCCCAAGGTGTCCTTCTAGTTCTTCATTTAATTATGTTGCTCTTTAGTGGTGCCTGTCAGGCTGCAGGATTCCCCAGTCCACTGGGCGAGTGCAGCAGGGACAGGCTGGGTTTTATATACATATATATAATTTGTATATACATGTATGTATGTATTTTTATATAAATATACACATAGATACAATATAGATATACTTCTACTCACACACAAGAATATATATAAAAACATGCAAGAATATATATGAGAACAACAGAGAAAAATTTTTTTCTTTGATGTTCGTATTTTCTGACCAAAACCAGCTCTCTCTCGGTTTTATTGCTGCTGGGATGTCTTTGCAATGCAACACTGTCAAAAACTAACAATATAAACAAATTTGAGGCTATGCCAACTATTGCTGAGCACAGCCAAAGCTGCCCAACACCACAACTTGCTGAACAATGTGTGAATTCTGTGGTGGCAGAAATGTCTGTTTCCCTGTTCTTTCTTAACTTTTGGAAAGATCTTGGTGGAAAGTGTGTTATTCTAAATGAGATAAATAAATTAATTGATATGAAGATTCCTTCACCATTGCTCCAGGAGGAAGGGCCCCTGTATGTGCCAAGCCTGCTGGCTCTACCTGCCAGGGGCTGCAGGAGAGTTGGTTTATATAAATCATATAAACTTCATATAAAACATGATTTCTGGTCAGCAAATAATGTTTTTATCAGGTAAAGTGGTATTTCTGAACGGTTTGCTTTATTAGAAGGCAGTATTGATGCTGTTTCCTGTGCCTGCCAGGCCTGTGGGATAGGGGGTGGCCACGGAATTGTCCCAGCAGTGCTAGCACCCCTGGCCAGCTGCCAGCACAACTCAGGGCAATGGCTGTGGCACTTGTACCTTGAGGGGAAACCTACCCCAACCTCTTTGGGGCCACATCCTGCCTGCCTACACTTCCCACCCATCCGTCTGTGGGTGCTTAATCTTAAAGTGCCTCAGTCACAGAGTTCGTGTTCTCATCATTCCTCACCTACTTCCCCAAATGTGTATCTGCATGCCCATGTAGGGAGGCAGTGGCATCCCCTCGGTGCTGGTCACTGTTGTGACAGGGCTGCACTGCAGGCTGCAGAGACACCTTAACCCGAGTAAAAGTGGAGAGAAACACCGCATTTGATACCTATTTGTATCTCACCTGACACTGAGCAGGAAAGATTTTTACCACATGAATGAGGGAAGGGTTGCTGTGTTTCACATGATGAGGCCATGCCTCAAAAACCCACTCTAAGTGAGAAAAAGAGGTTTGCTATTTGTGGCAGGCAGCACAACCACGCTACTTTCTTTGCCTCCGATAAGAAAGCAAATAAGAAATATTAACTGCGTGCAAAGGTGCCCTTTTACTTGTCCTCATCAGTAACAGCTGATGTTCCTCAGGGTTATTGCTGTAACAACGTCACTTCCCTTTCCTCACTGGCATCAGGTTTATATTAAAAACCTCATAGCAAAGTCTTTTGTCCACTGTCCCCTTTGTGGTTCTGCTTTTGTCCCCCGTACTGTGCTTTGGGGCACTGGCACGTGTGGGGATGGGGCCGTGCAGGCTGCCTGCGTGCCTACCCCTTTCCTCCAGCAGAACGAGGGCTGGGAGAGGAACAGGAATTTTGGCTGAGCAAAGAAAGCCAGCGGTGAGGATGCCAGCTGTGGGAAAGGGCTACTATGCAGTAAGGTGCTCCCAGAGGGAGCAGACCTCCCAGCACTGCATAGGTTAAGGAGCAGTTTTCCAAGAGGAGCTGAACTGGAGGGGGGGGGAAGCACCCAAAAAAATTAACTTATTGGTAAGGGAGTGCACTCAGTTTTGGAAGCTGCTTGGAGCAGCCCGGGACCGGAGTCAGGGACCCAGCGATGTTCCCCCAAGTCGCTCCAACTGTGGCATCAACCAGTGGCTTCCCACCGTAGCACTGGTCCCCTCCTGGCAGTGTCTTGAGAAGAGGAAGGGACTTCAGAACAGCCTTGATGCCCCAGCTTTGGTACCTACTGCTTCCAGATGCAAGACGAGCATAAACCAAACTCTGGCGATGGGCAGGACCACATGGTACGACTGAGCAGCGACCCCAGCCCGACTGTCCGGCGGCACCGCGGCAGGGTCGGCGGGACCCGCTGCTCCTGCCGGCGGCTGCGGCTCCGCGCCCGCAGCTGGGCACGGCTATAGTCGCGGGAAGGGGAAAGGAGCTGCCCGCTGTCCTTGGAGAGGAGGGTAAATAGTTACAGTGGAGAAAGGGAATCAAAAAAACCCCAAAAAAACGATGAGGAAGGAAGCGGCAAATGTTCAATGGGTGACTCACGGTACGGGATGACTAATCCCGTCAGGGCACAGCTCGTGCCGCGCAGGGAATCGGTGCCGCGCGCCTCGCGGGGAGCGCAGAGCGGCCGCGGGACCCGTCGGGGCGGCCGGGGCCGGGCCTCGCTCCGCTGCGCGCAGCGCCCGGCGAGAGCCGCGCACGGAGGGAGGACGAGCCGGTCCCGGCAGAACTTCGCGGCCGAGGCCACCCGGCGGCCGGTGCCCGCGGATCGGCGGCGGTGACCTACTTTCCGCCGGCTCCTCTCGGCGCACAGCACCGCCGCTGCCCGCGCCACCTGCCCGGCCCCGCCCGGGCCCCGCGCCCGCG
Organism: Coloeus monedula; assembly: GCF_965178545.1. Lineage (NCBI taxonomy): Eukaryota > Metazoa > Chordata > Aves > Passeriformes > Corvidae > Coloeus > Coloeus monedula. Next base: position 7,882,854 of record NC_138792.1, read on the forward strand.
GAGGTGCGCTCCTCCCTGCGCGCTCCTCCCTGCGCGCTCCTCCCTGCGCGCTCCTCCCGTGCGCTCCGCCCCGCGCCCGCGCTCTGCCCGCGCTCTGCCCGCGGGTGCCGGCGGCGGCGGGCGGGGGAGCAGCGCGCCTGTGCAGTGCCGGGGGGCCGGGCCCAGCCCGCCGCGTTACACAACCGGCCGCCGCCACAGCCGAGTTTCACAAGTCCCGCCGCGGCTGCCCGCAGCCCGCGCCCCCCGTGCGCCCACCCCCGCGCCGCGGCGCGCATCGCCGGCACTGCCCCGCGCCCTGCCCGCGCTCATGCCATGTCACCGCCGGGCAGCGGGACCCCGCGGCGAGCGGTAACCCCTGTCGCCGGGGGGGCACCGCGCCGGGGCTGGGCATGGCACTGAGAGCGGCTCCGGGACGCGCATCCTCCTAGACGGTACGTACGCCCGCGGGGACCGCGAACCGTGCCGGGGGGAGGGGGGCGGTCCCCGCACTTGCAGCCGGCGGGGAGCGGGGCAGCCCGGGTAAAGCCCCCGCTGCAGGGCCGGTACGCGGCACTCGCCGCTCCGCCCTGCCCTCGTCGGACACTGCCAGGACGGTCCCAGGTAAGTTCTGAAAAGGAAAACTGACAGCCGCAAGTCTTCTGATTTTTTTCCTTAAAAAATCCGTGTTCCGTCAGGATGGGCACAGGACGCAGCGCAGGATGTCCGGGGGTCTCTGGTCGTAGACGGCAGGCGGGAAGGGGACTCCGGGACAGGGATGCAGGAGCGCGGCGCACGCCGAGGCTGGGCATCGACATCCCTGTCCCTCAGCGCCCACGGACCCGGGCGCATGGAGCGGCTCGGGAGTAGCCACGGGCTGAGCGCAGCTGAGAGCTGCGGTGATTTGGTTTTGGGGAAAACCGATTTTCTGGAGACTGAAATGGGTCTGATCGCAGTCTTCTCGTTCTGTCTTGAAGTTTCGTCGTTCAAGGAATGTGTTTGGCTGAAAAGAGCGTGGAGAAAAACCTCCGAAATGAGTCTTGAACCTAAAGATAGCATCTGAAATCCAGATTGAAAAGTCACTCTTCCCACCACGGTTGTTGTGTCATTTGATTTTACAGAATGTTTACATTATGAGTGGGAAATTAAGAAAGCTTTGAAAGTCCCTCATATGTTTCAGCCATGGATTTGTGAATGATAACTCCATGCCTTGGTCCTTAGTGGAAGAAATTGTGAAGTGATTGTTCTTGGTAGCTTGCAGTGGAAGCACAGGTCGGAGCTGAGCCCTGTGTGATTCATCAGTGAGGTGTCACACGCGCTTTGGAGAGCTCTAGTCCTTTGTGAAGTGCCACAGTCCCCGAAGGCAGGAGGCTCCTGAGCCATCGCAGAGCAGGTCCGGTAGATTTTGGGGAAGTCCAGCATGTCAGTCCCTTTTTGGGGACAGAACTGGCATCCAAGTGCCAACTACCTCTGATTCCTGAATGAAGTTGTCTCCTTCAGCAGGGGAGTGGCCCCGGAGATAATGTCCCTGAAATCAAAGGTGTTAAAATGCCCCATGCCTTACCTGCCTGGGAGGGTGCAGGATCATCCGGGGAGGGCAGGGTTATTTATTAGCTGAAGTTTATTTTGCTGTGTGCAGTGAAAGCTGCGGTGCTGATTTCACTAGAGGGATGAGACGTTCTGGTGTAGACATGAGAAGATGTTAGGAGTCACTTCCTTCATTTTTGAGCAGAATGCCGGTGGCTCCCCTGTCCTTATTTTGCTGGATCACTGCTGGCTAATCCCTAGCTCTGGAAATGGGAGTTTGCCTGAAAGAGACAGCTCGCTCTTCATGAGTTTGATATGTAGGGTTTACAGTTCTCACAGATCTAAGGGATGTTGTTTGAAGCAGCAGACAGTTTCAATAGTACGCAGTGTGAAGCCCTGGTACTGAATGTCTGACAACGTGGTGTTTTGGTTGGGAATTTGTGTAATTTTTATAAGCTTCCTAGGCTGCAACCCTTCACCATAGTTACTCAGTCAGAAAAATACATTTGGATTTTGGGTTTTTTAGAAACTGTAACTAAAAAAAAAAAAATAGATCATTCTCCTGTAATGTGCTAATCAGAGTAAGCCAGTGTGTCAGTACTTCATCAGGGAGGACCAGAGCCCTGGCACTGATGTGCCAGAACAACAGCACTCGGGGCTCGGCGGCTGATGGAGCCCTGACAAACGCAGCAGGCACTAATGAGGACAGGAGGCTCCAGAGAAAGCCAAAAGTTGAAATTTGTGTGGAAGGGAGGCATTCGTATCTCTTGGGCTAAACATGTTTACTACCTAATCTTTAGAATTATTCTGGAAGAGGTAATAGGAAAAATGCAAATGGCTTTAGGAGTGGTTGCTTGCTGCTCACTTATCCTGATCATTCCAAGCTGTGGACTACAGTTACTTGATTTAGAGGAAAAAGTAAAATTGGTTTGAAATTTTTTTTATAAATTGCAAACTTCAGTAAGATATGTGATGGTTCCTGGCTTTTAGCCACTGAGACTATATCTGTATTAATTATTTTTCTGGTTTAAGACATACATCAAGTACACAAAAATAGCTCAGAGTTAAAGATTAAAATTAGCAAATGAGTAGTTCATAATTAAAGTCTCATGATGGAGGAAGTGGCATTACATTGCAGAGATACTGATGTCAAATCCAACTTCTACTCATTAGTAGTATCAAAATATTGGTAGAATGTCTTTACAGTTTGGAGCCAGGGCTTGTCTATGCACAGAAGTTGCTTTGTTTTGTCCTAAATTACGCAACCTCCCAAGATTCACATGTAATGGTACAAAGGTTTTAATGCCAACATAGCTCATTCTTTCAAGACTGGAGAAATAAGCTATGTGCCTATATCAGAACAACTGAATTCAGGCTTGTACTGGAACAGTTATGGATCCTAGTGAAGTAATGTGGCTTTAAACAGAATAGTAAAACTTACAAAAACCAAAATAGTATGAAGCAGTGTTTTCTGATATTATTGAAATGATACACCTCTCTATCACTTCAGTTCCGCATCTCTGTTAGGGAAGTCAGGCAGGTACAACAACTGCATTTATTTGTTAGGACCTGGATGACACCCTTGTTTTGGGCGAGTCCTGGCTCAGCTGGGGTCATACTCTGCTCAATGTCCTGCTGCAGCAGCAGCTCTGTGCCTGCCAGTACAGTCCTGGTGATGGGCTTGCCTGGCTGCAACTCCACCAGCTCTGTCCCATCCTCAGCCCAGGCTGAGGCCATTCCTTTTTTTCCTTGTTTCACTGCTTCTTTTGGTGTGGCACAGTGTGATTTCTTGCTCTGTGGCCCATAAACTGAAGGAGCAATGTCCCTGTAGAAAAGTCCTACAAGACCCTATTTATTGTTACTCCAGTCTCACTTAAGCCTGGGTTTAAGGGAGGCTGACGTGGTGGTAGGCCCCAACAAGCGCTCTGTGCACAGCTGGGCTTGCTGGCTGCACATCTGCCCAGCCTCAGAATCACCAGATTCAGTCAAACCACAAAGGTGTGTGCAGTTAATGAGAGAGTTTGACCTACTTCATATTCCTTTATTGGCTTTGGCCTTGTCTACATGGGGAGATTACACCAATTTAGTTTAAGTCTGTTTTTAAAGTGATTTGATTAACCTGATGTGACCTTGTGTAAGGACATTCTTATTTTGGTTCAAATGAGCTTATTTGGGTTCAACCAAAACCTGCACTTAGTCAATTTGCACAGAACCGAAATTAGATGTGCCTAAACTGGAAGGGGAACTGATGTCTCTAAATAATGACACAACTTTCTCATGAAAGCAGAACCTTCTGTAGAATCTGGAACAGAGTGTAATTACTGACAAATCTGCAGGCAAGTGAAAGCTATTCATAGCAAAGTTTTCAAAAAAACCCAGAGAAAACAGGCAAAACTTAAATATCTTAGTGAGACAAATGAAGAGGTGCCAATAATCCCACTCCTGGAATACTGAAAGCAGTGGCACAAAGCTTGCATAGCTTGCAGCAAGGCTCTCCCGTGGCTCTTCAGATGCAGAAGAGGGCAGGCATTTGTGTCCTTTAGAGAGAGTCCGTAGAGAGTCAGAAAATAAAAAAGCAATGCAGGAAATGTTAGCCCAGCTGGTTTGAACACAACAGTACCCAGCGTCTCATGACGTATTTTGTAGGAAAGAATAATTAGACATGGAAATAATGAGGAAGCAGGCTAAATTACAACAAGATTTTATCAAAGATGGATTGTGCTAGACTAATCTAGCATCTTTTTCATATAACAGATTATTTAGATGGGGTAGGGCAGGAATGTAATTTATCTAAAGCTAAGCATTTGATACCATGCCCTGCAGGACATTATGGCTTAAAATGAAGATGGTGGTTCAAGGCAAGAATTGAAAGGTGGAAAAGAACCTGGCCAAAGAAAAGATACAACCTTTGCATGCAAATAAAGTTGTCTGAATGGAAAGAGGTATTCAGAGAAAGTCATCAGGATGGAGGGAGGTTGGTGGTGTTGCTCCCTCAGCACCAGGCTGTGAGATGTGTGCAAGGTCTGGGTGTGTGCCCAGGAGCTGTGTGGGATGACAAAAACTTGGGAGGTATTGTCAATACAGAGGAGGATCAGGTTATTATATGAAAGGAATTTAGATGACTTTGTTGACTGGGAGTGATAGACATAAAATGGCATTTAATAGTGCTGAGTGCAAAGTCGTGTAAAGTTGTAAGCATGGAGACCAGTAACAAGAATTTCCAGTGTGAAATAGGAGCTCATCAGTTGTTCGTGACAGAAGGGAGAGATGTGGATGCACTGGCTGCTCAGGAGATACCTGGGAGCAAGCACTGAGATACAGCTGGGAAGGGGACCACTGTCATCCTTGGATACCAAAGGAAAATGATACGAGAAATTCAGGGAAATGTGATACGATCATCGTACAGATTATCATACAGGGTGTCAATACAAGAGCTTTCCATTGCTTGTGGAGCAGCCCACTGGCATTTTGCATAGTTCTGGATACCCTTGTCAAGAAAATGTTAAATTACGACAGTAGGAGGGCTACAGATGTGGTTACACAAACAGATCATCTGTGGTACAAAGTGAGGTTAAACAGCATCATTTGTTTAGCTCTGGCCAGGTGAACAAAGGAAGGGACAGCTTACATTGGGGTATTTTACATACAATTGGAACTATGTAGCAAGTGGGCAGAAAAAAACAAGCTAAAAGATAGCATCTGCACGAGGTCAAATTGTCTGAGTTGGTCATGAATAAATTTGGGTGGGGAATTAGAAGAAAGCTTGTAGCTGCCCAAGGATTGAAGTTGCATAAGAGTCTTTCAATTAGGGTAGTTTTGAGATAGATCTTGATAATCTTATGAAAGAGATTATACAATTAAATTAGAGTTCCCGGAGATAGGAAATTACATTTGCAGAGTTAATTCTTTGGTCTGCAGTGTAGTCATATTTTTAATGTATACTTGAAAGGAGAATGGACCTGGTTTGTTTACATTTTTAACCCCATGTGTCAAGGCTTCTGCTGTTTTCTTGGGAGTTGAGGGAAGAAATAATTTTTTCTGTTCCTGCAGGTTTGAATATTTTTTTTCCCATATCTGCCTTCCTTTCAAGCACTAGACATCGAAAATGTACAGTGCAGACTCCATGTAGCATTAGACAGGCGCAATTGCCTGCAGATTTTTCTGGCATGCTCTCTGGTTCAACCTGTTCATCAGATTTTGGGCCAGAGACATTTTTCCTTCAGACTGTGTTGCCAATAACCATATTATACTTCATGGTGTATTTTCTGGGATCTGGATTTTCTGTTGCTGGCGTTAATGAACTCTGTGTGGCTCCAAGGACTTGCAGTACTGGCAGTGATCTTCACCTCCCCTTTGCTGTGTCACAGCACGGTTTAATCTTGCATGCTTCTGATATGTATCATAAGTTTATTGTATGACGTGAGGATGTGTTCTCGGGCTTCTGGTGCTCCTTGGCAGGTTGAAGAGATGTTGTTAAGCAGCTATTAACAGCGTTGTTTTCAAAGACTGGAGTGATGGGTTGGTGTTCCCTTTTAACCTGATATTCCTAAAATATGTTGGAAACCTGGACTTAGTATCAGCTCTGCTCTGTTGCTGATCAGAGCAAAATTCTCCAAATCACACAGGATAAAATCTAGAAGAAAGAAGTGACTGCTGACCATTAGTGATGAATTAGTAACTTTAGAAACACAGTTTGGTTACTGGAAAGTTGAGTGTATGTTGTCCGTCTTATTACAAGAAAGAGAGAAGGGAATAAATTAAAAAATGACAGAAATTAAGCAGGCAAGGAAGAAGGAAAACAGCTCAACTTAGCCTGCAGCAGAGATCACCTACCTGCCAATTTGCTTGTAAAGGGAAATTGAAATATTGAAAAACAGCAGCGCCAATGAGGGTAACACTGAAATGGTAGAAGAGGAAGTATGTTAACCAAACTCCATGGAGCTGTTGAAATGCATTGAATCATCTGACTGACTTGTATTCTTACGCAAACACAATTGTACAATTGATTAATTTGTCGACATGCCTTTAGTGCATAACGCTATGGTAACCGAGAGGCTGCTAAACATTGCCACGGGAACACTGCAAAACATCTTTCCTTGGGAGAGAGGGAGGGAGGCAGAGCGAGACCTTGGAGCTCTGGCCTTGGAGGACTGATGCACGCCACAAACGCACACACAAACGCACACACCTGAGCAGTTGGAATTGGGCTCCTGTTGCAGGTGGTGGAAGGTGAGCATCAGGCGGTTTGCTGGCCATGCACATGTTCTGGGTGTGATCAAAGAGGTGACCTTGGATGACAACTGCCTTCAACGCTTTTGCTACCTGATCTTTGCACAGCTGATGGACTGGGGACAGCTATACCACCCTCCTGCTGGATCCCTGTCACCTGGTCTCCTGAGCAGGCAGGGACAGCAAAGGATTTGGTCTTCCCTGCACCACTGTCCCACTGCATGGAGGGCTCTGCCACCCTGCACATCACCTTCCATCAGCTTCTGGGATCTCAGTCCTTCAGGGCTGCTCTGCAGGGGCCTGTTGTGTGAAATAGAAACATAAAACTTTTCAAAGTTTTACACCCAGTTCCCAGGTCTTGGCTGGCTGCTGTGTGGTACCTGCACTTGTACCTGCACTTGTTACCTGCACTGTTCTCTGTGCCCTGGCTCTGGGCAGAGGCTTCAGCCTCCCTGTACCCAGCAGCAGTGTCACAGCTCAGCAGACACCTGTGCTGGGCCTCTGTCTCTCCCCATGATTATGGATTATTCTGAGTTGGAAGGAACCCACAAGGATCATCGAGGTGTCCCCCCTCACCTATAAGTAAATGTGAGGTGCTTTGTTGAGTGTCAGCTATAGACAGATTAATTAATTGATTGACTAATAGATAAATGCAGAGATATTTGTAGGTGTGTTTATTCTTGTTTACAAACTGCCCAAGCCTAGGCAAGATTGTCGAGTATGTAGCAATGGCAGGAATCATATCCATAAAAATGCTGATCTCCTCTCTTGCTTCATCTGTTCAGCCCACAAACACACGCATACACACATGCTTAAAAGAAATTAATAAGGTTTGTTGGTTTTCTTCTGGGCTCAGCCTACTTTAATCTTGGTTTAATGCACAGCACCATGCAGCACATTGCTTCTGAACAATAAAGTTTTGATCATAAACAACACACTCAATAAACCATTTTTTGGGGTAATTAATGAGCAACAGATGAGCTGATAAGAGCTCCTGTTGCCAGTAGGTATTTTGCATAGACATGGCAGCATTATTGGAAGATTTTCATGCCAGTACAGAGGCTTTATTTGAAGAGCATGAGATAAACCCCTGGCCCTGATAAAGACAAAGGTTGAACTTCCACCAGCTTCTTTGTGGGGACCTCTCCCAAAGTATCAGCTGAGGAGAAAAATGGATGTCCCTGGGAGTCAGTCCTTGAGTTTAGGCTGTTCAAAGCTCTGCTGCGCAAACTGCAAATAGGTGTTTATGCATAGAGGAGGATGCTGTGTGTTTGGTCCACTGGTGGCTTGTCACAGCAAAGGCAGCAATTAGGGAGGCCCTAATAGCTGGGGAGGGTTACACCCCTTGCTGAGGAAGTTTGACCATAAACCTGTTTGTCCTGTCTCTGAGTGCAGTGTACACTGGCTTGATTTACAGTAACTTAAAAATACTCACTCTGATCAAACTGCTTCCAATCAAATTTTATTAAGTGATGTGTTAAGTGTGTGTGTTAAGTGAGTCACATGAGGCAAAAAGGTGGGACTTGGGTTGACTCCGCTACTGATGCGTATATTAAAGATGAGTATTAACAGTTTGCCTTTTCTCTTAAATAGAATAATTCTAATGGCTTCCTTTTGGGGCAGGCTTTCCATGGCAAGGGCACAGCAGGAAGTATTAATAAAACAAACTCTTTGTGTAAATCTTAACACCTACGTTTTCTGTTTAATTTCGCTTATGCAGGGGGCTGAGCCTTCTCATTAGTGGAGACAATGTGTCAACACAGGAAAAGTGAGTTACTGTATTTTCTTTCCGTCATAAACTCTGGGGTTAACCTCCCACACGGCAGCAGTGATGTGGAGCTGTGTAATTGCAGGGAGAGCTTACGCTGGCCCTTGAGCGCCAGTCCTGGGACAGACAATTCTTATTGCTCATTCTGCTGCAGCATGGACTTCTGAGAAAGCACTTTCTCACCTGAGGCATCTTCACATCTCATGGGACTTGGCCTTTCAACGGCAAGACCTCCTGGTATCTGTGTCTCACTGGGACTGGAGCTGAAGTCCATTATTTGGGGAAGTTTGTACAACTCAGGGAGCCTTGCTGAGAATTATGTTACATGGGAAAATTGACTGCAGTTCTGGTTTTCGACTCTCTGGAAATCATTCAGAGTGTGTAAGGAGAGGCTCCCAGAAAAAGGTTGTTAGAAGGAAAGTGTATATGATTCTGCAATAGTCCTGGTATATTGTCTGGAAAGGGCAAAGATCCATTGCCTAAAATGGGAGAAGAATAAAAAATAGTGGACTAAAATTGTCACTAAACCATTTGTAAACCTGAAATGAGGCTGAGTCAGAACTTTGTCTTATCTAGGGCACATGTTTTGAATCTGGAGCTGAATTCCTTATATTGGATATATTCGTAGTTAAAAAGGCAAGGAGTGTTAGAATGGAGTCTGGAGTGTTAGAATGATTCGTTTGTCAGTAGTAGGCTGTTGTCAGTAGAGCAGAATTTCTGTTTTCACTTGAGGGATAAAAAAAAGACTAGTGCAGACAAGAACAACTTCTGTATTTTGATTTTTTTTGAAGGAAAGCGTGTGAATATTAATAAATGATCCAGCTGGGATAGCATCTTTCTTAAAAATTGTCCTTAGAGATAGTGTATTATATTAACAAACATGAATTTAGTTGTACAGTAAGTAAAATTTTATAAATATAAATCATCAACTTATTTCAAAAGTTGCTGTGCTGAGGAAACTGTTCTGGGACTTTCCAATATAGTCTCGTTTGAATTGTTTGAATAAGAAGATATATTGGTGAATAAATCAGATAATGAGCTGCTTTACATAGAAGGCATAATGCCTATTTATGATGTATAGAAGTCCTAAGAGAGATGAATTTCCAGTTTAATCTTCTTTGGATTGTGTTTGAAATCTACTTTTATGCAGCATTTCTGACTGTTTCAGAGATTACTCTTCAGACACTTACATAGTAGACTTCATTTCTATTTGAATTATGGCTCTACAAGGTTGTTTGCAGGCAAATGTGCATTAACTTCACTTGTTTTTCAGTCCCTTGACCTTGTAGTAAAAGCCAAAAGTTTTCTTCTGACCTAGTTGCTCTTTTCAGAACTTAGGAAGCCCAGTTTTCAACCTTACCAGAAGGAGCAGTAATAGAGACCAACTCTTTTTATTGGAATCTTTGGCACAATGTGGCAGCTGACCTGAGAGGGATGAAGATTTCTCCCTTGCTCTTGCAGAAATAAAGAGTATATTAAGATAAATACTTCCTTTTCCTCCTTTTCTTGGTAAGTTCTTTTGACAAATTTCCTGTGGAAAAGAGGATTGTCAGATGAATAGGTTAGCTAAACATTAGATTTCTCTCTCTAATAGTGCATTGTCATTGACTCTTTACCCATGAAACAGCTTTTATTTGAGGAAAAATGTGTAATTTATTTTTGTCTTTCCTGACATGAGCATCATGCTTTATGAGGGTATCATGTCAATCAGCTTTATTAGCAGCTCGTTTTTCTCACAACCTTGCAACACTTGCAGCAGCTTCCATCAAAGGGCCCCGATGGGGAAACACTGGTGAAAGGATGACATGCAACCCTGGAGTGTGGTGGAGCAGGATTGCTGCTCTGCATAAAGAGAGCCAGCATCTGGGAGATATTAAAAACTTTTGATAGGGATAGGAAGATAATTCTCAAGATAATTCTGTGTCAAGCTCTGCTGTAGCTTCTGTGTCCTACCGGGTTTCCCAAGCCCTGGGTCACAAAGTTAGAGAAAACTGGGGGCTGATTGTGTCATCCTTCACCGGCAGATGAAGCAGAGCTTCCCCATTGCATTCAACCACCACCAGACCCAGAGAGGCTGTCGTCACCCTCCCATTAAGGATGATGGTTTCTAAAACATTAACATTCATGTCAGGTCTAGATAGGGATCAGCAGAGGCTTAAATCATTGTCAGGAACAGATGTGAGATACCTAATCAGTTATTTCCTAAGGAAAATGAGTTTGATTGCATGAATAGTTGTAAATATTTCATTCAGCAGTTCAGCTACTACAGCAATGGTAAACAAGCCTCTGAGGCTGAAGAGAAGCATTTTGAGGCACTGTACTTGATTTCTTATTCATTTTAACGTCAGTGTAGAATAAAGAAGTTTAGGTACTTTGGATTACATTTTGTGACAGCACTGATCATAACCAGGGACTCACTTTGAAGACAGCCAAAGAGAATCATTGAAAGGTTTGGGTTGGAAGGGACCTTAAAGATCATCAAATTCCAACCCCTCTGCCATGGGCAGGGACACCTTCCACCAGACCAGGTTGCTCAGGGCCACACCCAGCCTGGCCTCGAACACTTCCAGGGGTGGGCATCCACAGCTTCTTTGGGCAGCCTGTGCCAGGGCCTCACCACCCTCACAGTGAAGGATTCCCTCCTAACATCTAATCTAAATCTAATCTCTTTTAGTTTAAAAACATTCCCCCTTGTCCTATAACTATCTGCTTATGTAAAAAGTCACTCTCCCTCTTTTTTATAAGCTCCCTTTAGTCTTTGAATGCCACAATGAGGTCTCCCCAGAGCCGTCTCTTCTCCAGGCTGGACAACCCCAGCTCTCCCAGCCTGTCTCCATAGCAGAGCTGCTCCAGCCCTCATCATTTTTGCGGCCCTTCTCTGGACTTCCTGGAGCAGGTCCACATCTTTCTTGTGCTGAGGACCCCAGAGCTGAATGCAGAACTCCAGGTGGGGTTTCATGAGGGCAGAGTAGAGGGGGAGAATCACAGTCCTTTACATCCCTAACCCTGATAAACATGGCCAGCTCAGTCCTGGTTTACAGTGTGCAGCGCTTGTCCTCAGGATGAGCACAAAGCTGGAGATTCTGCCACTGGGAGATGTTCATGGCACCAGAGTAAATTCTGGCTTTGAGAGGAACATGACAGCCTGAGCACCCATCCTCTGCCTTGGCTTTGCACTGCCCAGTTGGTGCCAAGCTGTGGTGGTGAGCACAGCTCTTGTGTGCTGGCTGAGCCAGGATAAGGTGCTCTGTGCCCCTTCGGGCAGTGGCTGCCTCATATCTCTGCTGGCTCTTTGAAGTACTCGCTCTACGTAAGCAATAGTTAAGGACACAGCTTTAATGTCTTGTTTGTTTTGCACTTCTCACTTGTTAAAAACAAAACCGAAATAAATTGGAAGAAACTTTGGCATTAAATCAGGGTGGGTGCAATACCAATTTTGAAGTAGATAAGAGTTTCACCACTGATCTCTTGCAGAAAGGCTGATGAGAGGAAGGAAAGGAAGGAGGAAGTTAGCTTTTCTCTCTGCCTAATTGAATGTTTTCTCTGTTTGAGTTTCAGTTAAACTACTGTGTAGTTTGCTTGTGATTTTTAGCAGATGTGCACGTAAGCAGTGCACTAAGGAAGGAGGCTGGGAGTACAGATGATGTTTGCCTTTCAAACAGTGTGGAATTCTGAGGAAACTGGGACTGCCAGCTAAAGGTCATGGGCATTTTTAACTTCTGCTGCTGGGCTCATGCTCCTGCGTAGATGTTTGTCAGGAATCTCGCTGGCCTTGGTGGTATTACACAGTCAGATTATCACAGAAATAAGATCCATGTGGTTTTTATGCATGTACATTACAGTGTGATTCCTTTCTTCAGCTGATTTTAATGCGTATTTTCTCAGCCAGCCTAATTCTGTTCTGTTGAAGACAGTAACAGACATTGTTAGTATATGGTTATACAGTTTAAAGTACTTTTGTCATTAAAGCCCTAGGTAAAAAACTCATGTTTACCCTAATTTTGGAAAACACAAATCCTGCTGTTTTCACCCAAGAATTGCACAGATGTTTAAAAATAGAGACATGTGCCAATGGATCTGGCTAAATGAAGGGCCAAGCTGTAAATGCTCTTTTCACTCTGTCCCAGGTGAAATATGTTCTCACACTGCAGCCTTTTCAGCTCTCTTACTTGAAAACCAGGGACCAGAGGTGTCAAAGGTTCAGATCCACCATCTTTGTCACATCCATACAGCCAGGATTGCTGAGCAGGATGGCAGTGTCCACTGCTACTGCCATGGACTTGCTTAAGTAGAGGAGAATTATCCTTTGAGAGAGGGGGACCCATGTATTTCATTTAATGGTTGTACTGGAGTCATGATTTTGAACTGATACTAGGAGGACTCTTAGTACTGGACTATTGAAGATGTGAAATAAATTATATTTTAAAATATTCTGTGTGCTTGCACTATTGTAATAACCCATAGACAGAATTTAGGTGTCCAGGAAAACACGTATGTCCTTAATATCAAGGATGCCCATCCTTGAGGAACATGACCAGTTCTCTGTCCTGCAGCCTCCCTCTGCCCTGAGGAGGGGATTTCCATGAGAAATCCCCCTGTCCATCCTGCAGGGGGGACGAGGGACCCTGCACCCTGCAGCGCTGGTCAGAGCAGCTGAAGAGGCCAGAGCCTCTTTGAGGGCATGGCAGCAGAAATGTTGCTGTTTGATCCGTTCCCTTTCCCCTGACCTCTGTGTTTAATCAAATCTTTTTTACATTAATTTTATCTGGGAAGGACACATCTTTTCTGGTCTTCAATAGTTAAAAAAAAAACCCTCCAAGAAAATCCCCAAAGTGAATTGGACATTCAGCCATGCTGAGTCATACTTTGTTATTATGGCTGATTATCCAGTCAGCCATGCAAATAAACTGCAAGGGGAAAAAAAGGATGTGTGTGAATAGCTTATCTACGACAGAATGAGGCCTTGGGTCTTTGTGCATAGTATGTGTAACAATAATGACCTAGTATGAAAGTGTTCCAATGACTGACATATTTGCAGTCTAAAAAAGATAAGAAAGTAATGACAGAGAGATCTGTGGATGTTTATCATCTTCTCTTTTCTTCTTCCTAAAGGAAAGTTTTACTTTCTCATTACATTTCTAGTGCATATTCATGGTACCATGCAAGATGACGAATATGATTGCAGTTAATTGTTTAAATATTCCTTTATTCCCAAAGCTTTCAAAACAAATAACCATCTTTTGAGGAGCTAGTTGAGAAGTGATGTGGGCAAGATAATGCAAAAGAGAATATTGGATGTGAAGTTAAAAGTGCCTCAGAAAAGAGAAGGAGAACTGTGTGGGGGTGTTTTAAAAAAAGGTGTAAAAACCCCAGTTATATTATTACCAATACCAGTTATATTATTAGCAATACCAGCATAAGCAGCAACAATTCTTCTTGAAAAAAACTTGTAAACTTCAATAGTACAAATCCATCCTTGGTGTACCAGAGAAGGAATTACAGTTGGGTCAACATCTTTTCTGTTGCATAAGTCTTCTAGTGTTACTTAATGCAAATACTACAAATGAGTACAACTTTGTCCAAAATACATTTGCTGACTATATTTATCATCTGTCTTCTTCATAGTAAACAAGAATAGACATCTGTGGAGAAGGTCTGGTAGCCACAGAAAATATTTTGCATCACAGTCTCTAAGTGGTGCCATTATGAGCTATTCTCAGCTCAAAGAGCCGTTCTTTAGGGCAGCTGGAACACAAATGTATATTTGGTGTTTGGGCCCCTTTGCCACTGTATTATATATTTGTAATGCAGGGAGTAAAACACTGGATGGAAAAGTGCCACTTCAAGACACCTGTGAGTGATTTTGGAAATTGTGAGTAATGAAGTGGGTTTTCTCACAATAATGCTCAAGTCTAGCCCTTAATCATGCACTTGAAACAAGTGGGCCCAGACCTTATGAAAGGTGTTTACTTACTCAGCTTTAAGGCACAGGCCAAGAAATAACTTGATCGGATTAGCCAAGTTTGAATAGGAACAGCAGCAAATAGAATCAAATGAGTGTGAACGATGCTGCTGTGCTCTCTATTAGAAAAATATCTGCCAGCTGCCATTGCAGAGAATAATCCTGCAAGATGCTGACACCTCCAGTTCGCATTGCCCGAGGGAACTGGACCAGGGCACTTCAGGCGTGCAGCTCCCATTACTCACCTTAGCCGAACAATGTTTTTTCTCTGAAATCCTACTTTTCCCTGTTATATAAAGGCTGCCTCTTTTCTGCCTCCTCCTTCTTGAAAGGCCCTTGACGCTTGCAGGGACTGAGTGCATTGCTGGTTATTCTCAGCTGCAAGATTACAGAGATGGCAGCGGTCAGGTCAGTGGGGCATGAACACGGCTCAGCTGGAGAGCAGATGTGAGCAGATCATTTAAGGAAAGCAGCTGAAATTCTGGGAGCCAAATGAGGATAACACAAATTTTGAAATCTAAGTGCTTTGTTTAAATTCCTTTTGACTTAGGTGCACATTATAGCTGGAATGCTCCAGAATTAAACACACCAAGAGGGTAAGGAAGTTTCTTATGCTTGAACTTGAATGCATGAAGCCAAAGATGTAAAATGGGGTCAGTTAGCTCAGCTGCACTGAATCCTTTGATATTCATATAATGGATAAGTAGATATAACTCTGAGCTTGCAGGGAAGACTTTGAATTTTAACTATTAAGCTCTTTATAATTTTCTCACAGGTCTTTTACATAAACTGGACATTGGGAGGCTTTTCTTTAATGAGAGGGTAGTCAGACACTGGAACAGGCTCCTAGAGAGGTGGTCAATTTCCCAAGCCTGATAGCATTTAGGAGGCATTTGGACAATGCCCATAATACCACACTTTAACTTTTGGTCAGGCCTGAAGTGATCAGGCAGATGGACTAGCTGATCATTGTAGGTCCCTTCCAACTGAAATACTCTGTTGTATTCTGCTGAGCAGTTAACTGTACAGACAGGTAGTGCTGTTCCACTTCTGCTGCAATACCAGTCTCCTCAACTTGTTCCCTCATTTCTTCTGCCTCCGAACCAGAGGTGAGAGGTGGTCTGGCTCTGGGAGGTCCATTGTTTTTGCAGTGTTTGGTTTGAGATACTGGTTGAGATGGAAAAGTTGAACTCTGGACAAGGAACTGGATCCTTCTCTGGTATAGGGAGCCTTTCAGTCTGGTTCAGACCTATCTCTAATCCCTTTGTTGTAGTATTTATTTCCTTTTATTGAATAGCTTCCTTATGTATTGAGTTCCAGAAATTCCAGGTTGGTGATACACATGGGAAACAGATTATAACAGAGAGCAGATTTAATTACTCAGGTCTAGAATTACTGAGGCAGGACATTTTTCTTCATGTTGTTTGAAAAGGGAGAAGAATCTTCCCTTTTTTATTTATAGGAAGAAGTTTGAGATCAAATGACTCTGAGCTGCCCTTTCATTGGTCATTCAGTGATCACTTGAGGAAAAAATAGTGAACTGGGTTTTTCCCTCCCCTCCTTAATTTGGAAATCAGGTCTTACCAGTGCTGTGTGTTTAAGGGAGTTCTAAGACTATAGTCTTAGATGCTTCAGGAAGCTTATTTTAGGAGGGAGGACTTGACTGAATGCCAGTAGACAGAGCTAATCATCAGGACATCTGGATTCACTTCTTAACTCTGCTGCATGACCTTGGGTCAATGATTTAGGTCGAGCTTTTCCAAAATGTTCAATATTTGTAGGTGCTTATGCTGGATTTCAGCATTACTGAAAATTAGGCTGTAACTGCATTCACTGTTTCAAATTCAGCTTCCCACAACTGGGACACTTGTAAAAAGGAGACAAGTAAAATGTGTGCCCCTGTTTCCTCATTTGTACAACAAGGATGGATAACTGTGTTTGTAGAGTGTGCTGAGACTTGCTGATGTAAAAGCACTAGACAGGAGAAAGGATGGCAGCAAGCTGCTTGCAAAGTGTCAGAAAAGTAGACATTGTTCAATAGAAATCAAAGGATGCTGAACAAGGGCCAGACTTCCAAGAGTTCACCAGCCAAAGGGCTCCCCAGACTGCATAGAGGACCACGCAGATCTAAGGAAGTGCAGAAATGACAGGGCCAAAGGTTGCTGGCTGTCTGCAGACTGTCTGTGCAGCATCCTGCCCATCCAGCTGCCTTCCCACCTGTTCCCAACAGCAGCAGAGGAGCAGCTGAATTTCCCTTTCTTGGAAGGGGGATCCAGAGACATAGGACTGATCACAGTCAGGGTGATGCAGGTGTAGCAAGCTGTGTGCTTGTAACAGACTCTGATTTGTGTCACACACAGCCAGTCTGAGCATGCCAGATAGGGGCAGACCTGTTGTGCAGGTGTGGAGCAGCTCTGCTAAATGTCTGCTCAGGTAGTGGAAGAGTCCTGAGAGTATCAAGCTCCTTTCCTGAAGTGGGCTGGGGAGCTGCTCAACTCTTCCTGCTTTCACGGGTGGTGAGTACATCACTTCCACTGCTGCATCCTGGCTCCAGGGTCGACTGTGGCTGCTCTCAGGCTTTAAAGTGAGTTGAAGCACATTTATAGAGCAATGCTCAGGGAATAATGCTTGTAGACAGAAGATGTTCACGTTTGAAAGAAAATCCTCCAGTCCACAAATAGCTCCTACCATCTGCTGGTCCTGCAAACTGGGAGTAGATGCATCGTGAAGCCAAGTCATACACAGTGGTTTTGCCCCACTGGAGCAGAGCACT
Source organism: Coloeus monedula (assembly GCF_965178545.1). Classification (NCBI taxonomy): domain Eukaryota; kingdom Metazoa; phylum Chordata; class Aves; order Passeriformes; family Corvidae; genus Coloeus; species Coloeus monedula. The sequence continues at coordinate 7,900,089 of NC_138792.1, forward strand.
TCTGCAATGTGGTCCTGGAACCACCTAGAACCCACTCCTGACCCAGTTGAAAGCCCCTGCTTTTACTGTACAAGGCAAGCAGCCCCTCAGGCCTCACATTTATTTTTGCAATATCGCTTCAACCTCCAGCACAAGCAAACACAAAGCACAAGTGCTCATCTTATCTGTACCGTCCTCAAGCATCTGAAATGCATTTTATATACAAGATGGAGAAAGGCAAAGAAGAAACAAAGCAAAAAATGTATTGTTTGAGGGAAAAAAGAGAACAGCTAAGGACATGAACGCTACTATTGCCTCTTTCAATGAACTGGTAGTTGCTGGGGGTATTCTCTTACTCAGAAAAGTAGAGGAGAAGGTACTTAGTCTGATTAGATCACTGATTTTCTTTGCTGTCTAATGATTACATTTATTCTGTGCACAGGGAGAGTTCAAGGCATAAAAGTAGGCAGTTTACTGACACACAGACTTTATGTAGCTCTCTGCTTAGGATGAGTTTGACCTGTAGTAAATAGAGGAGAAGAGGAATTACAAGAGGGATTTCAGGGTGATGCATCCAAACAGGCAGCTTTGACATGTTTGTCCTTGTACCTACCTTGTTGCCAAAACAAAATCCAAAACCGAGAAAGGACCCGATGACCTCATTCAATGCCACCAATGCAGTTGCTGCGAGCTGTGTCCTCTTGGTGGGAGTAATGCACAGCACCTCCCAGGGAGTCTGGTGCTCCCTGCTCCTGCTGGCGAGCCCTGAAAGTGGAGCAGGAGGGGTCAGGGTGCCCAGCACCAGCTTTGCAGGCAGTTCTGCAGAAGATAACTGCCGACAGAGAAGAGTGCTGGTTTCTTTTAAAAATGTCCTTTGCTGGTTGGCTCTGGTAATGTTAAAACTCTTCTGAATGAAACCCTGCAATGAGCCAGAATTTCAACACCAGGTTTATGATCAGAAGGTGTTCCGATTTTTTAAGCTGGATAATCAATAGCTTTGGGAGGGATTTTTTTATCCTGTTAAGTAACTCTTTTCGTTGCTGAAATTTATTGGGTTGACCTTCCCACACCCCCCACTCCTTTGTGATTTGCCAGAGAAGTGAATATGATAGGAAGGGGCCTGAGGCAGGAGTGAGGGAGCTCTGCTCACCTCCCTTCCCATGTACTCAGCAGCAATGGTTACTTAACTCCCAACATCAGGAGGTGAGCGCTGCAGGAGTCATCCTGAATGTCACCACTGCTTTCCTGGGTAGAAATTGCTCTTGGTATTTTTTTGCAAATTGCTCTGAAGTAAAATGTGTTTATGCACTCACCCCCACACACATGCATTTTCATCATTTGGATCAGCCAGAAAAAGAAACAGAGCTTTAAGAGCTGGAAGTTTTGGAGAACATTCTGTTCAAAAGACTTTTGTCCATTCACTTTCAGTATTCCTGCCTTCTCTTTAGCTCTATGTACCTTTTTTGGAAGTAGTTCCATGAAAACACACAATCTCAACTGCTGCCGAAGGGATTAACTGTGAACAGCTACCTTTGCTCTCATCCTACATGAGGAAAAGCCATGTTATTATTTGAGGATTATTTGGCTCTTTGTCTGAGTCAGGTATGGTAAAGAATTGTTTATAGATTGGACATCATCATTTCATACCACAACATATATTTATTTACCTTTCCTGTAGTAACTGAATGGCTGTAAATGAACACAGGTATTCACCCAAGACTGCAGAAGAAGTATTATTTGCATGTGTATTCTCATCCTACCCTGTTTGTGCCAAAAGTACAGTTTTGTATTTCTTAGGGTTGTGAATCAGCATTCTGCTGTTTGCCATGGTTTGGGAATTTTAAGGGGCCATTAGACAAATTGGTAGAATTAATTAGATGCATGGTCTTCTTGTTACAGAAACCCCAGAGACATTTTGAATAATATTCTACAGTGTTGTATCTTTACCCTGCAAGGTTCAGCAATTTGCTAGAACAGAACAAACTTGGCTGGCTATTTTCTCCAGGATCTGACAAAAATCCTAGAGAACAAAATGTTCCAGTAATCATCTTTTCTTTTCAAGTATCTGTTAGTTTTTAATCCTTGTCCGCCTTTCTTTTTTCAGAAGCACCGTATACTGGTTAAAAAAAAAAGAAAAAACACCAAAAAACCCCAACACACTACCATTGTTCCTGCCTGTATCTTTCATGTCGCTTCTGTGCTGAATCATGGTGTTCCATTACAGCCCTTTTTATGGTGTAATTGTTTTGTATAATCCATTTTCTTTGGACACCTCTTAGCTTCTGTCTGAAGCTGTTACTGCTACAATGAACGTAGTCATAAATCTGTCACAGGTAACAAGCTAAATTTAGAGCTCAATAAACCAGGGGAGAGTATGCTGTATCTAAGTTCATTGAGATGCAACAGTTACAATAGTGGCACAGAAAGTCCACTTCTGGCTGGTTAACAAAGGGAAAACACAGAACATTTGGTTCCCTCAGCTACTGACCACCATCACCCATGTTCTAGCAAACAAAGATGCTGTGAAAATATAGGTACAGTCATAGTACCTGCAAAGAGTTCCAGGGTGTGCTGTGCTGGACCACTTCCCTCAGCCACCCCACACTGTGGATGTAGCGTGGTGTTTCTGTAAAGCTTGGAGCTGCACAGCTTTACCACTGACCTGAGGGAGATCCCAGTTCCTCCAAAGAGGGTCTGAAACTGGGATTGGGAGCTGTCAGGCAGGACAGGACCCAGTGCTCCTGTAGCTGGACCAAGGTGTTGTGGGAGCCAAAACCCATCAGATCCCCACCAGCATGATTCCTAAGGCAGTGTGTCCCTAAAGAGAATCTGTCAGTTATGTGTGCCTCAGACCTGGGCCAGCCAAGTTCCCACAGTGAAATGGCTGGGTGATTGTTAAAACTGAGGTCATTGTACATTTTTTTCCTCTTTTGAGAAAAGGAAAGTGAAGAACACGGAGAATAAAAAGCAACGGAAAGATGAAGGCAGGTAATATAAGAAACAGCAAGATGGGGGGAAACCATGTTCAAAAGAGATCCAATTCTCTGAGTTGTGATCCTGTGGATGTTAAGCAAGGGGGATAAGTGAGGGAAGGGCAGGAAAGAGTGAAGAACAACAGAAGGCAAGGCATGGCAAGGAAAGGAGAGGGTGAAATACAGGCAGAAAAAATTAAACAAGCAGATCCAGTAACACAGATATGCATCTCCTTTGCTACACCTGGTTTAGTCTTTGCATTTCTGCATGGTGGCTTCACGCTGAGCTGTGACACAGCAGTGGTGAGGCTGTGCCCTGGGGGTGCTCTGGTGGGTGGGAATGCCACAACCCTGCCGAGCTGCTGCTCTTGAGCCGCTCACTGTGGCACTGGGGCAAACATTTGTGTGATGGGAAGATGGCTGGGAGCACAGGGTGGGTGGCACAGCACCAGCGGCAGGGCTGGGACTGCAGGGCTGCTGGGCATCAGCAGAGGTGCTGATCCTTCCTGTGCTGAGCATCCATAGGGATTCAGCCACACTCTTTGGTCTTTCGAATGCCATTTACTTAAGTGTCTTACAGCTGAATCAGTAGCACTTTACTGAAGAGGTTAAATTCTGCCTTTCAAAAATGAAATCAGCTGGTTTGCTGCCAGCCACAGTCGTGCCCTCCTGTTGCCTCAAGAATAATGAAACACTGGCATACTGACATATAAATCATATTGCTAGAGAATGCATTATCTCTCTTATTTGTGATTGCATTGTGCCACAAAGTGCTGCATCTTGTAATTGAGGGCTCTCTGATGAATTCATTGCATGCAAAGTATGTGGAAATTATTAGCACAGCACATTTCCATAATTAAAATGTTTCCTACAGTATAGATTTGAAGACTCCCTAACTGCTGTATGTTACTTTAATGCAAAATTCTAGGAAAATTTAAATACAAGCTGAACAAAGTTTTTTATGCATAGAGAATGTTTTTCATTAGACCAGTTGTTATAGCTGGGAAAAGCAATCAAACCATCTGGGTTCAGGGACACTTTTAGGTGATGGATGAAAGCTTTATTCATTGCTGATCAAAGAAATGGGCAGCATCTCACATAGAAATATCTTTGCCTTGCCATCAGTGACATAACCAAATAATTAAAATTTAACCTATAATAAAATGTTCATAGGAGCTGTTGGTTTCAGGGCACGGGTCTGACTGTTCCATTAAGAATGATCCCAAGGTAGTGTCAATGTTTTGATGGTTTGTGTGGTAAACATTTTCTTTAGTCACAGGTTTGCAGTTTTAGATAGCTACTGAAGTCAGATAGTTCTGCAAAACAGAAAATTAAAAAAAATTCCCTCTGCCAGTCTCTCTTCAGTAAAAAATGTGCCAAAATATAGCAGATAGCATGGAATAATGCTTTAACTATTAGTTGTTGTCTGCAAAGTCCATTTGTCTTGTTAAGGCTGTCATTTGGCTCCATTACCCTTTCTGTAACCCTGGAAACAACTTCAAATACTGTGATATTTGAAAAGTCTAAAATATAACATGCCCTTAAAACACTCTGAGTGGTTTCTGAGGCTCCCTGTACAAAGGAAGAAAAAAATCATTTCCCTTTACAGAGGGCATTAAGCAGTGATGGATGTGCATTGCTTTGTGAGAAAGCTGATCCTCACCTGTTGTAGGTGGGATGAGAAATGAGACCAAGTCTCCTCTTTACTTGTCCACAGAGTTCAGGAATCCCTCTCTCAAAGTGTTACAGAAGGGGATTTTCAGGAGGCAATAAATAAATTTTGATCCCTCTGGTTAATACAGTTAAGGTCAAAGAGATTCTATCTGGGGCTATTTAAAATGCTCTTAACCTGCAGACATACTGCTGTCAGTAGTGCTAAGTGCCTTATCTGGCTGAGGAGTGTATACAACCCTTATGAAACTATTCTTAAGTATTCTGGTTACTATATTTAGCTCTGTCTCATAACAAGACAAAAAGCACTTAGCTAAATGTAGGCCTGAAGTGCTTAAGCCGGTTAAGATTATTTTGTCCTTAGGTGTCTTCTACTAAGACTTTTTCTAGCTCACCGTCCTGCTGCATCATGCAAAAAGCTGCTCTGTGTGGTTGGGCCTGTGAATTCTTTTATGGCCATTTATCCTGTGAGCTGCTCGAAGGCTGGTGTTGGCTGAGGGCATTGCTCATATTCATTAGGAAGCCCCATCCTTCTGCTTCTGGCAGCTCACATCAGCTGTACTGCAGCAGAGTGATAGCTCCTCCTGGAGACTGGAGAATCCAAGCTTCGTTTCCCAGTTTAGACTCAGTGAGCATTAGCTGGGCTGTTGACTCTCTTGGTGACCAAACAGCTTCCCTCAACTTGCTGCTTTTCCAGCTGGCTGGGAGGCCAGCCATGCTAATGAGGCAGAAAACCCACCAGGCTTCCTGGGAGCTTTCAGTTGTCAGACAACCTGCGGACAAAGTTTCCATAAAATACAGTTTCTATAAAACAATGCTTTGCACTCCAAGCTCGGGAGGAATCCTTTTCTTTAGCTGAATTTTTGCATGCTTAAGTCCTCATACAAAGAACACTCCCTGAAAAATTGTGATAGATCTTCCTGTGTATCCACAAGCACTTCTTATCATTTAACCCATCGCTTTAAAACTAATTTTCTTTATACCTAAGTATCTCTGAACTCATCCCAAGTCACCAAGACTTCTGTAGGGGTCATTCTTCTAGAGAAGAAACAACTGTGTGATTTTGATAGAACAGCACTGAGGGATGAGCAGCAGTGATAAGTGCCTCAGCTCAGTAGGTACAAATAAGATCACACACTCCTTTTGAACCAGGATAAAAACATGTCACTTGGCCAGGGTACAACTGCTGTGAGAACAGAGACAGAGCAGATCCATTGAGTTTAAGTTTGCTATGCAGGTGTTGTTTCCAGTTGCAGCGTCACTGAGGGTGTCAGGAGTTACATGACATTTTCCCTAGATTTTGTGTGTCCCATCAGTAGCAAATCTTAAGGGGAGGCCTGAAGTCCATTCACAGGTGGGTGGTTGTGGCTTGTGCTGATTTTTGCTGATCACGTTTGTCTTGAAGGAGATTTTGGTTGCAAGATGTGATAGATGAAGTACAGGTCCTACTTCTGGTTTCACAGCACACCAGGTAAACTGTCATACTTTGGAAGAACTCCAGTTGACCCTCAGTGGCTGCAAGCCAGTAGGGCCATTCCGCCACCCTGCTGGGTCACGTGGCTTTTTGGACATGAGAGGTCACACTGGCCTTCCCAGGCTGCTTCTATGGCAGTGGGTGGTGCCTACAGAGCCAGGAGCCCAAGAACTTGGTCCAGCTCCCATTGCTGGAGGCTTTGCTGAGCTTTCATCAGTCACATCTAGGCATGTTTCTAATTTGTGGTGGTAGACTTTTCTCAGCTTGAAGTGATTGCTGCTGTCTAGGCTAAGTCTTGCCTGCAACTGTGTTTTAACTGGACTTGCTTTTCCTTCCAGGATTAATTTTTCTCCATCTCTATTTACATGGTGATAAGAAGTGCTAATCCCACTCTGTCAGTCTGGACTGATGAATCTGAGGAATAGAACAGGTAATTTCTAATTTGGCTTGTAGCTTTTGGTGACTCAGGCAGTGAGAACCACTCCCTCTCTATGCAGTGCATTCATAACAAAAGAATTCATACAGTTTCTTCTGCCCAGGTCATATGCAGGGAGGGAGATCCTTGCCCTGGAGCAGGGAAGAAAGGATAAAATTTTGTAGCTGTTGCTGTGAGCAGCATCTTCAACTTCCTGACAGTTGTGGGTGGTTCTATTTTGCATTACTTTCATAGCTACCAAGTTGTCTGAGCTTGGAGTAGTCTCAAAACAGAGAAAATCTTTTGGATGTACCTATTGAAAAATGCCCCCTGAGTTCTGGGCAGCATGAGAGGGTTTTGCAGGGAAAGTGCTCACTGGAGATGGGGGGCAGATTGGTGCTGATGGTGGAGACAAGTGCAATTTCCTCTTTGGAGGTGTCTGAAGGGGTGCAATCCAGCAGAGCTGACCTGAGCAATGTGGCGTGGAGTGACAGCAGCTGCCTCACCTGCACCTCCCTCACTGTCTGTCCCTCAAACTCAGCCCGTCTGAGTCACAGAAAGCAAGTCACCTTACCCTTGTGTTGAATTTTCCATCCTTTAATGGGGCTCGGGAGTAGTGTGTCCTTACCGGGAGTTGTTGCCAGCTGTTCTCCTTCCCTGGTTAGTGCCAGGTGAGGACGTTTTAAAATGAAGCCTTGGGTGTGAATCCCAGGACACAGCTCAGATGATGTGGGAGAACTCCACCAGTGCAAGCAGCAGTCATTGGCTGCAGGGTGCTTTGGATGAACCTGTCTATCATACCATCTCTTAGATACCCTGATAATATCCTGCTGTTGCCTAATACTAATCCTTTAGGGGATTAGCACAGTTTCTTTCTTTCTCCTATGTCCTTCCACTGGAAAATAAATCCCAGATGTGTTTCAGGCAGTGCAGTGCTTGAAATCAACCAGGAGCCTATCTGATTTCCTGAAACAGGACCAGCTGTGGTGCTGCCTGGTGCAGACACCAGGTCAGATCTCTCTCTTTTTTGCTCTCCCATTTGCCAGGAAGATGCTGATTCCTGTGCAGAGATGGGTGCTTCAGCAGGATTCCCTATCCTGGCTCAGGGGGCAGTGCCAAAGGCAGGCTGAGGGGCTGCTGGCTTTCAGATCTTTCCCTTTTAAGTCCTGTTGTTGTAGCTGGATTACAGTGGTCTCACTTCTCATGCCTCAGTAGCTGACTGAACAGACAAGGAAGGACATACCAAGAGTGGAATTTGGGAAGGGGAAGATTGAAACATCCAGGAGGTCTTTAAGTACAAACCACTATGCTCCATGTTTGGATATTCTTAGCAAGATCAGGGAATGTGTCTCAGTAAGTACTTCTGTCTTTTCCTTGCAGAGCCCTGTGTTGTGTAAACGAACTGATGGATGAAGATGAGAAGGACAGGGCAAAGAGGTATGACAGGATGCACTCCTGGAGGAGAATTGTAAATGCTGTGTTGTCCAGTGCTTGACAAAGAACTTGACCCCACTGATGTCAGAGGCAAAGCTCCCACACAGTTTACAGGCTGTGTATAGCTGACCACATGCAGCATAATTTAAGTCACCATTTTTGGGTTTCTCACAGAGTTTGGCCACCCCTACAATGGGTTGTCTGGCTGAGTGGTCGTTAAATTACATTGCTGTGCCCTCAGGATCTCGTGCTATCCCATGGCTATTTAGTATCTTGAAGCAGGACTCCTGACCTGTGATTTTATTGGCATCAAGCAGTACTGCCCACCTGGGGTAGAGTTCCTGCTTTAGCACAGGTCTGAGTTAGTCTCCTGTCAGAGAAGCACTTGGCTCAGTTCTGTTTAGTCACTGCACACGAGTGCCAAAACAGAGATGGCTGTGAACGTGAATGCTGGATCTGAGAACATCCAAATGCCAACCTGAATATGAATGGAAATGCTTTCTGCATACCACCCTCAGTCTAGGTCACAGGAAGTTGTGTCATCATGAATACACTTGAAAAGCAAATTAATTACTACTGGAAGAGGTCGTATGAAAAGAGTGTTATCTCAGATATAAGCATTGGGAAGAACACTTTGTAAGAAACTGGATGGATTTGCTTTCTCCTTTATTGTTTTTAATGGAGGGGAAAACCCTAATAAAACATTCTTAATTTGTATCAATGTGAAGTGAAAACTAATCTGTAGTTCTGCAGCCAGACTCTTAACATTCCCAATTTCATATCATAGCAGTAGATTTTCAAGACCACATACAAGATTTTATTCTGCAGTTCAGTTGACTCTGCAGTTAGTCTCTTGATAAGCTCCTTTTGCAAGTTCAGATCAGAGAAATCCTTCACATTTTGACGTTCATATCTGTGTGTACTAACTGCAGAACAAAAGTTGATAAAATTAAGTGAGCAAAACATGAACATACATGAACATACTTTTCTCTTAGTGGAGGAATTTCTCCCATAACACCTTCACTATCACTGCCTTTGAAACAGTGGGAACTGCTGCCAAAATGTATGTAAGGATATGGCCTTTTCCAAATGAACCCAGACATACTTGTTACCTCCAGGTGTTCCTTGTGGCTGGTGAGTTCAGTCTTGCTACAAGGCTCTAAGCACCAGCAAAATCCTTGTGTGCAAGCTCAATTTTAAACAAATTAATATTCCCAGCAGAGTTTAAATTCTTGTATTTAAAGTGTTTTGCTGGGGCAGGGTAGTTTACCTCACCCTGGTTTGAGCTGTAGGTCCTTCATTCTGCTTAGTGGCGTTTATGTTTCTGTCACTCAGGGCATCACGCAACAAATCTGAGAAGAAGAGGAGAGACCAGTTCAATGTCCTCATTAAAGAGCTTTGCACGATGCTGCAGGGCCACGGCCACCCTCTCAAGATGGACAAGTCTACAATACTGCAGAGGACCATCGACTTCCTACAGAAGCAGAAAGGTACTGGAGGGTGCTGGCTCTGCATCTGCCCAGCAGCCAGTTTCCACTCAGAAAATGAAAACTGTCTTTCCCAAGCATCTCAGACATCCACAGAGGACACGAGCCTAAGTGAGGGGCAGGATAAGGCACAGCAGGTGGCCTCAGGAAATGGGCTAGAGCTGACTACATTGCTGACCAGTTAAACATAGCTTTGGAAAGATGCTGTATGCTTTTTACTGTGAAGACATCATTTCCCTTACTGGCCTCTCCATCCCCTGGCCTGCATTGTGCACTCTCAAACAGAACATGAGGAGGGCAAAACTGAGGAACAGCACCCATTACAGAAGTCAGGAGAGAGGATTCTATGCCATCTTCTCAGGATTCTGTGCCTCTTGGAGGCATCTAGAGGATTCTATGCCTCTTGGATTAGGAGATGACTGTCAGCCTGTCCTGCTCCCTGGGCACGCACAAGAGCCTTTCTGAAACAGCCTGAAAATTGCAGACACCCTTTGCTCACAGGGATGCTCTACTACACTAAAATTAGCCCATTGACCTTAACTTTTTAATGTTCTTTTCAGGCCACCTAAAATGTCTCGATTTCCATTTCTTAATTTCTAATGCATTTGTATCATGATGGCATGGAAAATGACTGTTGCATGCAAGAAGACTTTGTGTGAAGAATGATCTGAGGATGATTCCTCTAAAAGCCTCTTTAAAGAAATCTAGTGTTACTTGAAAATGAAAAAAAAAATGCAAGTAGCATGAGTCATGTTGCTTTTTTGATATTTTCTCTTTAAGAAATCACAGCACAGACAGAAGCCTGTGAGATTAGACAAGACTGGAAGCCTTCATTTCTTAGCAACGAGGAGTTCACCCAGTTGATGTTAGAGGTAAGAAGAAATGAAATATATTAGGGAGAAATAATCAGTTCAGTGGAGTAGTTCAGGGATATACAGTTCCTTTTCCCCTGTAGGTCCCAGTGTTAATGATTTCTACTCTGATGGCACATGCAATACAAACCTGACAGAGACCAATGTTGTACTAAATGCTTTGCAGACACAGAATTGAAAATGTGATTGCTTCTCCTTAAAGATAAATGGCTTTTCCTTTAGGAATGAAGACTGATTTGGCCTGGTAAGAGAGGAAAAAGAGAATTTCCTTTCTCAGAAGAGCTGCTAGAGCTGGCAGTTTTAAGAAAAACTTGAAAGGACCTGAAAAAAGAGAGCAGCTCTCTTCCTCCCACATCCCATTAGCCAGGCAGCATCGCCTGTGCTGCCTCTGCAGCTGCTGGCTGTGTGCTGCTGTCCTCGTGATGGGAGTGCTGCCTCTTTTGCTTGAATTGCCTTTAAGTACATTCAGGAAAACAGCTCTGATACTCCCACCTCTAAAATGCTTTGCTGATCTAGAAACACCCCCCAGGCCTATGTTTCTCCCCTCTTAAGGATGTGGCTCTGGGTTTGTGCTGCATGCTCCTCTCACAGGGACATCTCCAACCCTGCGTGGGCAGCTGCTGCTCTTTGCCTCACCAAAATAAGGGTGTATGCTGGGCTGAGCTGGGAGGTGCTGCTGTGTCTTAGTTATTCCTTTTCATCAGGATGTCATGACTCACCTCTCTGGAAAAGTCTGTTCATTCTTTCTGGGAATCTCTCTCACCGAACAAGCTAGCTTGTTCCAGCTGAATCAAAACAAATTCCCCCCGAAGATTGGAAGTGGTGGAGGAGAGCCAGCCCTTTAATAAGTGATGGTTTGCTGGACTCTGGTAGGCCATTAAACAGTTTGCTTAAAATCAGTGGGTTTTTTTCCAGAGACGATTCATTTTGAGCGAAGGCAGAGTGCGGCAGTGAGGTGGGGGAGATGGTGAATGCTGCATCTTTGGCTCCCTGTAGCTAAGCTGCAGAGCAGCCTCACAGTGTCTTTAGAAGAGCTGGCTTTGTGCACAGTGCTGACCAGCTATTAAACCTCCTAGATCTTGATGTTAGAGAAAAATGAGGACAGATACTGGGTAAATGGTACAAGGAGATGTTATGAAGAATAGGGAGAACACAACACCCAAGGAGAAAAGCACAGGCAGTGACTTAAAAGGGACAGAGAGTTTTGACTCTGGGACAGAAACCACTGTGAATAAGAAAGGGGAAACAAAACAAGCCTTAAAATTGTTTTGTCACTAGCCTTACAAATCAGTGCTTTAAGCAAAATAAATGAGGCTTTAGATCTTCTTCATATTGTCCATAAATTGCTAAAAATACATAATTGTATCATTTTTCTGTCTCTGCTTATCCATCCATCCATCCATCCATCCACAATGCTGGGTTTGCCATGATGATATCTAACATCTCCTTACACACTGACCTTGTTAACTATGGTGTAATTCAGAACACATAACGAAATGACTGAAGTCACCAGGATTGTGTGGGTGTTGAAATTATAAGCATCACTGTCTCGCTTCATGTTAAATAAATACTCGCTGGGTGAAAAATACAAGTCAATTTAATAATAATGAGAATGAAAAAATAAGAATATAAAAAGAATGTTGAATTAGACAGCATGTGTAATTTTTATTTTTCCACACTGAACTGTCATTTCCATGATTAATTTCTGCTGGGTTTAAGCTGTTAGAAGCATCATTAAAGAATCAGTTAGCCTAAAATATTTTAAGTTTTTCCCTTGCATAATTCTGGTTTGGTTTTTTTTTCTTTTTTTTTCCTGTCTATTATCATTAGGCACTAGATGGCTTTCTCATTGCTCTTACCACTGATGGGATTATTATTTATGTGTCTGATAGTGTTTCATCTCTGCTAGGACACTTACCGGTAAGTTCTGACCACGCAATACACTGAAGGCTCATTCCCCTCCTTAATGCAAATCAGCCAGTGCAGGGCTGGGGATTGGTTTTGTCCAACCAAAGAGGCAACTGACTGACTGTGGGTGGGAGGTCAACCAATGAACTCTTGTGGAGTTTCTCAAGTTCTTGTGAATAACAGATTCTCTCCCAGGGTCTATGAGTTAGCTTTAAAAGACCCCAACTACGCAAAATCACTGTACTCATAGCTCATCACTTGGCTGTACATCTAAAGCTCTGGGAGATGTTTGTCCCACCAGGTTAATGGAAAATCTTATGGTTGTGAAATCCATGCCAAAGCTCTTCTTAGATAATGTAAACATTATTTCAGAACTGAATCTATGCTCTTCTAATGACATTGGGTTTTTCTACTTTGAGCCCATTGCCTTTAGTAACAAGTGTGTGGCCTCAGGGTTTTCTGGGAGAACTTCTAGAAACCAGTTAGTTGTCAGGTGCAGAAATTTCAGCTTGGCTCCTCAAAAACATTTTTCTCTTTATCTGGTGCCAAGCATGAAGCGCCAAGGATGCCCTATATGAGGGGAAATTTGAGCACACAGTTACCTGAATGTCCTGGTATGCAAAGAACAAATCTGTGCTGACATTTTGGTAGAACCCCTTTAGTCAGAATGTGTGGGTTGATGAGCACTGAATCACTTGCAGGTCAAGCTGATTTTGCCAGATGTTCAGCCTAGAAGACAAACAGAGGATGTGGGGAGGAGCTCTCCATCTTCTGTGTCATGCTTTCAAAGCAAAATGCTTCACTTCTCATCATTTTATATTCCAGTGGTACCAGGGTTTCTTCTCCAACCTGTGTCTGAACTGAGGGGCAACCTCTGGGACTCATTCAACCTTTTGCAAATAGATAGTAATCCTGGGGTAAAATAGCCTAAGGGTTATGTTCTGCCCTAGATCCATCTGCAGATTGACTGGGCTTCCTTGTCTTAGGCATCCGTGCCAGACGGGCAGCGTCTGTGCTCTGCTTAGGGATGAAAAGGCATGTGGTTGTGTCAGGCTGTGCTGCTGAACATGACAAAGCATTCTTTTGTATCAGTCAGATTTGGTGGACCAAAATATATTAAACTTTCTGCCTGAGCGGGAGCAGAGTGAAGTGTACAAGCTCCTTTCTCCACATGTGCTCATGACAGATCCTGTTGCAGCTGATTTTCTAAATGGTAAGTTCTGCTCTTGTCTGTTGGTCAGGGAAGTTTGCCAAAGGTAAACAGCTCCCAGGGGAGTCTGCACAGAGCTCTCCAGCTATTTAATGCTCTTGCCTGCCACTACTGTTCTGCTGCATTTGTGGGTTTAGTGCATCACAGTTCTAATGTTCCTGTGTGCTCTCAGTACTTGCTCTTTGATTAGGACAGTCTTCTGTTTTACCATCTGCTCTTCCCCCATGGAATTGCCCTCAGGAGATGCTTTTCCCCAGGTGGGATGCTAGACTAAGCCTGAAAAGGGAATGAGGGCTTAGGGGAACAAAAATTTGGAGAAATCCCAAACAGTTTTGGCAGAGCTGTTATTCCTTAGGAAGCTTGCATGTCTCAGGACACGAGAGAAGCCCTAACGTAACTTAAGCACCAGCCTCCCTATCTGAACAGTCTGTCTGAATCTGTACTGCTGGCTGCTGTGCCACCCCTAGAATGTCCCTTTCCCTCAGAAAATGTCCCCAGGACCAGAGCAGGCAGGAGCATCTTCCCATCACCTGCATTTCACCAAACCTGTGCTGGGCCCCACCCCTTTCCTGGTGGGTTTGGCAAGGCCACCAAGCAGCACTGGGCTCCCCTCCCTGCTGCCCCATGAGCATCAGTGGGAGCTGAGCAGCCTGATGATGCTCTGCCCTGGGGGTGGTTTCCCTCTGGCTGAAGGCCTCGTGGTCTAATCCATAGAGTTCAGACTTGGGGCACAAAACTGGATTAGAGCTTGGCACGGTGCCCTTCACTGTTAGTGGCTTAGGGTGAGTTCAGTGCGCTTTGGGTCCTTCTGAGCAGTGCCAGAACAGGATACTGCAGTACCATGTAACTGCTTTGCATGAAATCCTGCATCCATGAAGTCAATGCTGCTGACCAGTATAGCCAGGGTTTCACACCCAGCTTACTGGGGTGACTGCAGAGACAAGAAAAAAAGGGTGAGAGTACATTTCCTTAAGCAGAAACAGCTGATAATTGCTCCTAGCAGTTAAATATTTACTTTTGGGTATCAGAAGTATCCCAGCAGGGTGTGCCCAGATACCACCACAGCAGGGTTGGTAGATAAATTAAATATGTGAGCGAGCTAAGGTGCAGACTTCTAATACCACTGTTTGTGTCTCCCTCTCTTTCTCTCATTTCAGCGGAAAAACAAATAGAGTTTTGTTGCCATTTAGCAAGAGGCAGCTTAGATCCAAATGAACCCCTGATGTATGAATATGTGAAATTTGTAGTGGATTTTAAATATTTTACTCATGGTAAGTTACTGTTTCGGCCTACCTTTGCCTCTCCACCTCTCTCCTTTAAATTGTGTTGATCTGTAGCATCCTAAAGGCTCTGCTTCTGCTGAAAATGCCCTGTAATTGTCAGAGATGGAATGAGCTGTGCATACATTGGATATATTTTTCATACAAAAGTGGTGGGGAGGCTGTTGATCAGAAGAGTGTGCTCTCCTTCATGCTGTGCCTAAAGCTGATACCATACTGAAAATACCTCTGACCCACTGCCTATTGTAAAGCAGCCTACTTATTCAAATAGCCAGTAAAATATGGTATTCTGTTTCACTTGTGGCAGTGAAATGACACTTTACAGAGATTAAGTAGTTTGAGGTGCCTGTAAAATCCCAAATCTTGCAAATGTTGGCCTGGAGAAAGGCTGACAAGGAGACTGCAGCTGCACACTGTGAGCTGCTCAGAGCTGTCTTACAAAGCTCCCCTGCAACCCAGGGATAGGTGGTTACAGCTGTGTAACTTGGAGCCTAAAGGGTCATGCTTTAAATAACATCAGCGTGGATCAGCGTGGCATCACCCCGTGGGTAGGAGGAGTTTGTTGCTTGGGTTTCATCGGTCACCCTACCTGTCTCGACATGAAAAGAGAGCTCTCCTTCCTCTTCTTCTTAAATAAATTGTCTGGTTGTTTCTAGTGCCTACACCCTCCTGTAATGGCTTTGAGTCAGCTATTGCACGAGCTTTCAGGTCAGCCACGGAGGAGCAGATTTGCCTGGTAGCGACTGTTCGTCTCGTCACACCGCAGTTCTTAAAGGTGAGCTCTGTGCCGCCTCTGCCCTGGGGCGCGGCCGCGGGCGCTGCGGGAGCCGGGCTGCGGCACAAGCACGGGCTTGGGAGAGCAGAGAGGACACCGCTGTGGCTGGGAGTGGGAGATGACACAAGTGTGTATTTGGGAAAGGTAAGGTATAAAGCAGGAGCTGCTTTTGAGAAGAGCTGGTTTTGTGATGGGGTGTCTCAGAGGGGGCAGCCTGGGAAGCTCCAGGACAAGGGGACCAGCTACACAACTTGGGAATTTGCAGCCTTCAAAGATATCCATCCACCACTCCTTTGTGCAAGGAAGCCATCTGCATCTTGAAACACATGGAAAACGTGTGTCATGGGCTCTTCCTGCTGGTCTGTAAATGTCCTGTGGCACTGTGCACTGATGACAGGGATAACAACTCCAGGCGCTGCTTGCTCAAGAGGGCATTAGCCGGCTCAGTTAGAGGCTGGACCTGGAGCTGTCATCCATATTCCAATACCAGTATTAGCAAAAAGCTGTGGAATTTTGCCTAAAGAGTGCAAGATGAGACCCTAAGACTATTTATCCTAGCTCTGAAATTCAGCTCAAGGTAAACTATTCAGCCATTTTTCATCAGTTCATGCATCTATAAAACAAGTCTTACACATTCCTTAGAGGAAAATAAGTCAAGTGCTTTTAAAGCACTGTATTTTCCTGTGGTTTATTATATCAACAAAGTGGATCCTAGGTTTTGATAGTGGACTCCTTTTGTCATTTCATAGAACTAAATGTCTGAATGTGCCCACTGTTTTGCAGGAGCTCTGCAACATTGAAGAGCCATGTGAAGAATTCACATCGAGGCATAGTTTAGAATGGAAGTTTTTATTCTTGGACCACAGGTAAGAGATCTGGGTTTAGTCACTGAAGAATAAATAAACTGTAGTTTAAAAATAGAAAACTTTTTGTACCTCTCGCCTGAGATCCCAAATGGAATAGTTCTAATTATATGCAACTTAGTAAGTAGCAATACTCTGAACTTAGCTATTAGGCATCCTTAAGTGCTTCACTATTTTCCATATTTTAGTCAAGTAAGAAACCATGGAAAAAGTCTAGAAAAATGTCTGATCTTCTAACCAAGATAACAAGCCATTGAAAGTGAGCAGTGTGGGTCCCAATATGTTCCCCATATTGGTTTAGCTCCTCTGTTTTACAACTACAGCTTCTAGGAATCCTTCTAAATCTTTTGCTGTGTCAACAAACTTTTGAGTTTTCATCTTGAGAAATTATAGAATTTCTAAAAATAAAATAAAAACCAGTGGATTTTATTATTTAATTGCAGATTAGTTTTTAACAATGCAATATGGTGAGCTAGAATTCAGCTTGGTGAATGAAACAGACTGGAACCACTTTATTAAGCTGCTTAATTTAGGATTCATTTTCTTCAAAAGAAGCTGGAGGGTTTTATTCACTCTTACTTCTCTGGATTTGACATATGTGCACACTGAACAATAAGCACATTGAAAAATCCTACCCATTCCATTATCCCTTCCCTTATGAGCTGTGCAAAGGTAGTCA
Source organism: Coloeus monedula (assembly GCF_965178545.1). Taxonomy (NCBI): domain Eukaryota; kingdom Metazoa; phylum Chordata; class Aves; order Passeriformes; family Corvidae; genus Coloeus; species Coloeus monedula. The sequence continues at coordinate 7,917,108 of NC_138792.1, forward strand.
TTACTAAAAACAGAAGACCAGTAAATAAGGCTCTAAGGAAAAAAAAAAACATTAGTGAGGGAAAATATCTAAATATCATCTGCACATTTAGAGCAAGAAAGAGAGAGAGCAAATACAAATGAATAATAACTTCCATTTATACAGAACACAAGGTGTGTGCCTCACACCTTGAAGCATGGAGGAGCTGACCCAGTGACAGCCCTACAGCTGATTATGCGTGGTTTGGGACAGTTGGATAATTATTCATTCAGATGAGATCTTGCTGGAGTGGCTTTGTTAGACTTTAATTGGCCTGTCTGATAATGCACATTTTGAGAATCAGCTGATTAATGTTAAGATTTGTAAAAGAGCCCTAAACCCCTCACTTCACTGATGAAGTGAGCTGCTTTTCCACAGGGCTGTCCCCCAGCAGCTCCTGTGAAAAATGTGAGTAGGAGCTACTTTGAAACTTGTCAAAGAGTCTTTGATGAATCTGGTTATGACTCAGAGAGGAATCTCTGTGCTGGTGCTTGCAGACACTCCAGTCCCACTGATATCCCCAGCGAGGAAACCATTGTTACTGAGAGGAAATTAAGATGATGCAGATGCTGAGGCAGAGTTTGTGACAGCCCCAGATGCAAGCAGTGAGCTCAGACCCAAGAATAAGCAGATCATGGGAATTGTCTCATTTAATCTGATTCAAAGCTCTCTCCAGTACAGTCTGCAGGACACTGGGAAATGTTGCTGTTTCTTGCTGATTTGCATCACCACAGGCTGCCTGGCACTGAGGTGTGCTATCAGCAGGGGCAGAGGGTACCCAGCAGGAGCTGGAATCAGGACCTTTGCTATCATGATTGCAACTTAAATCAGAGTAAAGACAGATGCAATAAAAGCTTCCATAGATCTGAATAAACATGAGAAAAATAGGAAAAGTCTGTATTCTGGGTCTATATGTAAATATGTGTAGAGAAAGAAAAACCCGTCAACTTTGATAATGATCTGTTTCTCTTCTGCGCTGTGGTACTGTTCTTATTTTCCCTTCATTTATTAAAAGACTGCACCCAAAAGGCTCTCTAAAGACTGTGCCTTCCCATTCGCACAGCAAGTTGCAGGTCTCAGGGCTGGAACTTAAGCTAACAAGACACTTTTCAATTGCTCCACAAGGCATCTCCTTGTCAAACGACAGATGAGGAGCATTTTGTGGCTGCTTTCTTATATAAAGAGCTCTGGTGATATTCAGGAAAGCATAATACTTTCCTGATCAGCTTAAATGTTTATCTGATGTGCATCTGAAAGACATTATTGTCTTGAATATAAGCATGTCGTTAAAAATAGGAGAAACAGTGATGCATTCTGCCGAAGAGACAGCAAGGAAGGACACTTTGATAAATACACATATTATCATCATTAACAGAAATCTGGGTCACATAAGGAAAAGGAACAGAGTGCTCTATGAAAAGTTACTTGAATAAATAAAGCTGTATTGTGGCAGAGACCACTGTGTGCTCAGCACAGTCTGATTCAAGAGATTTGCTGTGGAGTGGAGGCCTGGCTCTCCCAGCTAACCTCTTGTGCTGGGACTTGGGAGCTCCTGCTCACACCTTGCTCTTCCTGGGGCTGCTGTTGAGCAGATCCCTAGATGCTCCTTCTCCCCCCATTTCCCATTTGGTGCCAGACTGCCTGCCTGCAGCTGTGGGGAAGAGGGAGGTTACAGACCTGCCTGGGCTCTCTGTGGCTGAATAACTGATGCCCACTGTGCCTCTCAAGAGGACAAATGTGGAGCTGGGTGGCTCAGCCAAGAGAGAACTCCACACAACCAAGAAACTCAGGGCTGATCCATCCAAACCCACAGGTACTACACTGAAATAACTTTTTGTTCATAGTCCTGGCCACTTTATGGCCTTCTTCCTTAAGAGCAGTCAGCATACCAGGAGCGGGGCAGCAGGAGAGGCAGCTTTGATGAACACCATCCCCTTCAGCCTGCCCCATTTTGAGTTATTTACCATTTTGCCCTGTTTTTGAGAAACACACTGAACTTGGCAGGTGAACCTCACACTACCAGCACATCCTGCAGCCTGAACAAACAGGTGGAGCCACATTAGCACAGGTTCTGCCTCACTGAGTGCTTGAGTTGGTGCAGACAGGAGTGTACCTGAGTGCTGGAAGATGGACAGTGACAGGGAGGAGAGAAAAAAACAGTGGTTTTCTCCTCACATTTCAGTGGTTTCATAATCATAAGCTATCAGGCTCTGGTGAAGGCTGCGTTAGGACACCTGCAAAAAAAAAAAATCTCTTATTTTGCCTAGAAAAATGAAAATCTAGAATTGATAACAAAATAGCGAGGTAAGTCATTGCAATGTGCCTATCTAAATATTTCATCAATTCCTTCCCTACCAGGCAAAACAAAACCAGCCCTAAATCAGCCCCATGCCTATTGCTATCTGTACTCTCAGCACAGAAAGTTTTGTTGGCTATAGTTTCCCAAGGTTTTCCAGGGGAGCAATTACTTCTTCCCAAGCTGGTCCTGACACACACTGCAGCTTCCCACTTTCTCTTCTGCAGTTACTACCCAGGTGACGTTTACATCCAGCCTACCGGATAATTTCACTCCAGCTCCAAGTTGTTATGTGCGGGATCGGCCATAGCGTTTCTCAAGCTGTGTCTCCTTAATGAATTGAGTCACTCACATACGTACATGCCTGTCTCTACACCCACATAATGAATAGGCTGTCAAAGAGTAAACACACACCTTTTCATTTTCTCAGTTTTTACCTCTCCCTTGCTGCGGGGTTTTTTTTTTGTTTGTATGTGAAAATACATCACTGCCTGTGGAAAATCCACTCCAGATTTCCCTGCCAAGTGAACGAACAAGGTATTTGTTGCTGGTATCACAGCTTATCTGCCAGGATGTCAAAGCATCAAGTTTTGTGCTCACTCCCTGCTCTTTGCTTCCTTTCTAGGGCTCCACCTATTATAGGATATTTACCCTTTGAGGTTTTGGGAACGTCAGGGTATGATTACTACCACGCAGATGACCTGGAGCTTCTTGCTAGGTGCCATGAACACTGTAAGTTGCCCTCCCTCTGCAATGTGTCTGTCTCTGATCTCATTTGTCACTTGTGCAAAACCTTTTGCTGTCATCACAAAAGGCTTCATCTTCAGGGGCACGAGGGAACTCTCCCTTCCCATGACAGACTGTCACAGCTGACACTTACCTGCGAGGTTGAAACCTGCAGAATTCACTCAAATCAGAAATTGTTTGTGCAGGTTTCCTAAATTGGCAGATACCTTGTTTGAGCACAGGTTGTCTCAGAGTGAAATGAGATTAAAAGATTGGGAGTTAGAACTTCCCCCCTCTGTCCTGCAAGTTTTGTTGATTCATCACAGTTCATGGGGTCTTGCCATTCCCCTGGGCTCCAGAGTCAGCCATGAGGCTCAGCTCACCAAAACACCTTCTGAGCATATCATTTGGATCACCTGCCTGTGCAATTAGATGTTGTGAATCTCACTTACTCATTAGTAAAATGCTTCTGGAGATTCAGTATTATTTTAAATACAAAACTACTGAACGCAATTTCCCTGTGGGTGAGGATTGCTCATATTTGGTCGACCTGAAAGGAAAACAACAAAGCAGAAGAGTCAAGTTCAGGCTGATGTGTGAACACCACAGAAGGTCCATGAAGTTCATTTTCATGCAAGCAGAAGTGGTGTGACCTGTGGGAGCCAGAATAGAAGGAGCACTCGCGTGAGTTCCACAGCAGTGCAGCCCAATGCTGGAGAACCATGTCCTGCTGAGGGCTGGAGCCAGTGTGAGAAGGGCAGAGGGTGTCTGCAGATGTGGTCTACTCTTAATCAGTGTGCAGTTCCTAGCAGGTGTGAGATGTTTTATCCCCAAGACCCAGATTTTTCCATTTTATTGGGTGCATTTCAGACTGAGATATTGAGCCAGAGTTACGTGTGTCCTGCGGTGGTTTTGCATTGCCAAGCACTGCAATGAAAAATAACTACATACTTTGTAAAATACATCTAGGTAATCAGGTATTTTGCTAAGAAATATTACTTACAGGTTTCCTGTTGGGGACAGTGTCTGTCTCTCTGCCATCCCCACTTGAAAGGAGAGTGTTTTGTCAAAAGGAAATGAGGACACCCCAGAGAGTGGAGCAAGTGGGATGCTGTAATTGCTCTGAGATGCAGAGCAGCACGATGCTGGGACCAAGAACCACAGCCTTCTGGAGACAACCCATCTCTGAGCTGCAAACCACCCCCATCTCTACCACAAACCCTGTGCCACTTACACAAATGAGGAGCTGAGGGACCTAGAAGAGAATGGGGGAGAATACTTCCCTGCATGTCAAGTTTCCCTGCTCCACTTCCCTTCTGGCTGCTCTGCCCTGTCCAGGCAGAGCCACTGGTACAGCCCCTGCCAGGGAAGTGGGTTGTCTGGCTGAGCACATGGAGGAAGCTGTGACAGGGGGGACACGCAAGTTGTGTCAAGTGCAGCAAAAGTGTAGATGGGAATATTAACAGATTATTTTAAATGTTTTCAAGTACAGTACTTCTTAGTGCTGTTTGCTTAAAAGACGATTCAGATACAAGTGAGATACTTAACCAGACAGTGGCCTTTTGGTAATGCATGTGCAGTTTGGTATGGACACAAACTGTATTGAGAGTGGGTCAGGTCATTCAGCAGAGAATCAATTTGATGATTTATATTCTACATCTCTATCAGCCATGCATTCCTCTTACCTATTAGAAGAATATTTGCACAACACACCTGTAGGGAAGGATCTTTTCATTTTACTACACAGGGAAACAAAGTAAAGTGCTGGCAAAGTGGCTTAGAGAAGTTGCTTCAGGACATTTCTGCCAGGACTAGGAGCTGAGGGATCCCCAGCATGTTATGTTAGCCAGAAAATCTCTGCTAAGTGCTTCATCTAAAGCCCATCACTGTTAATGGGATTGCTAAAGAAGTCAGTCCTGATACTTTAACAAAGTAGAGGTGTGCAGGTGAGTAAAAGACCACTTGGGTTAGTTTGGCTTGCTAAGTTCCTGTTTGTCACACTGACACTCTGGGCAGGCATCTTGTGTCACTACTGTCAAGTGAAATGGGTTTGTTTAAACCACATTTGTATTTTACTTTGCATTAATTGTGGGTGTTTTAAGTGAGCATGTTTCATTTTGTATTCCCTGCAGTTTGGAACAGTTAGTGTGGTTATTTAACATAGTTCCCCTCATTATTTTCCAGTTGTATTACAGAACCTGAGATTTTTCTGGATGTAGCCTGATAATACATACCAGGCTGGCCTCGGCCAGGTCTTGGAGAAAGCTCTCAGTTAAACTGTTAAAACTCCACTGTCTTGTTTTGTGCCATTATTAGGATTCTTACGTCACACCTTCAGTCTTTGAAATGCATTCTCACGTACTTATGAAAAGCAAATAATTTGTTTAATTAATGTTATTTATGTTTATTTCAGGGAAGCCCATGAGTAAGTTATAAGAATGTAGCTAGTTATATGGTTATATACCAGTTATAAGAGCAATCTCAAAATAACAAACAGCACTCCAGAAAGTCAGCAGGAATGACCCTAAACAAAAGCCGAGTACCTGGTTGTGTATCATCTGTCTTGTTTATAAAGCTCAAGAGCCACTTTAGCACTGCCCTAGTCTGGGAGAAGGGTGTGGGACTGAATTGTTTTTCCAATCACCTTTGCACCATGAAATCTGTTTGCTATGAATTGCTTTCTCTTTTTGTTAAACAGTGATGCAGTTTGGAAAAGGAAAGTCCTGTTACTATCGGTTCCTGACCAAAGGGCAGCAGTGGATATGGCTGCAGACCCACTACTACATCACCTACCACCAGTGGAACTCCAAGCCCGAGTTCATCGTTTGCACTCACCTGGTAGTTAGGTAGGAGCAAGCACCAAACTCTTCACAGTGTATGTTATGTCTAAGTGTTGAGCCATCGCTTCTTCTAGTTCTGCTTCATGTTAACCAAATACCTGCTGTGCCTACTGACACACAAAAATGATATCTAATTCCATGAAACTGTTCCAACAGGGAATATGGGTTTTATTTACCTGTTTACTTTTTTTTTTTTTTTTGGCAACTGGGGCAATAGCCTGGAAGCCACCTCTGGCCAAATCTATCAGTGTGTTACATTCCCCTTTTGTCCCTAGTGATGACATGGCCATAGAAAGAATTAAAGCTGTTAGGAATCAGACAGCTTTCTGGGCATGAATGAGATCACATAACTCCAACAAAACCTTTTGATCAGAGCTTTAAATATTTATGACTTATTAAGCTGCTGGCTTGCTGGCCTTATTCCTCACCCAAATCCAGCCCTGGATCCCCCCCTAGTGGGAAGCTGCTTGTGCTGAGCTGCAGCTCGTGCTGGAAGGCAGTGCATGTGTGAATGCACAGATGCTCTGTGAATGCACCTTCTGGAGGGGGATCTGCTGGATCAGCGCTGCCATCTGAAAAAAGACTGTGTTAAGAGTAAGAATGTGTTTTCTGAAGGGCTTGAAAAAATAGTGACTCACTGTTATTAACTGCTCTATTAACTTGAGTAAACTTACTGCTCACTGTGTATTTCTTTACTGTCAGGAATCAATTTCTTTCTGGTCCCCTCTTTTTCTGTCAAACATCTGGAAGAGCAAACACTAGTAAATCTGAAATACATGGATCTGTTGGAGTGAGTCAGAGGAGGGCCACAAAGATGCTCATAGGGCTGGAGCACCTCTCCTGTGAAGACAGGAAGAGAGAGCTGGGGTTGTTCAGCCTGGAGAAGGGAAGGCTCCAGGGAGACCTTAGAGCCTCTTCCAGTGCCTAAGGGAACTCCAAGAGAGCTGGAGAAGGACTTTGAACAAGGACATGGAGTGGTAGAACAAAGGGGAATAGCTTCAAACTGTCAGAGATAGGTTTAGATTAGACCTTAGGTAGAAGTTCTTCCCTATGAGGCTGGTAAGGCACTGGAAGCCCAGAGAAGCTGTGGCTGCCCCATCCCTGGAAGTGTTCAAGGCCGGGTTGGCTGGGGCCCTGAACAACCTGGTCTAGTGAAAGGTGTTCTTCCCACAGTAGAGGGGTTGGAACCAGATAATTTTTAAGGTCCCTTTCAACCCAAATTCTATTGATTCTGATTCTATAATCTGTGATATAAATTACATATGAAGTGTTAACATAAGCAAATGTTACACAGAGAGGTTGCTTCTCAGTTGTCTTGCTTCTGCCATCCTTCAGGGAATTCAGCTTCACTTTAAGGTCTGAACTTAATTGTGCATTGATTTGTTTCTTCTTTCTGGTTCCAGTGCCTCTTAAACCTAACAATGTAGCCCTAAATAGATTTTGAAGTTCAATTCTGTCTCAGATAGTTAAGGTTTAAAATACATTACTGAAGTACACAAGTTAAAATGTTGTTTCAGGAAAATTCATTGCCACGATTATATAAGTGAGGTCAGTTCAGCAACTTCTCTTGCCTCCCACAAAGGTTGTAGCTCATTAATATTTCATCACCCTAAAGTCTGGCACCTCTCAGTGCCCTTGATCCATGAGCACTCAGAGAGTCTTTGAAACATCCTCTCCAGTTTATCCAAGTGGTGACTCATGTGGCATTTGTAACTGTAAATATTTTATTATTTAAGAGGGGAAAAAGTAAGGAAAGAAAATATACTCTTTTAGAGGCTCGTTATAGGGATTCCTGCACTTCACATTGCACCTGGGTTTTTATTTGGAACTTCCACTGGAGTGCAGGGTGTTAACTGTGATGCATGCACAGCTGTGTGCACCCTCAGAAGGAGGGACCTGACCTTGTCCTGCCCAAGGCACTGGCATAGGGATCACTGAGCTACCATGCAAAAAAGTGATTCTTGTTCATCATCATTAGGTTAGAAAATGAATGTACACTTGTTACAGCAGTTTACCTGCACAGGAGCTGTAGAATAATTTTGGGGGTTTTTTGTTTTGGTTTTTTTAGTTATGCAGAAGTTCGGGCTGAGAGAAGGCGAGATCTTGGCCTCGAAGAGTCATCAATTGAACTGGCATCCTCTTCTCTAAAGGTACCATGTTCCTTCACAGTTGAATGAGAAGATGTTTAAACCAAACTGGGTAATAGCTTACCAATCTTAGGAACATATCTGTTCTTTCTTCTCCATTTTCTTTACTCCCGTCTCATTCCAAGCCTTCACCTGGGTCAGGACTCAAGCAGCCCCTGAGAAGCTTTCCTCTGCATGGCTCCAAATTGCCCATGTTGGATGAGGGTGGATGAGCCTTGAACAGCCTGATCTAGTGGTGGATGTCCCTGCTCATGGCAGAGGGATTGGACCTAGATGATCTTTAACTCCAAGTATTATCTGATACCCCAATAACTGCGAATTCAGCAGTTGCATTGCTCTGTTCTGCTCCTTGTAATCTTTCTGAGACCATGACGCAAAAAACGGGTTAAACCACCTTGTCTCAGAAGCAGAGCTGGAGCTGGAGGCCAGATTGCTGTACCTATCACCCTCAGTAAGGCACAGAGGACCCAAGAGAAGGGCAGTACCACAGGGTACCTGTTTTGCTTGTGCCAGATCATCACTGATACTCAGATGAGGATGGCAACTGAAGGGAAAACACTTACCTAGATTTCAGCTCTGTTGCTGGATCGCATGAAGTATAGGATTGTGACCAGAGCAATAGCTTCCATGGCTTGAGTCAGTCTGGCATCACCACACATCAGCCCAAGTAACAAGGTCATTTTAACTTTTAAGTTTTTTCTCTTGGTAGTTTACAAATAAGACCAGAAATCAAAGTAATTTCAAGGGGATTATTGTGTAGTTGTCATTCCATCAGCCTCATTGCTGTTCAGACATTATTTTATGGGAGCTCAGGCTGTTCCCCTCTGCTGCCCAGGTTGTGCCCAGAACAGGCTGCTGGAGCCACTCCTCCCCAAGGAGCAGTGAGTGGGATTGCAGCTCTCAGCATTGCCCAGTACCTGTCCCCCTCAGGAGGCGTTTGCTGTAGGTCCTCTTGGGGCTCTAGCTGATGTCCCCATGCCACTGCTCCATGTCTCTTCCCAGTCATCTCTCTCCATCTCTGCAATGGATAAAGCTATTGCCCAGGTAGCCCCTCCTGCCACCTTCATTCATTGCCCCTGCCATCACTCCCCAGAGCGCCACCGCCAACCAGCTGAGACATCCCTGAAGAGATCGGGTGGAAAGAAGCTGATGACAAAAGCTTATTTCCTGCTGCCCACGGCTCTGTGGGCAGGGGAGCAGGAGGGTGGCACACCAGAGTGCAGGCCACAGGCAGCAATCCCCATGGAGGAGCAGTCCTCCACTGCTGCTCGCTGCCATCAGACGGGTGCCCAGGGCATGACTGTGAGGGTCCTGTGTGCCCGAAGGCTTTCGGGTGAACTCAGAGTGAGCAGGGTTTGGTGGTGTGGTTCCACGGTGCTGCACACCCAGCCTGCTGGGTTCGTCTGCAAACAGGAGCTCAGGGAGGTCCCTTCCGGGGCCATTCCCACCTGCTGACGGTCTCACCGCTTGTGCTTTGCTCCCCACAGAGCCACAGCAGCTACCTGGACGTGGGGCAGTGCGGCAGCAGCCAGGACGCCAGCCGGGAGGGAGTGTCACTGTCATCGCACAGCTCCCGGCGCTCCTCGCACACCGCCCTCTCCGACTCCACCTGTAGGTGCCGGGGCAGCCCAGCCTGGGTGCAGGCAGTGGTGTGGAGGGCAGAGCAGCCTCCAGAATACTGGGGTTCGGCTGGAAGGGACCGAGTCGGGGTGGGGGGGAATGCTCATTGCTGGGACCACCATATCGCGTCATGACAAGTCACAGAGCAGCAACAGAGCCACGGCCACCTGCCGCCTCCTCCCTCTTAACCCACTGCCTGTGTGAGAGCAGATTTCCCCTGGCTTTTCACCAGCTGAGGGTCATGGCTGTCTGCTGTGGTTCAGGGGACACGAGGTGACTTGCTAGCTTGATTGAGCCAAGCTCACTGGCAAAAGTTTTATGTTGGGATAATATAATTTTATTGTGGGGTCTCTGATGTGAAATCCCTGCAGAAGGCGCACAGAAGGATGCCTGCCTTGCTGGCGGCTTCATCCCAGCTCCTGTGAGTGCCCACCTTGCCCTTCGGGAGGTAGCAAGGTGACTGCAGTGCCCTGTGTGGGGCTATGGGTAGGAAACTCAGGGGACTTTTCTTGAGGTACTTGCTGTGGGGAGAGCAGGGATCTCATCTGGATATACCCATGGAGGGCAGGCTGAACAGGGGGTTAGCATCAGGAGGGAACCCAGCAAGTCAGGTGGGGAGCCAGAGGGACCACAGAGGGTCTCACTTCAGCAGTGTTTGGCCCATCTGCATATGCAGAGTTCAGGCTTAACCAGGGTAGCCAGGCACGGGTCTGCTGTATCACAGTGAATGTCTCTCTTGCAGCCACGTCATCCATGCGGCGCACGGACACCAGCACCCCCACCCAGCCGGCCGTGCCGGGGGCTCCGGCCGAGAAGGCGGCCCTGCGGCTGGCAGCAGTCAGGAGCGCTCAGGTCAGTGGGCCTGAGGAGCAAGAGCCTTTCTGAGGCTGTTGTGAAATGAGCTCAACAAGCATTGATCTCACCCTCAGAGATGCTGGATCCCACACTCTGAGTGTGCTGGGACTTCCTGGGGAGTGCCACTGGCTGGCAGAGCTAGTGGAGAGGTGCTAGAGGCTCCTCTGCTGCCTTCTTTCAGGATTCAGTTTGCTCCTCTGGGCCAAATGCCTTTTCACACCACCAGCCCTCTTGGGGTTAGTACACATGAAATGGCCTTTATCCAAAATGGATGCTGACACCAAGGACTTGTAATTAGCAGGGGCATTGCAGGAACCTAAATTCTCCCTGCAGACTTATCCTCAGATCTCCAATCTCAGTTGTCCTATTCCCTGCACTTGTTCATCCCTGGTATGAGCTGGTACAGCACCAGCTCTGCACTAGAGGTGCTATGGACCTACAGTAAGGCAAAATTTTCATTTCTAGGCCATAGCCACTCCTCAAGCCCCTGGTGAACACCTCCCTCAGAACCCTGTGGCTCAGCTGGCAGTGCCCTCCCAGCACCCTGTGATGGTACGTGGTTTATTTTTGTTAAGTGCACTGGTGTGTCCTGTCAGCAAGGCAGCCTTGGTGGCTCTGGTTCACTGCCCTCCCATCCTTGCTGGCTCATCCTAGAGTGGGGACAAGGTTTCTGTGCCCTTTTTGTTGCTGTTACTGGGATTTACCTGCAACCGAATTATTGGAACTGCTTATTTCAGCAAGCAGAGAGAGCAGGTGGGACACCCAAAGGAGGATACAGGAGAAGGTTTACACTTGTCAAAAGCATTGTGAGCTGCTGAAGGCTTCTCCCTGAATCTGTAGCAGCTACCTGCAGGCTGATACAATGCTGAAGAGTTTTAGTAGAGGAAGGGGATGTCATTTAGTAGAGGAAGGTTTGAGTTAGTCCAGGAAAAGAAAAAAAGAAAAAAAACAAGAAAAATGTGGGAATCATAAACCATAATGACAAGGTCTGTCCTTACGGGGCTTTGATGTCAGTGCAGTAAATGTTCAGACTATAAAACAGAGATTGAAGATGGCCAGGGTAGGTGTGAAGGATGGATCCCCAGGTGGGATTGCAGCCTAACTTGGGCCTGGCATCTGGTAAATACCATTAGCAGCACAACTGAAAGCCCAGCCAGGAGGTGTGGCAAGTGTTTGGATGCAGTGTCTGCCACAAAACACAAGTGGGCCCAAACCAGCAGGGTATTATCCTGAGGGGACAGGAGAGTCCCATGTATAGACACTTCATCTGTGCAGTAATCTAAAGACCAACACCTGGAGGGAGGCACTGTGTGTGAGCCAGATGTGCTGCTGCTCTGGAACTACAGTGGCACTTCAGTTAAATATGCAATTGCCATTTTTTGTCGGCATCATATTTTTTATGGCAAAAGCTGAAAAGCCATCATTTTTCTCAATCCAGCATTGCTATGAATGTGGAGTACCAGGACAGGACTGGTCCTACCCTGTCATCCTTTTTCTCTCTTCCCTGCAGCCAGTGTACCATTTCCCCACCCAGCTGGGGATGATGCACCAGCTGAAGGAGCAGCTGGAGGAGAGGACTCGCATACTGCAAGCTGACATCAAGACACAGCAAGAGGAGCTCCATGTCATCAAGGAGCAGCTCCAGCTTGTGCAGGACTCCAACCTGCAGGTACCTGCTGCCCCTGAGGCTCCCAAACTCACCAGCCATTTGCTTTTCCTTTAAGCACACAGAGCAGTAACAAAATTGTCTGTGGCAAAAGTATTCAGGAATGAACTCTGGACAAATTGGTAACGTGTTTTTGGATGTGGGAGTGGTGTTTCCCGAGAGATGAAGTGACATCAGTATCTGGCTGGGTATTGAATCAGTGATTTCCGTGTTTTAGAAAAACCAATCCCAAATTAATCCAAAGTCTCCTGTGCACAAAAAGCTTGGTGGTTCTGTGTCTGGTTAGTGCTGCTGGATCCCCACTGCCACTCCTGCAAAACACAGCAGGCACAATGGAGCTGGAACGGTCCTGTCTCCGAATAAATATTTGACACAAGCTAACATTTGATTTTCCATTGCTCATAGTTCACTCTGCCCCTGGATTTAGAGATACTGCTGCTGCTGCAGTGTTATTTCTGCCAGGTGGTACAACCAACAACTCCTGTGCCTCTTTTGTTTAAAGATGCTGATGCAGCAGCCGATCCCCGTCGTCTTTAACAACGTGCAGCAGCCGAGCCCCCGGAGGCCGCCGCTGCAGGGGACACCCAGGCAGACCACGGCCAAGAAGTCACAGCAGCCAGGCCTCATGGGGACGAAGCACTACTGCAGCACCCACCTGCTGTCACCACGCCCGTTCCTCAGGGACCCCTGTGGCACAGCCCCCCAGGTCACTGGCTGCTTCGTTTCTTCATGACCCCCTTTCCTGGCTTCCAAATCCTTGTCTGCCCTGTCAGTCCTCCCTGTGGTCCCAAGCATCCCCTCTGTGTTGGTTTTACTGCGTAGGTGGCATTGAGGAATTTGTGTCAAGAGTCAGTTGTGAACAATGTCACTCAACTGTAAAAATAAAAGCCAGGTAGCCAAAAAGCATTTGAACCCCAGGGGCTGTTGTAGCCCTCCTGGTGACTGGGGAGGAAGTGAATGGGAAGTCTGGGCTCTCATCAACACAATGCTCATTCATAGCCAGTGAGAATTGTGGTTTCATAACATGGGAGTAGGCATCATTTTAAAAGATTAATTTTCCTCTGCCTGAGGAATCTTGGGAGGCAGCTTTGAAAAAACAATTTTGTCATCAGTAGACCTAAATCCACTATTAAGACGGGAAAGACTTGAGTTGTTCAAAAGCAAAGCAAGCCAAAACTGCTGCTTTAAAGGACAGATGAGATGCTTTCCTTGGAGACTTTGGATTTGCACTTCTTCTCTTAAGCTGTTCTTTTCTTCCTCAAGCCTTTTGTGCCCTTACCTAATTTCTCAAGAGACTGTCTGGGGATGCCAACACCTGCCTTGCAGGGACAATAAACACTAATGGGTTGGTTGTCTTGAATAGATACACTGTTCCTACTGCTGTGTTCAGAGACAATATCCTATTGTTCCTTCTCCTTTTCCCATCTGCCCACTGTAAGTGATTATTTTATCCTTCCATTAGGGAGTTTTAAAATGTACATGGGTACCTATGTCTTCATTTCAGGTACAGCAGCAGCAGCAACAGCAGCAGCAGCAGCACCCAATGAGAGGAAGCCAAGGGCAGCAAATGTGTGTGCCAGGGCAGGCGAGCATTTCAGTGCCCCTCTACAACAACCCCATGGTGTTCTCCCAGACACACCCCATCGCTGTGGCTGCACAGGTGCCAACTGACAGCAGTGAGAGGCAACCACCAGCTGACTACAGCCAGGACAGGAGCCTCAGGTACCCACAGCCCTGCTGGGACCATCCTGGGGGCAGTGACAGAAAATAGCAGTACTGGGGCAGCAGGGAGGGCAGGTGTGGCTGGGCTCGGGACACTGGGCTCAGGATGCCACAGCAGGTATAAGGATGTTCCCTCTGCAGGGGTGAGCCCAGTGTGCAGGCAAGCAGGGTGCTGTGCACGTCATGCTGTATCATCAAGGGCATTAAATCCTTTTCTTCCAAAATTCCATAAATTAATCTAACCCTGCCCTCTGTCGGTTTAAAGCCATTCCCCCTTGTCCTGTCAGTCCATGCCCTTGTCAAAAGTCCCTCTCCTGCTCTCTTGTAACCCCTTTAGAGACTGGAAGGTGCTATAAGGTGTCCCTGGAGCCTTCTCTTCTCCAGTCTCAACAATCCCAATCTTCTCAGCCTATATTCACAGGAGAGATGTGAGGTGATAAGAAGCATCCTGTTTCATTAGCTTGTTTTCAAGATAGTGGTTTACCCTCTTTCATGGAGGATTTTCAAGGAGTTGTTGACAGGAGCTTGGACCTCTCCCTTCCCTGACCATCCTCTGTTTTCCTTCCACCACAGGATGCTGTTGGATCAGTCCATCCAAGCCATGATGCCTGCAGCCAACAGCAGTGGCCAGCCTGTGCAGAGCAGTGCCAGCAGGCAGCAAGGAAAGTGAGTCTCTGCTGGCCCTTGTTTTCCTGCAGTGTCTTAGCAGGACACTTAATGGCACTGAAAAAGATGTGGAAAAACTTGTACCTGATTGTGCAAACACAAACAGTCTCAGTCTGAAGTGAAACAAAAGTTCAGCCAGTTAGGAGAAAAAGTAATGAGAATAGTTTTTAACTACAAAGAACTTCTTGATAAATAAAGAGCTTTGAAAAAAAAATTAACCATTTTCTGGCTTTTGCAAAGCGTAAAATGCTTGGCCAAGACACAGAGAAAATGTACAGCCTTGAAAACCTTTATTTTCAGCAGTTCCAGTCTGTGCTTTGTGGGCAGGGGAGAATCTGGGGCCTGCTGTCAGCAGGGTCTGCACGGTTTGGCCAGCCCTGCTCCAGGCTGGCTCCTGCAGCAGCTGGGCTCCCCAGTGCCCTTTCTGAGGGTGGGTCTGGGTGTGGCATCTCACGCCTGGTTTTCCTCCTTGTGGCAGATTCGTTGCAGAGCAGCAGACCCTGCCTCCCCCAGTGCAGGTGCAGCCAGTCACCTGCAGCGCCGTCCGACCTCCAGCCCCGCCACCCATCTTCTCCCCGTCTCTGATGATCCCACACACCAGCTTCACATCCCACCAGGCCAGCACACCAGTTCATCTCCACCAGTGGCCACAGCAGCAGGTTCAGCAGCACCGCCTCTACCTTCAGGTATTGGAGCAGGTTTCTGAGGAGGAACAGGGATGGCTTAGGGATTGGTTGGGGTTTTTTGAAGAAATGGTACTTATCTGGCTGATCAAACCTGGTCAGTGCCTTTGCACATCCTCCATTCCCATTGTATCTCCACATAGCCAAGTGCTCTACCTTTGCAGGCTGACTGCACCCACTCAAGGCCGTATTTTCCAACAGAGTTATCACAGCATGTACGGAAGAAATACCCAGTTTTTCAAACACAGCTTTTCACCCCGAGAAGGTGTGGTGGGAAGCTTGCTGTAGTCATGAAATATGATAAGAGATAAGCTCTTTGGAAAACATACCTCCTGCTGTTGCATCTCAGCAGAGCAAGGTTTTTGTCAGCTGCCCTCAGAGCTTTCTTTTAATAAATGGGTATTTCACAACACACATCTGGACAAGGTGATTTTGGTTTTTCAACACACAGTTTACATCAGTATATGCTGAACTAGTGATGCCGCCAAGGAGAGGGGCTGTTGAAACTAGTAATTCATTAGTAACACTCTCTCCAAGCCCTGCCTGGATGGCAGAGGTCAGTTACAGTCCTCCAGGTAAAGATGGTAGAAAAGAAAACAGGAGGAGTAGGTACAGTTGAAAGCAGCCACACAGCAGGACTGGATTTAGAGTGAGAAATGAATCACTGTTGTCAGCAAATGTGGCATGAACTGTCCCTGCTTTGGATACATGTCCTCATGGGCTGCATGGAGGTCCTGAGGACGAGCAATGTGGACACTGGGGTGAAACAGGAAGTCCAGGTCTTTGGGGTACCAGCCATGGGTGGATACAGGGTCACTCTAGGACCTCTTCCTTGGTTGTTTGAAGGTCTTTCCCACGTTAGATCAAAGTTGCACATCCTGCAGATTTTACCTTGCATCCGAGTAGTGTTTGGAGGTCTCCATTCCTGCTGGGCTCCCCATGAGCCTGTTAGGACAGATGGGTCCTGCCTCCCCCCTGTGCTCTCCAGGCATTGTTGGTTGTGCTGACAGCAACAGCATCCTAAGGGGCACAGCTGATACCCTCAAGTTTAGGACTTGGTGCACACACTCCTGGGCATGAGCCTCAGCATCAGCCCTGCAGCAAGAGAGGGACAGCTGGGTGATGCAGCAGGTCTGACTGCTCAGGTTTGTGTCTCCCGACAGATGCAAGGTCCTGAGCTGGTGCCTGGGGCTCCGACGCAGCGCATTTTCCAGCCACCCCACGCCCCACAGCAGAACCCCTTGAGCTACTTCCTCCACCCGCAGCAGCAGAGCCACCACACGCAGGGCCAGCCCTGCAACCTGCCCGACCTGCCTGAGATGCAGCTGCCCTGAAGGTCGGTTCTGGGAGACAAGGACCACACGGCTGCAGCTGCTGCGCCCGGGCGCACGCAGGAGAGCACGATGCCGTCAGAGCACGGCACGGGAGAGGTCAGGCTCCGTGGGGAGGTGGTGGCCAGAGGGATGATCCCTGACAGGGATGCATGGCTGCAAGGGCCTTGTTTGCTGGGATTCCCCTGCAGCCAGTCCGTGATGCTGTTCCGGCAGCAGGGTGTGCCCTGGCCCAGCACCGTGGTGCCACTGGAAGCGGTGGCTTTCTGGCTGCAGGGAGGGGAGTTGTCAGGTCGCCGTGAAGCTCAGTTTGCAATGGAAAAAACCCTTTTCCATTCAGGACTTCAATGCTGAAAGTCACTGTGAATTTAAGCCCAGCATTTGGAGCACATAGACTGTACCAGTCCGCAGGACACCATTGGATTACCGTGTACATAACTCGTTTTGCTGTAGTAGGTCCATTGTGGATTCTTTTTCCTTTTTCTATACCTCAGTCCCGCATATTTTTGTTTTCCAGGAGATTGGATAATGCTGCTAATTTACATAACACCACTTTTGCCTGAATTTCTTACTGTTGTTATACCAGCTCACATCGCAGCTAGTACAATATTTGTCATGTTTTGGTTTTGGTTAACAAGTGAAGATAAATTTGTATGGTTTTTACTCCCTGTAGCCAAATATTTTTCAGGTTACAGACAAAGAATCTTTACTCCTTTTTTTTTGTTTGTTTCAAGTGATGTAGTTGTATATGTTTCTATACATAAAAACAAACAAACATGCATAGAACAGCATATGACAGCAAACTTTGTGGTTTTGCTAGGTCATGTTTCAATTTGGCAAACCCAAAATGTATAATCACAACGCACGCGATGTTACAAGCCCATAGGGTCAGCAATAAATTGTATTTTTGTAAATTGTCACTTTTTAACTATATGTTTATATTTATGAATTGAAAAAACAGTTTATTCCTCAGTGGGTGTATAGTTAAGTGTCCCTACTGTTTGTGTCTTTCCAAAGGAAAAATTTAAAAGTACATTTTTGAAGTGTTAGTAGCTGAGTACTAACTTTGGGCATTGTTAGAGCCCAAACATAGATGGGTTTGGCCATTACTGTAAACTTTGCAGGGCAGTGGTTAGTTAGGACCAGGTCCATCTAGCAGTAAAGCTCCAGCTGGCAGACAGAGCAAGATTTAGAGAGGAGTTAGTTCCTAATGTTTAGTTCTTAGCATCTGTTGAAACCAAGCAAAGAATGCTTGGTTTTGCCTTTTTTTTTTTTTTTTTTTAATGGGGTTTTCTTTTTGTGTGTGTTTCCTTCTTTTCCTTCTGCAAGCCACTTCCTTGGCCCTTCGCAGCATTGCAGCAGCTGGTGTTACTGGTGCTGTTGGCACAAGCAGCTCCAAGCAGCCCTGTGTTTCAAGAGAAGGGTGCAGTGGGGCTCGTCTAGCCCTGGTACACCAGGGGCTGTTTCCCAGCAGTTCTTCCTGGGGAAGGGGATGGGATTTTGCTGTGCCACGTTGCCTGGGGAGTGGTGGTGGGAGGACAGGCTTCTGGAGCTGGGCTCAGCCAGGAGCTTTTGGGGCTGGTGCAAGGCCCCAGGGTGCTTTGGTGTTTTGAACAAAAGCTGTGCCAGTCCCTGGCTTTCCATGTGTCCCCTCCCTTGGCAAAAGCATCTGCACGGGTCAGCTTTGACTGGGACATTGAGTGCACAGCTCCCAGGGGTGCCAGACATGATGGATCGTGGGTTGCAGAGCTGGCCACATGCAGCATTTTGGGGAGTGTTCTGGGCCATAGAATGGAGGCAGTGAGGTGCCCGACAGCCTGGGGTCCGGTATCGGGGCTCATGCCTTGTCAGCACCGTCCCTGGCTGGGCCCCACCCCACACAGCACATGCAGCGCCTGGGTGCTGGGCAGCCGAGCAGCTGCTCTTGGACACAGTTGGAGCCAGCCCCTCCATTTCAAACCATCACAAGAAATCGTGGCTACAGCACAGCCATGGGCTGGGACCACCTCACTGCTGGTAGTGGGATGTGGAACACCTGCCTTTGTGGGGCAATCTGGAGCTGAAATAGTAACACCTGGGGCTTTCCTACTCTGCAGGTTTGCGCTGCAGTAAGGACCAGCATAGAGCCTTCAGGGTAGGAACCTTGTGTTTTTAAAGCACTATTAGGGTCTCCCTCTCCCCATTCTAAGGCAGTGGGGTGACTCATGAGGATGCAGTAGGTGGGGGTTGTATTTTTGGGATTGTTGTTTGTGGGGGTTGTTGTTCGTGGGATTTTTTCCACCATAGCCTTGGCACATAATGTTGAAGGGGAGGCAAACACATATATTTGTGTTAGGGCTCCAGCACTGTGCAGTTTGTGGCTCAGGGTGGCTGGCTGAAGGGAAAGGCTGTGCATTTTCCTGGCTTCCCCATTAAACCTGCATCACCCCAGCACATCCCCATGGCTTGTCTGCAGTGTCCCATCACCACACATGAGCCCAGACATGGCAGGTGGCAATCAAATGGATCTCAGAGGTGGTGGTGGTTGGGGTCAGGGGCTTGGGGGTGTATTTTTTTAACAGGGCGTGGTAGGGAGGTAGCTGAGGCAGAGCAGTTTTCTGGCATTGCTGTGGCTTTGGCAGTGAGTCCAAAAAAAAATAGGGGTGGGAAGGGGTTCCGGGGGAGGTGGGAGGCAATGGGTGCGCCAGATGGGGCCGGGCCCTGGGCACGGCCCTGCTGATGGCAGCACTGGGCTGCAGGGACAGAGGGCTGGGGGCACAGCCCCTGCTCACAGCTCCCAGCAAGGAGCACAGGAGCTTGGTGAGGATGTTTACATGTTAGATCAGCCTTGCTAAAACCAGACACCTAAAAACGCACTTTATCATGTGCCCCCCCCTTATCTCAGAGCACCCCCAGCCGCTGGCCTCACTGCTGGTGGATGGGGGCTGCACAGTCCCAGGCACTGCCTCAGGGGCAGGGCCTTGTTTTCTTGACATGCTCCAAAGGACAAAATCCCACCGTCCCTTTCTGGGGCTTCCTTGGTCTTTGCTCAGTCTGTCTCCAGCCAAGGGGGAGGCTGAGTCAGGGCCAGGAGGGTTTTGCCTTATATTGTCCCTGACGCTCAAAAAAATAGATGGATAAAAAATCTCTTTATTCAGGTTGATTTGTATTTGTTTACCTCGGTGTTAGCTATGACCTGTGTTTTTATGACTCATTTGGAATTGAGGGTTGCTGGTGGGTTTGGTTCACAGCCCCCCAGCCGCTTACAAGAAAACACAAGTGTGACTTGTTGGTGACAAGCAGAGGGCAGGGACGTGACCGATGGCAGCAGGGTTGGCCTCCAGTGTCAGTGTTGACCTATCAGTCATAAATGTTCTGAGGTTTTCTCGTACACAATTACCTATATACTATAAGTCTATATATAGATATACATATTTCTAATATACATTTATATGTATGGACATGTATATCTATATATAAATATATATAGGCCACACAATTCCAGACCTCTGAAAACACAGGCAGCTTTAATTAATAAAGTCTTGCACTTTTAGCGTATTTGTACATATAAGCTAAAGCCTGGTGGGTATAATCAGGCTGATTTGACAAACACAATGAGAAGTTACTGTATATATTGTATAGTCCATGCAAGAAAAAAAAAGAAAATAAGAAAAAGTCAAGAATTGAGTATAAATCTTGGTTTATTTTATATGATGTTGAATATAAATACATTTATAAATGTTACTATTCTTAAAAGTATTTTGTAATGGGAAAAAGTAAGTGTCTTATGAAGATGAACAGTAAAGATTTTATTCTTGTTTTGAATCTATGTCCCTGCACAGCTCCATTGAATGGGAGCCCGTGCATTTTGACAAGCTTTAAACAGATTGTACATAGTATTTAAAAAAAAAATAAGAAGAAATAAAATAATACTCTTACACACTATGTACTGTTGTTATTCCCTGGGTGGTGTGGGTCTGTTGGGGATCTGATCCCTACTCTCCAGGAGAGACAAGAGCAGCAGCCATTGTGTCCATGTGCATGGACAGCTGAAGGGATGGGGCTCAGGACAAGGAGTGGGATTTCTGCGACCAGTGCCAGAGGCAATAGGAGCAATGCATAAATTAGAAAGAACAAGGGATCAGGGTCTGCACACTGTTTGAATTTGGATGAAAAAAGCAAGTGCCAGTACTCCTGGGCTCTCTCACTTACCAGGTCAGCACTGAAGCCAGCTCAGGCTGTACTCCAGCCTAAACTAGTCCCAGGCTGCGAAACACAGGTCCCCATTTTTCTTCCACTTCTGGGAGGCTGCTGTCCCAGCAGGGGCTTTGGCTTCGTCCTTGTTTCGGAATGCACTGACTAAACATGGCTTTAACGTGGCCAACACTCTTGAAGGAACTTCCACAACAGGCCATCACAAGAAATAATAGTGCCTCAAAGACAGGGTTTTTTTCTTAAGGGAAACAATATTTTATTTAACATCCCATTTGTCTTACAGTACCTCTGCATACAACACATTGTTTAAAAGCCAATCTGTCAACACAAACATGTGCTGCCATCTTGGTAAAGTGACAAAGCTATAGCAAAAAAGACAGAATAGCCTATTTTTCTGGAAACAAGTCGGATATTTCCTTCTGTTTTAGTCCAGATAACAACAGCAATCACAATCAAGAACCTTGTATGGTACAATTGGATGAAAAACTTCTGATAAAATCAACACACAGCTATTTCTTAGTCACTATGGTAGCAAACTCTTCTAAAATGACATTATTATTCAGCCATTAGAGTGATGAACAAGTTGCTTGTTTTAGGAATCGATGGAAACAGAAAGTGATTTTTCTGTATCACATGGCAGCAGCCACTTCCATGTCCTGGGAAATGCTACTGGTTGAATTACCATCAGTTCTCCCCCATGGTGGAAAGAGCTGGTATTTTTTGAGTTATTTCCTCCCCTCACATGCCCAAGGCCTGTGCTGGGGCACACAGAGCAGCCAGTTCCTTGTGGGGGTCAGGGCTGTCACTGGTCACCCCGAGCACAGGGAGCAGCGCCAGGCTCCAGAGCAGCACATTCCATATGGCAAGACCAAGAAGACATCACAGCTCTGCTGGCTATGTCCCCAGGCTACTGATTAGGTCTGACAAAAGGCATCTTAGTACACAGCAACAATGGCCCAGCCACAAGGAAGGACTGTGCAGTGTCCTCAAGAGCCACTGTCAGTGCTGTGGAGTCCCCCTGCCGACTCACAGGGGTGATGCTGCAGCAGGCACTGCAATTGTCAAACTGTACAAACAGCATCAGTAGTTGTAGCAATCTATAGCCTACCTACAACTGCCTATTTTGTACTGAATGATGCACCTGCACTTATTTCCTATGACTGAACCTGAAAATAAAGGCGGAAAACTTCATGAAGACTTACAGAAAGTAACACAGATGAGTGAAGTGACACAACAGAAGTGCTTCCTGTTTGTGGGCACACCCAGCGCCCTCAGGTGATGTGATGGGAGTCTGGGGCCATCTTTGCATCACCAGCTTCACCTGGCCAAGAAGCTGTATGGCACAGGGACCTGTGTCCCTGACTGTGCAGGGCTTTGAAGTCAAGGTATCACTCTTCAGGAATGAAGGCAGGGAACGAGCTGCTGTTGCTCTAGCAAATCCCAGGTAAACCTGCATCTATTTGTTAGCCAGCCTGTCTGGAATAGGGATGGAAGGAGCTGGAATAGGAGAGTGAAGGAAAGAAGCTAAACACTAACTCCAGAGTTACTCTGTCACAAGCAGAGCTCAACTTCTGGTGCACTGTGGTAGTAGCTCAGCAAACATACCTCTGGGTCACACTCCGTGGAAATCACTGGCACTTGCTACATCTACATCTCCCCAGAGAGACCAGCCCATGCTCCAGAGGTTCCAAAAGGAAGACCCTGCCAAGGTGGGCCGTTGCCTGAATGCTGCCAGCCTGCTGGAAGTGACCTCGCTCCACCCTCCATCCTGCTGAGACTGGATGCCTGGTCACTGGGACTAGTCTTCCTGGATCAGCCTGCAGGTGTATTACAGGAAGAATTTAAAGACACCACCCATTTGGGGAAAAAACATTAAAAAATTGAACAAAAAATCCATGCAGTTAATAAAAGTTAGTGTTCCCCTACATATCCTAACTTCTCACTTTAAATCTATTTTGATATATATATATATGCTGGTAATGTTTCTTTATACATAGACACGACATCTGACAAGAGCTTCTACCCAGCTGGCAAAGGCTCTACAGTCTCTTGGGTGGGCACTGATAGAAAAGGGCATTGTACAAACTGAGCACCTTTTTACAACCAGCTAACAACAGAAGGTTGTTGTACTTTGCAAGTTCCTTCACTACACTCTTCTGTACATTCACATCTTCTGTATATTCACATCTTGGCTCTTTCTCATTTAAAAAAAGTCTTTGAAATTTAAGACTTTCATATCTCTGTTACCTTGATTAGCAAACAGTTCACAGCTTTGACTACTTGTTGACATAAACAGTATCTCTCATAAACCTCCAAAAACTTTTGGGATGGGCAGCTGTATGTATTTTTGTGAGGCTCCATTAATTCATCATGGCTATTTGCAGTAGAATTACTCACTGATCAAACCTTATCTGAGTACATCCTGGACTAGAACAACAATATCATCTGTTTTGTATTTCTAAACAACTTTGTGAAAACAGTGAGTAAATACATTTTCAGATAAGTAATACAGTGTGGCCCTATCCATATCCACTTACATGGATAAATTAGTTTTTCTATTTTATACATAAAAATACAAATCAGCACTATATTGTATCAAGTGCAATTACTTTGTGAAGGCTTCTGAAAAAAACTTCCTCATTCTCTACATGTATGATAAAGCTTTTGGACTTCTTCAGTAAAACTTTATTTTACATTAATACCTGAGACTATCGGGGAGAGTATAAGACATAATTCATAAATTTAACACCAACTGCAATGATGGCATTTCACAAAGTGCCTGTAACACAAGTCAGAAATTCGTTTTATTCTTCATTCACACTAGTATTGCAAGAAAAGCCTCAGAAAGATACCATCCCCATTCTGCTTCTTTAAAAAAACATGCACAGTATAAAAATAATGCTGCTCTGCAGAAAAAGATTGTCATACAGGCTTTAGAAACAGACATTTTTATCTAGTTTAGCACAGACTCCCCACTTACTTTGCTACTGTTATTAAAATACAAGCTCTTACCCTCCTCTGAATGCCTTCTAGCACCAGTTACCAAAGACTCAAAGTCAACATTTCTCAGCATTTACACTGGCAGAGCTTTCCTCCACAGAATCTCCACTATATCATATTTTCTATATTAAAATTTTCAAGTCAGATTCAAGGCGGTTTTCTTGTTGCCTTGAATCCTGACAGATGGAAAATATTACAGCAGCAATAATCCCGAGTGCTATAGAAAAGCAATAGTAATTACTGGGTTGAGATAGGGACTCAGGGTAGGCAAAGAAGCAACTGCAATCTGTCCCTGAGCAGCTCAATAGTCAGCATTCAGCTACAGTTGGCCTGTGCTTGGACTTTCCAAACACCAGCAAAAACTCTACATTTCATCAACATGCTCCTAAGAAGACAAGAATGGCTCCTCTTGCCACATAAAGTACAAACACCATGTGGTCAGACAGATTTAGCCACTGCTTTCCCTTGATTTCAAATATTATCAATAATATTTGATTTCAAATATTATCAATAATATTGATTTCAAATCAATCAATATTAGTTTTTGCATCCTTGTGCAGCCTGGATGAACAAATAAGCTTCTGTCCTTTTCACCTTTTTTTTGTAGGAGGATTGGTATGAAAGTGGGAAAGAGACCTCTAGGCCGAGCAAGAAAAGCAGGCAACCAGTTTTTTGTTGCAAATACTGAGCCACGGGCTGGGAGAATGCAGTCTGCAAACTGCTGATGAGGGGCTGGAATCTGCTGGAGTCCAGACCCATGGGTAACCTTAAAGCAGAGGAATAGAGAGCAGGGCAACTTCCTTCTCTAATCTCATGGTCTTGTGCTACCACAGCCTCTGTTCTTAGTCTTCACCCTGCTTTGACCCCAGTCCACATGCAAGTTTGTAAATAATTAATTACTGTGGAAGACAACCTCCAAGCTGTTGATACTCCTTTAAAGTGAAAATGGAAAAAAGTAATTCCTTTTATCACAGTAATAGAAATGAACCTGGAGAACACTCACTCTAACAACAGTCATTCAGATAGGTTTGCAACAGGTACACACGCAGTATCTCCAAGCAATGTGGCATGTTTTAATAACATGGTAAAGACAGTTTATTATTCAGTCCCTTTTTTCGGAGTGAAACTTATGAACAATGCAAGAAAGTGATTGTGCTTCAAACTATTTTTATTTACATTACATACCAGTAATCTGATAATTAAAGCTAACTCTTCAAACTTCATTCCCCATGTAAACACCAGACTTGATTTCCATAGTTACAGCCTTCATTTGTAAGCATTTCATGTGATTAATTCAGAGTCAAAGGTAAAGAAAATTACACTCTGGTTCTTGCTTTAAGCTGTAAATTTTTAGCACTCTCTATTTTAGCTTTTATGTCATGAGGTTTTTCAAAAAATCTCACAAAGGCTGGCTCATTTAATAAGGATGCCAGAATCTGTTCAAAGGCAAAAGACCATTCATGGTTCCCTCCCGAACTCTGTGCTCTACTGCCTTCAGTCTGCTCAGAGCTGCTTTCCTCCTGCCTTTCTCTGGGGACTTCAGCAGCCATCTCTGTATCAGCAAGTGGACTTTTGACAGGTGACATGGGACTCTGCAGTCTTCTGCCAACTTCTTCCATTTTCAGCAGGAGGCTGGTCACCACCGCGATAGCCCGATACAACAGCTCCTCCTCAGGATCCCCATGGAACAGATTGTAGAGAGTTTTTGAGAACTGGATAAACTGAGACTACAGAGAGATACAGAGGAGACTGTTCAGAGAAGAGCAACACAACTGTCTTGTTTCACTACCTGTTGTGCTCTCAGTCCAGTGCCTGCTGCTGCCAGGCACCTGGTGCAGCTGCTCTAATGACAGCATGGACCAGCTCTGAGAAACCTCTGTGTGTCTCAAAGTCCCTCTCTTCATATGTTACAGCAGTTTTACAAAGCCACAGTCCAATGATTGATGTGAAGATTTGAAATTTAAGGGACCCTACAAATCCTTTAGAAATATTGTAACAAGACTTAAAGGGTAAACTTTCAAGATAAAATAGACTTAAATAAGAGACAGACCATTTACCTGATTCATTCTTGGCAAATCCTTGATGTTTTCTTCTTTTTTAAGAAGTTCATCTTGCCATTGCTTCAGATATGCCTGAATATCAACCTTCCCCTTCCCTTTATGAAGGGGAAGAAGTGAAAAAAAAAAAAAAAGTGAACAAACAAGAACTAAGAGCTTCCCACAAGAACTAAAAGATGATATGCAAAAGAACTGGCATCTTCAGTGTCATTCCTTCTCAACAGAGTGGTGGGGCCAAGGACTACACAGGAGCAGAGTTTACACTGCCCTTTTGCTCCCACAACTACACTTACATAAGTGGAGAGAATGTTAGCAGTGCACTAAGGATGACGTTACTGAATATACTCTGTCAGCACACACTTTCCCAGCTCTACTCCCCCAAAAGACACAGTTACCAAATGTGCCACCAGGATTCTTTTACCTTTTTCTGGGCTGCTCTTCAAAGAATCACTTTCAAGACTATCCCCAACAGATGAAACTACAATTTAGGAGAAGAAAGAAACAAACAAACAAACAAGTTATTTATTTCAGAAAAGAGGACCAATGTTTCATTTCCCTTATCAAAAATTCCTTCCTTAAGGGGCAAGACCCTCAATGTTCTCAGCACAGATTAGGTAAAAAAGAAACCACATGGTAAAATTTGCATACTTTCTATAAAAACAGAAGCCAATGTGAGGCAGAAGATCACAAATGAAA
The DNA here is from genome assembly GCF_965178545.1 of Coloeus monedula. Lineage (NCBI taxonomy): Eukaryota > Metazoa > Chordata > Aves > Passeriformes > Corvidae > Coloeus > Coloeus monedula. The sequence goes on from NC_138792.1 coordinate 7,943,625, forward strand.
CTGCTATCAGTTATATCAAATAATCTTTATAATGTTCATGGTCCATGACTTGAAGAGCAGCAGGAACAGTACCTATTTATTAACTACTTTGGGCAGATTTTAAAAACCAAAAGGGGATCTGTCTTCCCTATAAAAATCACACAGCTTTCAAGAGTATTTGAAACAGATTATTTTATCAACTCCATAAACTTAATAAACCTTTTTCAGGTTTGAATTTTGAAACACTTGCTTATGTGCCTCAAAGTAAGTATGGATTTGGTATTTTAATTCTTGAGGCAGAAAATACCATCCCTTTATGCCCAGGATGCAAAAATAAAACGGCCATCACTTCAAAACCACAACAGGCTGCCTACAATGCTGAAAAATGCCAACCAAATACGCTCTGCTATTTCCATGTAAACACCTATGGCCTTTGAATTCAACCATCAGATGAGCTACCCACAAATTCCCCACAACTTTATTCAATTTTAACTATCTACAGAAGATCTTCACAGAGGATTCTGTTAACAGGGATATGATTTACTGGATTTACTAGTTTTCAGAAGAAATCCCCGTTTTTCACAGGATAAGTAACAGATCCCTTCTCATATTCTGCAGGCAAAACCTCACACTCTGGAGCTTACCACTGAGTTGGCTGAAGTGGATCAGCTCTTCTTTTGAAAGATCATCCCCTTTGGAAGGGCTTAGATATTCTACTTCAGTAAAAGCTGCAATAAATGATTGAATAAAGTGGGTTTGTGGCACCCAGGCATTACCAAAGCAGTAATAACAATGACAAAGACCAGAAACAGCTCTCCCCAAATGCCACTGCTTCTCACTTACCTGGAGGGATGTGCAACTTAAAAAGAAGCTTGAGTTTGTCAGTGAAGCTTCCATTATACATCGTATCTGTTAGGGGAAAGGACAGTCTATTCAACTGGACCAAACTTTAAAACACCTGTTTAACCTAAACAAATACAACCCAGGGAGGTTGGAACTGGATACCTACCCTACCTTACAGGGAGTATAATTAGAGATTAATCTTAAGGAAAGCACTATCACCTGTGGCTGAGCCTGGGGTTAGCCTATGCTGAGGAAAAAACACTAATAATGTCTATGACTTACTAAAATAAAACCACAGCACCAAAGAAATACAGCACTAACATCTCCACATTTCCCTTACATTTTTGTTTCCTGAATAATACCACTTTGAAAACAAGATGAAAGGAACAGAGCAGTGAGCCAAGAAAGCTTTCAGTTCCCCAGAGATACAAGGCATTGGTCATCCTGCACAATCTGTGTATAAGATGACTTAGTATGAAGATTTATCATAAACCAAACAGGCTGGGCAATGAGATCAGACCATTCTAATTTTTTGATATTTTGATCACCAAGCCATATTTAAATTTAATCTCCAAGAAGGGATTATTCTGTCTGTGACAAAAATCACACTATTTGACCCTGTGTTAAGAGACTAAGTCTCCTTAGCTCTCCATATCGTGTATGGAAGGTGACACACCGCAGGACTACTCCCAGGAGCCTCGTGAACGTGCTCATGTATGTGTTGTTGCCATACCAAGAACACAGGCAAATTGCTTGAAGTTTATAAGGCAGTCAGAGCCCTCATCCATCAGCCGGAATGTCCACAGGGCCAGGGAGTCCCTGTTGGCACAGTGTGACCAGGGGCTCAAGAGATGGCAGAGAACCCTGAACTGTTGGCAGTCAATGCGGTACTGGTCAAGGTAGGGCAGACTGGCATCATGATGTTGCAGGACAGGACTATTTACACTCCAGTAACATGAAAGAAAGTGCTCCTTCTGCAAAGAAAGATAAAACATGAGGTTTAAGGAAACAACAAGTCTCTCCAGGGGAAAGATGTGAGGAGTTAACTACGTAATCAGATTTACAGCTGGCATGTAAAACATACATTGAGTCCAACCTTTATCTCTATTTATTAAAGCCATTTCAAAGTCTGTTCAGTAAGTGAGGAAAATGGCACATTACCTTGAACAATTCATAAAGCTCTTCAAGATCACTAGGACTGAATTTTACTTCTTGAGACACAACACGTAGCTGAAACAAAATTAAGAAAAAATTAATTAATGGGTCTTCCCTCTTTGGAATAAGGCCATAAAATAAAATTATGGGAGACTTAACATTACATTAAGAGACACTGTTTGCATATTCCAGGTTTTGGCATGTTACAATTAGAAGTAAGAATAGCACTTCTTTTAAAAAGTAATCAGAAGATTATAGATTAAAAGAAATAATTTCTCAAAAAAAAAGAAAAGCTTAAAGCTAGTCACGTTACTAACATACATGGAGCCTACACTATGAAACCCAGGAGATAAAACTCCTTAATATTTGCAATTATTTATAATGACGCAACATATAGCTTCCTTTAAATGGGCAAATGCATGTTCAGCTCTCAACAGTGAAGCTGAATCCTCATTTTTTTAAATTAAAAAATTGTTCACAGCTTTTTAAAACAAAGTTTGCTGTAAGACCAGCTTCCATCTTCACAATATATATGTTTTGTAAAATGAAATACAACAATGCCATCTTAGCATAACCACCAGCATTTAGTTTCTGTTGCTACAAGCCAAACTTACTACAGAAAGAAGCACTGGGTGGTGGACAGGCTAGTATTATCACCACCAGGTATTGGAAATGAGCCACTGAAAGAAAACAGGCAAACAAAGGAAGCTCCTCACAACCTCCACCTTCATTCATCAGTCTGAACTGAAAGGATGAGATAGGCAGATGGAAAGCTGCCACATCACCAGACATTCACACACATCACAGACAAAAAGCAACTCCTGTTGAATGCACTACAATAACCTCTTCAGTGCTGCTTCCCAGAGTAAAAATGCAGGTGCTTAATTATTTTACTGTACGGTGCTCTGTGCCTCTAAGAGAAATGCATTAACCTCAGCAGATAGAAATACAGGTCAGCCTGTTCCAATCCACACAGAGTGTGAGAGGTATTCCAGCCTTTAGAAGTGGCTGGCGAAGGTGTTACTTGTAAGAAGACCAGAAGGTCATGCTGTGATTCACAGACTGAAAACATCACAGGCCAAGCCTTAGTTAACAGACACCCTGCAGACATGAGGGGGTTCAGTGTATAAAATAATATATTTGGCCTTGGAAACTGTAGCTCTTCTCAGAACATTCCAAAAGGGAATGAATTTATCAGAGAGAAGGCTGAACTCTTCCAAGTCACTCACCACATTCTGCTTGGTCGTGGCTTCCAAGGTCTGGATCACATAAAGCCTGTTCCTGCAGCGCAAGCTCTCCACATCCTCATAGCGAATATCACCGTATCTCTAAGAAGAAAAGCACCATTCCATTCAACTGTTGGGAGACACATCTAAACAGGTATTTTTGTCTTTCTTGCAGCTAAGCATAATATAGGCATGGACACAAAGGAAGATCACAGAAACTCTGAGGAAAAAATAATTTATTAGAGCACTAACATTCTCCCTAACCAGTGTAACTCTCAAAAGGGTGTTTAAAAAGTGTTTCAGAGAGTGATGGAGAAAGAAGAAACTGGAGTAGTTCCCTTTGTGGGAAGACAAAGGAAGGGATTTTACTGTGTGTTGGCTCTATGCCCAACTCTGCTATCACATGGTGACTACTACTGCAAGGCAGGAAAGTCTGGGATTTGCATGTTGTCAGGAACTGAAGTTCACTCTAGTGAAATTAAGAAATTACCTAAGTAATTTCTGAATCATTCCTAGCTACCTCTGTAATTTCTGAAGGACAGGATAGGTGTCTGAGCACTGGAGTAGAAAAAATGCATTTTCATTTAAGGAAAAGTGGGATAGGAGGCAAAAACTAGAAACAAATTATCAGAGAAATCATGGAACAAAATTATTAAACAATTAAAATCTAAACAGAAACCAGGAGATCAAAACAGGACAACATTCTTTATCAAGACTGTGCCAAATCAATTTAATTTCCTTCTATGAGGAAATTCAGTAGAAGTGAAACAGCAGATTCAACTTCTTTTCTGTAAGTTTTTTTGACACTTTTCAACAGCACAGGCAATCAGGAAGACATGGCCTAACCACGACCACCATGCACCGTGGGCAAAACTGTAACTAAAATTCTAGTAACAAACTTTGAGAACAAATGAGTGATAAACAACCAAACTATGCAGGACTTTCCAGAAGCTTTTCTGCAGTGTGTTTGTTTCCTTATCAGCAATGCCCTTTAAACAAGATATGAAAAACTGCAACACAGACAAGAGTCTGAGCACATTAACTTTGATGAAAGGTTAAAGGAACTGGTTGTACTAAATCTAGAAAAATAATAGATCAGGCAACTCCCTATTGGGAGAGCAATCTGTAGGACTCATTCTTGTAAATTAAGAGTCATGATGAGGCTGGAATCCAACTGAGCACCCTGATCTAGCTGCTCCTGCTCACTGCAGGGGCATTGGATTAGATGGTCTTTAAAGGCCCCTGCCAACCCAAACTATTCTATAGTTGATTCTATGACCAGACTTGAAAGGGTAAATGATGAACAACGACCTAATAGCAACAAGGAACTACAGAGAAAACCACAACCAACTCTCCTTGATAGTGCTTTATGAACATCCGAGAGAAATTATACTGGATATTTTCCCACATGGGCAGAGAAATCCTATAATGGACTAAAGATTTTGCAGATTTTCTTTTGTTGAACTGTTTCAACAGCACTAGACTTTTTAAAGGATGATCTGGGTGAATGCTGGACAGGAAGCTGGACTGGATGACCTGTGGAGTTTCCTCCCAGAATTGTATTTCTATGTTCCTGTGGAGACCACTACCAGCATCCTTCTGGCTTGAAACAAAGTGGAAGCAGAGAGAAATTGCATTTCTGGATCATAACTCATTCACTGGTGTGGCTTCTGAGCACTAATATTGTGCAATGGCTGTAGTAAGAATATAAATACAATGTCTAATGTAATTCTGAATTACTGTAATGTGATAAAACATTATAGTTTTCCATTCTCTAGGTAAACATGTCTTCTTAATGCCTGATTAGACTGCCAAAGAATCTGCATTTGTGCCTGAGCCAAAGGCATGAAACTAAACTACATTTTAAATTCAACTCCATACCTTTTCACTTAAACTCATTTATCTTGTGAACACCTGTTCAAAACAATAGTATCACAGAAAGTATCTCTGTTCACTTCTCCATAATTTGTAACCTATTTGCAGAATGACAACTCTACATTGCAGCAATCTTCCCATTTAGAAATTGGTTTTATTTCCACAGTGGTATGAAAATAAACCCTTTACCAAACCGCAACTGTATTAAAATTAACTGTCTGGTCAAAATGGGAAGCAGGAAATTGACTCTTACTTTGTATGAGCAGTTCTCAAATATGAGACACTTGCCAGCACTGAAGAAGCTTAGTTTCAACTGAAGACAATATTTGCATATGAAAAAGGGCCTGTGAGATAGAAACTGGGATATGGGCCTAGGAACAGGGCTGTCAGCTTGGAAGTGGAAAGCTCAGGTTCAAAGATCTGCCCAAAACAATGTTCAAAAGCCACACCAAACCAGAGACTACTGCTTTGGTGCGGTCTCCTGCAGAAGAAAGTGAATTTTTGTTTTACAGTCATGATTCCATCTCTGTGAAAGCTTCAACTTACACTTCTGAATGCAATATACAGCACTTCATTATTTACTGTCTCTGGTCTCTATTCTGCATGTATTCATCCTCACTTTGAGTTCTCATCATGACAAGGAAGACCCATAATACCTTGCAACTTTGTTTTCAAGAATCATAAGGCATTTTCCAAATATGTTTCTTCAGTGCAACGTTCTTGTAAAACAATACTATAGCAGAATACACTTTTGTATGATTAGCCCAGTGCCATAGACAGTTCCAAGAGAAACTGGGTTTCTGATTCTTGTCATTGTTCACCCCATTGAAAGTAACACCCTCTTCTCAGAAAAAGATCAAAGACGACAGTTTCTAAATTGTACAAATTACAGTTAGTTAATCTTCTCTGAGTCAAGGTCAGGACATCTTTTCAAGAGATGCACTGTGGATTTTTTATTAGAAACATGACTGAGAATCAGAAAACAAAAGAACTATCACACAGATAAAAGAAACCAGTTAACAGAAAAAGCAAAATATGAACCTATCTTTTCTCTCAGCTTGCCTTCTGGTGGGCTGAGCAGAAACCTATCTACAAATAGATTAATACCCTGACTCACATCACGGCAAGGGAAAAAAATGTCTGATGGAAATCTGGGGACAAAAAGGAGAAGCTAGATGTATTTCCTCCCCAGTGCAGAGCTCCAAAGCTTAACAACGCAGAAAGTAAACTTGCAAATTGAAAGAAAGTACTGAAAGAATATAGCTGGTCTTCCGCACCCATACCATAAACTACTCAAGTACATAGTTTCCCATATACACTGTTATGTCAAAAGTTACCAGCATCTGCAATGTGCAATAATCAGTCTGAAAGTAGTATAACACGAAGGCTGTTCCTGCTGTGTTTTGTCACTTAGTTAACATCCTAATAATGCAAATGAGGGATGGTAATACATGACCTGCAGTGAATCTAGGGAACTCCACTCAGGATAGACTAGAAAGACCTTATCAGCAGTTAAAAACCCAAAACAACAGAAAAGCAAACCTATCCCATAACCTCTAAGTTTTTCAGTGAGGCTCAACAAAACGCAGAGCCAAATTTCTACCAATCCAGACAGATTTTCTTCCCTAATTTGTACAATGCAACTGTACTATTTTGAATTAGTCCATGAAACATAAACACTGCACAGGATGCAAAAACATACCCACAAGAACACATACTTCATTTGACTCTCGGATCAGGTCAGTGATGTCCACTTTTGGATGGTCACTCTTTGTATCACTGAGGTTGGAGCCTTGCTGCACAGCTGGAGGCAAAGGACTGTCTTTGTTAGTGACACTGTCAAAAAATCTGCACAAAGCAAACACATGAGAAATCAGCAAGAACCAGTTTATCCCAATAAAACAACAGCATTGGCATCTACTGAAGAAAAAGTGTGCAGAGAATGGGAAAAAGCAAAGAATATCAGAGTCAGTAGCACAAATGTGCCGTAATACCAACAAAGATACACAAACATGGGAACTGCCCACCCAGAGAAGGCTGTAGAGCTTCTAGCATTGGGAATTTTTAAGACTGAGCTTATGTGACCTAGTGCTAGCAGTAACCCCCTTTTGAGCGGGAAGTTAAACTAGACCCTTTCCAAGGTCCCTTCCACTTGGCATTCCCGTGGTTTTCTAATCCATATAGCAAGGTTGTACTAAGTGGGACAGAGAAAAATCCTTGTCCTGAACTGTGAACAAGACAACCCTAATTCCCCCAGATGTATAAGCCAAAGACACGCCTGATCTGTACCTGCTTATCACACCTACATAACCAACCTACATAGACCCAGTGGGGAGGCCAGATTTTACAATAAACACCAGACTGCGTGATCTCATAACAAAAATTACATTTTCCTCAATAATTCTGTAGCTCCTACCCCATTCAAACATGTAAAACATGCATGCAACATGTAAAAGCCTCACTGAACAGAAATTCTTATCAGTTCTTAACAGTTATAACTCGTTAACTCCTATAGCACAGTAATTTTGCTGTTTTAATACTCCATGATACACAACCACAAGAGAATTTAGTTAGTCAAGAAAAAACTGTGCAAGTTTTGTTTGCAGTACATCAGTTTGAAGTGCACTTCATGTTGCCAATATAGAACAAACATCTCATCATGATTGAACTCATCGCATTTTTTTGGTCTTATTCCTGTTTTAAGCCATTAATAGCAGAGGATTCAGCAGCCTAAACTACAAGAACTGAGCTAAAGAATTTGCTGCAAGTTGATGCCTGAACTCTCTGGGACAGTCATAATGTGCTTTTGATCATCTCATCATTAGGAAAGATGCCTTCTATACATGATATAAATTCAAGGTAAAAAGTACATTGCTTTTTCCTTAAAATTCACAAAATAGTTTTGGTTTTAGAAGAACTTGAATGTAAGGTGGGATTTTCAGAGGATCCAGGCCCACTTTCCAGCCACCTCTTCCAGAATTTCAGCCTGAGATGAACACTAATTCCTTTCAAGCCTTCCTTCAAGTCTTGGCTAGCTGTCTTCTCAGTTACCTCAGAATGACTTACCTATATGCAATTATAGAACTGCTACGTAACCTGAAAGAGTAAGTTACACTGATACCTGTTGAGAACAGTGACTGCTTCTGCATCATCCTTACAAGTGAGCAACTTCTCCATGTTGTATTCCAACACTGCAAGGCCCAGCTGCAAGATTGCCTTTATTCCATCATAGAAGAAACAGTCCACCACATTGACTGCACTTTCAATTGGCAGCACACTGATAAAAAGGGTAAGGAACCAGGAGAGAGAGACCGAGGAGAAAAAAGTCATGTCCGTCATGTGGTCTGTCAACTGAGGCAGATGAACCCTGATGAGCTCCTCAAACACTGCCTGATCTACCAAGGCACCTGCAGGGAAAGGATAACAAAACCACCACCCAAATCTTAATACAGAGAAACACACTTTTCTCAGAGCACCAGCCAGAAACAAAGTTCCTGTCCTAGTGCTGCTTTGTTGTACAAGCACACACAGGCCCAGCTGCACGGAACCATTGGCTCCTTTCCCAGTGCTGGGAGCTGTGCTCTCCATGCATGGGGCCAGAGCCTTAGGCATGCTTGAAGTGTGTTGGCGCTTTGGTAAGTGCATGGCTGCTTCCAGTGACTCTCCTAACAGCCAATACACTCCCTCTGCAACAGGAGAGAAACTTCACACCCCATTTTCTTCTAGCATATACACCTTTAAGAACTGCATATGAGATCTAAGTCTAAGTCTGGACCTGGAGTAACTCCTTTTCTTTTATCTAAACTGGCTAAGTTTCAAATAAATAGTAGGAATTGCGGTTATAATTCCGAAAGAACAGTATAATAGTGTAACTGACTATTTCCTCAGTAGTTATGCCTAGAATACTGACAACATCTGAAAATCACATCCACGCTTATTTAGGGAGGAGTCATGGGATGTTCTCTGAAACCTCCATTTTCTACTCAACAATACCAAACCAAATGCAATGATTTCTCTCCACAGGTCAGTCTTCAGCTCACTTATTACATTTGTTCTTAACCATGGACATTCAATATAGATAGACATTCAATTCAAGATAGATAAAAAGGCAGATGGATGCTACCAATGATTCGGCGATTGAAATAGTCAGGGAGCATCCTCTCACACACAGCAACCAAAAGCCAGAATGCCTCCTCCTCTTTAGCATACAGCAGAAGCACTGATGTCAGAATATTCATTGCCTGCAACATTCAAATGGGAAAGGAAACATTTCAGAGAAAAGATGGTGAGAACACAACTGGTGCTATTTCTCAGAACTTGTATTTCTGAAAGCACTTTACAGCACATTTTTAAAGTGCTGGGACAACCTACAGCCATGTCCAGGACAAGAGTTTTACTTCTATGTTATTAAATAAAGAGGAGAGTATTTAAAGTACATAAAAATATTTTTTTGTGCTATGTGCCTAGTTGGAGTGCAAATGCATATATGAAGTGGACATGACAGCACTTATAAACTAATTCAAGTACAATGTAAAAGCCCATTTTACACAATGGCATGAAATAAGCAAAGTAAGTGAACCACTAAGCAAGAAACTATTCCACAATTCTGTGACAGATTTTATGAGGTGCTACCATACTGCCATCATGAGCTAATATTTCAACAACCAACACTGAGACTCTCAAAACTGCTGTACCTGACAATATCCAATTTGTGGATTCCTGTGTGCATAAGCTGTAAGAACTCTCCTGAGTGCAGAAATTCCTGTGTCACTTTGAAAAGCAGGATGCTCAGGTAAGGAGCGACGTAAATCTCGTTCAATTTCATCAGTAGCCAAAGTGCATGTTCCTAAGGACTTTTCCACCAACTCAGTGTAATAACCAGGATTAGATGCCATATCATTTACAGCACCTGCCAATACATTGCATTGCACACTATTAGAGGACAACAGTACAGCAGTTATTTGATTGCTCACAATTTGTATAAAAATTTTGGTGACTACTGAGGTACTTCATGAATCTCCAGATATTACTGAAGTAATGTGGCAGAGTAATTCTACTGAAATTAATGGAATCACTCCGCAATGAAAATTGCCAATGATGACTCCCAAAATAAATCAATTACACTTGTTATGCAATACCTGAGAAAAGTAGCCAAAGTTCTCCTCTTAATGCCTCTGGGATGCCTCTTACAACTAGGTCTCGAGTCTTCTTTGTTCGAAACATACTGACCCCATGGCCCCGTTCTGCAAACAGGATGTTCCACGACTGTTCCTTCATTTTTTCTTTCAACTACAAAAGGCAGAACATAACAAGCATTAAGTATACTGGTAGATTCTCCCCAGGTTTCAGAGAACAAAAGTAAATTTTGCTCCCTGTTATATTCATATAAACTGGAAACTGCAGCATTGGCATCCGTATTGATGTGTGAAATGACTGCTGAAGCAAATCAGAGCAAAATCCAGCCTATGCAGGGCACAAATATAGCATAAAATGCCATCTCATACATGACCTACTAGTCTTTAAAGTATGTTTATACCAGATGAGACAGAAGGTAGATCTAATCCAGTATTCCATCTGGCAGAAACCAGCAAGTGCCACAGCACAGGAAGGTCAAACAGACATTTCTCTGAAGCAAAGCAATTGCTGATTGGGTGCCCCAGCTCATGTGAGGCTCCAGGGCTGAGACAGGGTGAATGTCACCACTACAGCTTCTGTGCATGCAGCACTAAGATTTAACGTTGTTAAAGCAATTAACGGTGCCTAAAGGAAAAGTAGATTTTGTCCACTTTTGTTCAACATACTATAAAAAGCAGGACTTAAAAATCTGGACCCCCTTTTGTCCTGCCCAAAGGATATTTATTTTCTGGTATTTCTAATATAAAAAATTTTGCATCTTAATTTACCCAGTTCTGCTGAAAGACTTACTTTGAAATGAAACCCGTCTTCTTGCACATACTATGGAGAAGCAAAAATTGGATGTTCTGCTGCAAAAGCAACTACATTAATATTCTCCAAAGCATAACTTTGTTAGACAGTGGTGCAGAAGAATGAAACAAGGAAGAAGTTAAGTCAATTTCTTATAACATTTTCCTTGCTCCCAAAGAGTTTGTAGTGACTTTGTATCTTGAAAACTCAGATAGACATGCAACATGTTCACTATCATAAAGCAAGCAGCCAACTCTTCCCTGAGGGGTGGAAGAGCAGGAGAAATTAACTCCATGAAGATAAGGCATATCATTATTAAACAAGACGAGCAGAAAATTGAATGGAGCCATGAAGAAGCACCCTGTGGACTCCAAATACAGAAAATGCAGATGAAAGAAGGCTGACAAAGACCCAGAGGAAATCAGCAGCCTGGCTGGAATTCATTTTGATTCTGTCCTTTCCAATTCAATTCCAATGACTATTGGCCATTTTATCCCTTACCATTTTAGAGTCAAGGTTCTCAGCATCCTGAGGATGGTAGACAGTCATTAGTGCTTCTGTACTGACAGTTTTGCTGTTATCTCTCTGGCCCATCTTTGACTGTCCTGCACCAAAATCCTTTGGACTGTCTGTGGCAGAACCAGCTGCAACCTTGAAAAAAAATGTAACGGTGGTATTCATAAATAACAAATAATCTTCCAAGAACCAGCACTGATACCAGACCATCATTGTTTACTATACTAAGTTACAGGTACCAAATACAGGCTTCTAAAATACATGAAAAACAGCAGTCCCTGCTCTGCACAGCTGGGCTTTCAGGAGGCCTCACTTGGGGGGAAAAAAAAAGCCATCTCTTGAGCAAAAAACCAAAATTATGAAAGGACAAATATTTGTAATGAAAACTGAGAATATGAGGATAGGGAGGCTTGACCATCCATCACTACCAAAAAAACTCCATGCATACAATGAACTATACAGAAAACCTGAGAGCACCTGAAAACCAGCATTAGAACTGGAGTTGTTTTTCAAAACCTGAAGAAAAGCAAGGTAAAAGAACCCAAACCATAATGCATTCACAGGAGTACCATTGTTTAACCCATTTTGTTTCACATGAGTACAGTTATTTATCTTTCCAAACCTTAAAACCAGAGGTACATGACTTATTCCTATGAAGAAATTCTAAGAAGTTAGAATAGCAAGAGCAGTTACCTCAGTACTCATGATGTGTTGTGGACTTGCAGTTGCATTGCATTTCATTCTGAGCTTTGTCACAAGCAGTTCAAAATCTCTCACCTCCGTGAAACGAAAAGCTGTTTTCCCTTTGGTACTAATGCTGACTCCTCTGTTGGCTGGATCTGCCTTATCCACCCCTGTGACCTATGGAAACAAGGACACATAAATTAAGCAAGAAATTTTACCTGCTTACTTACAACCTGTTAAGAATACATGTGTAAATGAAACAGGCAGACTTGGTAACACAGGTTACAAGTTGAAAGCTCAATTGCCTGTAGCTATTTTAGCAAAAGGCACTAAGTATTATGCAATAGATTTTTGACAGAGTACCAGAAATCTTCGAAAAGGTTTTCCCAGCTGTGAGTACTCAGCTTATTTGAAAACCTTGTCTCCTTCTACCCACTGAAGCTGTTGCTTTTTTTTTCTTACCATCCAAAAGCAGAGAAAACATGACTTCTGTAAGTAATCAAATGAAACAAGTTTTACAAGACTGAATTTCCACTGAGAATGCCCTGTCAAAACAGCTGTCATAACACATGACAGCTGGAGCTGACTTTAATTGCCATGATGGAACAGTTACAGATTACAGCAGTTAAAACACTTTAATCATGCAAGTACAAGTGTGACAATCATGAGGATCTAGACTGGCATTGCTGATGCATTCACATGGTTAAAGGTAAAGAATGGAAAACCACTGAGGACATTGTTACAGGTAAAGAAGGAAACACCACTGAAATGAGGCAACTGCAGTACTGTAGAACAAATAGTGAGGGCCCGACAGTCCATAAGAATAAATTTAGAGCCAGCTCCTTTAACACAGCCTCTTATGTTATGGAAGTCTCTAGTGGTTGCAGCACTACTTATAGACAATCAAATAAATGGTTTTATGTAGGTGGAGAACACCAAGTGTATTGCTGAAATTAGTACAGCTCACCCCCTATGCCAGGTGTTAGGCAGTGAGTACACAGAGCATGTAAAGCAATTACAGAGCAAGGTTTATTTGTGGGCTATTGTAAAATGTGTCTGGTGTTGAGGAAAAGCTTTTAACACTGGAAGACTGAAATGTGGCAATGTCCCAGATCACATGAAGTCAAGACAGGAATGGAGAGGCTTGGCTGTTTTTTCCCATAAGTTATTCTGCAGTCTACTATAGTACTCTATAGAAATTCCAATGTTGTGTCCTTTGCTATATGGTCCTTACTCTGTCCTTATAGTCTCTTGAGATTATCAGCTGTAATGGCATTGCTACTTGCTCACTTGCCAACAGGATTTTGCTACACTTTTGAACAGACAGCACTGCTCAACTGCTGCAAAAAAAAATGCACTACTGAGCTAAGAAACATGGCAGAGTAATTACTAATCTTCAAAATCCTTTACGTGCTACAATCCTTTACTTCTTATCTTGAGAATGTCTCATTAACTCACCTTCAAGGACTAAGCAAAAGCTTTTTAATTAAAAAAAAAAAAATTAAAACATTTGGATTCTGTACCAAGCTACAGAAATTAAGAGTATATAGAAAAAGGAAAGAAGGTAGAGAAACAAATCTGACACATGAAAGCAGTTCTGAAAACCTACAAACAGAATTCCTACATGCAATACACGACATCACAAAGTAAAGAGGTCCTAATGAAAATCTGCTAAACTGACATAAAACCACACAAGTGCAAAACTGCTGGTATAACTGACTCTGGTAGTTTGCATTACCTCTCTCAATGGAATGATTACACTGCACAGGCTGCCATCCTGGCTAGCAAAGCAGATGTAGTTTTCTGAAATGCACATTTTCCCATGGGTGTTGTAATGACTGAAAGGAACCCATAAGAAGCACTCATGAACTTCCTTCAAGGACTCTTCTTTAGGTAGCCTGAAGAATGCACTAAACTGCTCACTGTGGGCACGGCTCTCCAGGCCTCTGGATTAAAAATAAAACAAATAGGAAGGAAAGACAAAAGAAAAATTAAGTAAGTTTTAAATGTCTTTACAAAAACAAAAGTCAAAAATATCTTAGGAAGACAGTAAATCATCATGCTCTCCTCTCCCATAATCTATGGGGTCAGTCTGGAGGGTTCAATGTTTTTCTTGAAGAGGCAACAAACGGCAGGACCACACCTACCTGTACATGCACTTAACAAAATATGTGAGTATGTCACTAAACAAGAGCAGATTCAGTAATGTTCTTACACAGGTGAGCACTACCGGGCCTACAGGTAGTGCACAAATATACTAATAGTATAATGTGCTCTGTTTCCCCATACATCAGAATAATCCATTTAAAAATAAAACAGGTTTGGGCTTGACAGAGGATTAATTAGCTAGAAATGTAGCACATGTTGTAAACATCTGCCATGGGCTAATTCTTCCCAGATAACTGCAGCCAGAAACAATGTTTTGGTTGTAGACCAGTATCCCTCTCCAGCATTGCTACCAAACTGAGGGATCAAAGGAAAAGGAAGGATCTTAATCATTAAGTTACTGATATTCATGCCTTTCCCACCACCCAAAATAATATTTTACTTCAGGAAAGCCATGCACCCACCTGCAACTCATTGGTTTTATCACTCACCTCCAGGGACTTTCAGAAAAGCCATGCAGTTATCATTTACACATGTTTATTCGATGATTTCTTCCCCACCTTATCCTTCTTCATCAGGTATCTCTGGAGACACTGTAGCTCTAATCTGAATTTTCTAATCCTAAATTCTGCTAGAACACCTTTTTAAAATTCAAACTAACACAAACCCTTTAGTTAGAAGACCAGCTCTGAAGATTTGATTACCTCCTGCCTTCATACAGACTTTGATCCTGCCCAGTAACAACAAATTACAATGCCTCACATGGCTTTGGTCCAACACTTTAATGAGACCCTTGGTTAAGACAACACAGCATTGCTGATATTTACTATCTCTTTGAGACAAGGATTCTCTTCCTCTTTGCCTAAACAAATACTGGGTGCACAACAGATAAACTATAAGTAATACATTACCTCTTGGTGATCTGCAGGGGGTCATGAAGGACTGGATCATTCTCAAATGTCTCCTTGTCAAAAAGTCTTCTAACTGCATAGTTTGCCAGCTGCTCCATGAGAAGGAATGTTTCACTAATGTGCAAAAACATGGAAAAATAATGATCTTCCCCATGGGAGCACACATGAATGCTCTCTGTCAGAATCACATTGGAAGTTTTCTCAAGTTTTGATATTTCATCCCAGGAGATAATAAGTTTTACTGAAAATAAAAATATAAGGACATGTGAGTCACTTCTCAGTATCTGCTTGTATTAAAGAAAGAAACGCAGTGGTAGCAGCACTAATAAAATATAATTAAGCAACACAGTCAAATGATAACACACTTGAAAAGGATTACAAACTAATAAGCACAAAACGCATTCTCTTCACATTTCCTAAAAAATAGTTCCATTTGAAAGAATTTTATAGAAAAACATTAAAAGACACACCATGTATGACAACACAAGTCTACATCATCTTTTTCTTGCTCTTATGCGAAACTGCAAACAGCAAACAAACACCATCATACAAGCCAACCCCCTTCAACAGCTCACCAATAGGGCTTCTTAAATTAAATCCATCATGTATTGGCATGTAGAGGAACTGTGCCCTTTAGCCATGGCATTTCTCAACACAGATCAAAGTAAGCTTTGAAAGGATCCTACTTTCTATATGTTTTCCATTTTTCACATAAGTACAGTTATAATACACATTATTAGAGGCATTTGTTTGGGCATTTCAAACTAATGTTACACAGGGGAAAAAAAAAGTCATGTGCAATTATCACCAGTGTGTAGTGCACCCATGTGAAATATTAAGCCTGTGTGTGAAGAAATAACTGTAATCTTCACAAAGTTAATAATGCAGCATGAACTAAAGATGGACAATTTTTAGCTACAATCAGCTTCTGGAAGTCTGCCTTCTCTCTGAAGCTTGAATGAAGGAAGCATAATAATGGATATTGTGTAGTATGTTACACAAATGTATGCATTTCCATAAATCATGTTGGCAGTTCTAGCTCATCTCTGTTGACATCTGCCCACATGACAAAATAGCTCCTTTAACACATAGGAAGAATTCCACCTAATCTGAAAGATAAGCAGTGAAGCATGAAGAGACTCATCGTAGCATCAAGGTTTACTTACTTTCTGCTCCAAGCAAAAATGAGTAGAAGCTAAGGAAGTTGGTACTAAGATAGAGCCATCCTTGACAGGGCACTCTGCCCTTCCAGTAACTGCACGAGTAGTAGGTAATCAACTTCTCCTGCTCCGGTAATCCAAAACACTTTTCAAACTTCATAAGACCTTCACGAAACTTCTCAGGATCATCTTCTTTTACAAAAGAACCTTTTCCCTCTTCAGCAATCAAACCCTACAGCAAAAAAGCACATTACTTTATGTATGTGTCCCTGTGGGTGGGTGTCATATACCTGCATGCACACAGTACAGCATTCTCCCAACAGGAGAATAAGTTTTAGAAGGGGAAGAATAGTCTGAGGATCAAATCATAAATCACAAGTAAAATGTGCTATTTCAGACTCATCCACCAAGTCTCCCACACAGCTTAGGCAAGACACACATTGCCATGTCTCCTCCTCTGAAACAGACATATTTTCCTCACTTAATCCCAAGAGTTCCTAGGCTAAATATTTAGCTCATATAGAGTGAACAAAAATAGACCGTATGCTTCCCAGGCACTGTTAAAATTATTGTGAAATAATTTATCAACAGTTTTAGACCACTGTCTAAAGGCATTTGATGTAGCATTTACCAAGCGGAGTTTATGTCAAACAACCTTACTTAGTTGTGGGGCAGAGAAACAGACACAATGGCCCATGTTAAAGTTAACAGTCACGTACTACACAACCAGAACAGGCAGCACTAGCATGCTGTCCTTGGATATTCTACAGAGCATGTATTACTCATGTACAGTTAGAGGAAAAAAAGTACTTAGCCTTTCCCAATTACGCCTGTTACTTACTCTTATCTTTCCCTGGACAAAGCTCGTAATGTCTTCATTTGAATCAAATACTGATAAAGTCTTCATAACATTGTGTTCTAACCACTCCCAGTGTTCTGTTATTTCTTCTCTGCTGGATCCTGATTGAAAAAGAAAGTATTACTTTAAATTAGGACAGACTTCAATCATTTCATCAAAACTATTAATCAAGAGAAGACTTATTCCCGAGCTGCACAGTAACTTAGATACACAAGTCAAAACCACAAGTCTCGAATTTGTTACCTTTGTGAACATTGAAAACGTATTTAGTGTACACGAAATGTGCACTGCTATGTTTTTATCTTTCAAGCCCTTTATGCAGCCCTATTTCTGGCCTTCAAATCCAAAAGCATCTCAGCTTTGTTAACATTATGTGGCTCAGTGGTGAAGCCTGAGTTAGACTGACAGTTCCTTCCTCTCAGCAGTACCTCCCCAACACGGACAGCACAGCCCCACTGCCATACTCCCAGTCTAATAGTCCAGAATGTGGGAAATGTGAGACCAAACCTATGAGGCTCAGCAGGAAATTAAATCTGTGCCTTTGATATCCTCAGCTTTGATCACTGGCCCATAACAGTTTCCAGAGCACAATTTCAAGACTAGGACTTGCTGTGCAAAACCCCTCCTAACACGTGTGAGGATGTAAAGCAAACATCACCGTAACCAGGGAAGCAGCAAGGATTGAGATGCCACGAGGGAAACCGCAGGGTTTCAGCAAATTCAATAGAGTCAGTGCTTTACAGACAGGTGACTCCCTGTCAGATGCTGGCACACAGGGAGAGTGAAAGAACTTACACAGGTTTGAATAAAGGCATTCTAGAATATAAATTAATTGGCAGCTTCATCCTCCACAAGAATGCGCACCAATCGAAGCAGGCGGTGTGATCACATATTATTGATACCCTGAAGCAAGAACACACCTTGAACAATTGCTTCTTTCTCAGCTTACTTTATAAAGGGTAATTAACCAACTTTCAACAGGCTCCACAGGATTAAAGTGGCCCTGTGAATGAATAGAAATTGCTCTAAACACAGTTAAATAGTCAGACTGCATTACACCGGGTAGACTTGCAACAACACTTAACAAATTATATGAAGAGTAATTAACATAGCAATTACATCACAAAAGTAATTCTTTTTCTCAGACTACACATGTAGACCAATTATTTGAGTCACAGTGTGAATCAGAGGCACAGAGGTGACCCAGGAATAATTAAACATTTTAGTAATTGCTTAAATAGTTTAGGAGCACTGTTTCAGACCCTTAATACGTAACAGCAGGAACAAAGTGCCATCCCTTCAATTTCTTCACAGAAGAAACAATCTAACACAATTAGGACAATTATATTATGTAGCTTTCTGTTCTAAAGCATATCTGTGCAGCACAAAATCTAGATATATTCAGTCCTAAAATGCAGATTACCCTTTGTATTTTCCAAAGGGCTGACCTGATGGCAGTTGAATTCCCCAGAGTGTACTTCCAACATACATATTAAAGTACTTTTTTGATAGCCTGTCACCAGGTCTGACTTCTTCAGAAGTGACCCTGAAATGTTATATATTGTCAATTCACAAACTGTTCAAATTCTATAAGGCTGCCCTTTTAAAGTGACATGCAATTACATTAAATTAAAGCTACAAGAACAAATCTTTATTTACTTTGCCATTCCCTATTGATTAATAACACAACATGAGAAAGAGAAAGAACTTATACCACAAGAGCAACAGATATGAGGAATAATTCAGCTCTGGCCATGACTGGGAACCTCCATGTTTAAACATGCAAAGACAAAGTAAACAAAAGTATTAGGATAAGCATCTACTGTTATTCCTACCTACAGCACACTTTGGGATAAGCTGACCCTGAGGAGTCCATCCTGAACTGTGTCAAGTTATTCTTGCACCTTACAGAAGAAAAGATTGTGCCTCTGTCACTGTAACAGTGCCCAAAGGCTTTGGTACCTGATGGACTCCTGCAAAAAGCAGGCAATCAGAAAGTGTAATAGGAAGAGTCCAGAGATCTGTTCTGAAAAACTGGAACCACACACTGCTGTCGAGCTCAGGCTTGCAAATGTTTTTAAACCATTTAGAGGTCGGGAGAATGAATAATGATGTGAGAGGATTAAGCCAAAAATGGATCCCATACTTTTCACCCTCCTTTTCCACTTTCTGGACTCGGTTGGCTCCCAGAGCACAGTACGTACCGCACGCGATGGACCAGTAGACCTGGGAGTCTGGAGTTTGATGCAGGATGCGAAATGGGGCGACTTTCGACGTCGAGTCCAACACTGCATCTAATGTTCCCACAAGGAGACCTGTTGTGTCCAAGAAAATGCACACAGCACAGTGAAACTCAAGTTTTGAAACGTACACTCCCCTCTCATTCGTTTCTAGGGGAACAGGAATGCTGCCCAAGTAAGGACTAATGAACTCTGAGAAGATAAGCACAATAGAGTTGAGCATGAAGTATTCCCAGAAGAACTTCTTTGGGAGGCGATATTTTGATCCAGTAAAAGCCGTGAGGCACAAATGAGGGTGAAGAAGTTTTTTGAGATGACCCCCATGGAAGTGACAGCTATGCAGTATGTGAAACCAGAGCACAACCAGAAATGTAACAGGGCAGTTACTTCAGCCTTCAATAAGCACAAGCAGCAATTGAACTACCTCTTAATTAGTAATTTACTGTTGTTCTGTTTTCCAGTCACAGGAAAGAGCCCTTGAAGACCATAATTGGATATGTCACCTCTCTGCCAATTAACTTCCATTAAATAGAGTTCATATGAAAATATACTAATTTCACTAAAGAGCCAAACTTCATCTCTCCAGAACCAGGACAAAAACATTTTCTGGGAAAATGAGGATGCACTTTATAACGACTCAAAATCATTCTCTCTCACTGTGCAGTAATAAAGATATTAGCCCAGATATCTTAACTGATCCTTTAAAATCTAAAAATCAGGAAATTCTAAAAGAAGAAAAATCAATACTGAAGAAACAATACAAACTTTTGGTTCCTAATGCACCGTAAGACCTTTTCTCGTTACAACAGGAACAAAAATACAATCAACAGGACCTTATGCTTCTTCCTGTATTTTCTACGTTTGTACCCTTGCATCAGGGCCACAGAAACAGAAAATTCAATTGAAGCAAAGTTACCAAAGCAATCACACTGGGCTCTTATTCTCCTACAGAAGAACAGCAAAAGAAGAGACGAGATTACCCAAAAAACCATTACACAATTACCCCAAGACCAGCTGTAAAGTCTGTTCCACAAATCTGTTGAGATCATGGATGCAAAGCATTCCCAAAAAATGCTATTAGAGCAGAGAGCTGGAATGCAAAACTAATATGAACCGTTGTAGCACCTTTATATCTTTAAATACCCTTCCCTGTTTAATGGAAAATGATCTTTTGATTTTGGTTTTTAATATTCTATAGAAGCACTAGATTTAGATGACTTCAAATACATCACTCAAAAGTTATTTCAGAATTTTTAGGGTGGCTTCTTTGGTACTTTGGGTTTCACTTTCTTTCTATTAACTCCCTTGCAAATTCTGAAAAAAAGAAATTGTGGAAGAATACAAGAAAGCAAAATAAGGCAAAATTAAGAAGTCTAGATACTCATCCACAAAGCATGGTTTTCCTGAGGATACACTTTCAGCATAGAGCCTGTGAGACTACCTCACTGTGGCTATTCAAGTTTCAAATGTTTTTGCTTCTTCTCAAAAACATGGAAGTAAATAATTATAAAAAACCACAAAAAAACCCCAAACCAACAACCAGGGGAAAAAAAATCAAAACCAACAAAAAACCAAAAACAGACCAGTACATTACATCTCTGGTCTTGTCTGCAATTAACAGATTGTAAGTTGCTGTTGGAAAGTAGAATTATTTTTTAGTTCCTGACTGAAGACAGACATTGAATAAGTAATAACATTGATGTCTGTTTAAGCAGCTTCTGCTTACTGAATGAGTCACGACACTGAGCTGATCTCAAAGCTGGCTTTGCTTTGGCAGATGTTGCATTAATTCATTCACAATTCTCCTAATAACATTTTCTGTTATACTATACACTACAAGGATATTATTCACCATTTATAAGGCTAATGCAACTCAACTTGAGCCAATGGTTACCACAGTGCACTAGAAAGCAGCACTCCTCAAAATGCCATCACAGCTCCTGTCTCCTTGGAAGGTTATCAGATTTTAGACACAACGAACTGTACCAGGTGAGTATCCATCACCTCAGCATTCCCACAAGTCATGAATGGGATCTAGACTACAGGTTTGAGCCTAGGACAATAAATATCCCCTCATTACAGCACAAACTAATTCCATGGCTATGGACACTGGCATAACTGTGAGGAACAAACACAGGCTCACTTATCTTCTCATCCTAGTCCTGAAAGTGCTCCACAAGTTGCCAATGTTTGGAATACTGCATTATCAGTCACGGTTGCCATACCCTCACGTTCTTGTGTGTTTCTCAGCAAGCACTCCCTTGGATTGCTGTTTCCCAGTGGGAACCAAGGGACAACTTACAGAGGGTCCTCTACTTTCATCTCTGCTTAAAGCTAGAGTTTCTCCCAGGTATTCCACCTTAATCATCTTCCTGCTTTCCTCAGGGAATGACTGCAGCTGTACCTATGGATAGTGATGCACATTTATATGGAGAAAGGGCTCTGCTTCCAGAAAACATTTTCAGTTTCATAGCTGCCTGAGTAAAACTACTGGGAAATACCCTAGATGCTTCAGCAAACAGGATAAAATACCCTAGAAACCAAAATAAAGGGCAAGGATCCAGAATAGTTCTGAAATACAGATGTGTTAATCCCAAGACGTCTCTAAAAGACTTGGTTAGAAAAATATCAGCATAAGCTCAGAGACATGTCACAAAACATCAGCATTGAATTTTGCTCTCAGTTGTACCAATTTAGGGCACATACCAATTGACATTACATGTTAGTAACTGCCCAGCATTGTGCCATTTGGGGTCAGCACCACTTTGTCCTATATTTATTTCACCAAGTACACCAAAAGAATACTAAAATTGGTGCTTTTTCTTGGTCCTTTTAAAACCACAGTCTCAAAGATTTTTATTTTCTTCTCCTGGAATAGCATCAGTTACAGCTTTTTTATTTCTAAGGATCTACTTTATTTATAGCAATTTGACTCCTTCCTGTCCTTTGTGGGACTAGTGTAATGCAAACAATAATATCAGTTTTCTTTTAGTAATGAAGAATCAGAAGCAAAGAAAACATGATGCTGTCTTTTTTCTGAAAAAGCACTATTCTTCTGAAGCAAAGTTAGCACAGGCCTGGTCTCCCCTCTAATGCATAACAGTGCCTTTGAGGTCAATAATTAATTATATTAAAACTGGATCAGACAGTCTCCTGATTTGCTACATTAGAAGTGTTAAGGAATAGAAAATATTTATAAGAATGCAAGGGTTCCTTACAAACAGAAATGTTCTATTAGCACCATACAGGGCAGCCCCATTGCAGCAAGGATTTTGAACAGCAGATATGTTGGTGTACAACAGTGTTCTCACTTGTAGTTTATTTACATCATGATAAAAAAAAGAGTTGCTGGAAAACACTGTAAAAGCTCTGCGGGAGTGGCAACAACTACAGAAAGTGACATTCTGCAGCTATACCCAGTTTCATTCCAGCAAAAACTGCTCCCTTCTGCAATCTGAAGAATTCACAGCCTAATCAGAGCAGAACCAAAGAAGGAAAAACACTGTAAAACTGTTTGTGATAGAGAGGTGTTGTGGGTTGGCCCTGGCTGGATGTGCCCACCAAGATGCTCTATCAACCCCCTCCCCAGTGAGACAGGGGGAGAAAAAAATACACCAAAAGCCCACAAATGCAGGTCCATTGGAACCAAAACTACCAGCCTAACATAGCAGATGCTCAATAACTTCCTCTAAGGCTTCTCTGGTATAGGATGCAGTATCAGGGGAGAAACATAACAGCAGATATTTCTTTACAGTGACAGGACAAAACTTCATTCTATAACAGCAACTACTTTTATAGAGCATTTTGGTTTTGTTAAAAAAAAATGGACTGAAGTTTCAGATTTCAATAATACAAACCATGAATACACATCATCTCAGTGTATTTGATTTAAATTACAGGAATGCCAACTGGTGAATCATAGTCCTTTTCCAACAGCCTCAAATTAAGCACAGAACTATTTTTTGGCTTCATTTTCTTTCATAAGTAAACTTGATTTCATGACTAAGAAACTCCAGCTTAAGGAAATACTGAGCATGGGCTGAGATAGGAATGTTCTAAGACAATTCAGACATCAAACACATCAGTTTAAGCCTTTAGAGCCAAAAGACTTCAATTCCATTTACAATAACTCAAGTGCGTTATGGTCAGTGGTTGTGACTCAGTAAGAAAACAGTAACCAATTAAACTAAGGTGTGTGTCCAACCTTGCCTCTATGCAGCAAGAAAGATATCCTTAGAAATAGGGAAAATTACAAGTGCAACTCTGAAAAAATAGTAAGTTTTGGTCTGCTTGGTAAGAACAGAAAAAAGTATTGCAGATATCACAGTTCCTCTTTGGTTTTGTTTCTAAAAAGCTGACAGGAACTGGGAAGCACATGCTGGTCATTTTTTCTACCTGTCATCCCCAAATGTAAACACGCATCTTAACAGAAGGGTGTTATTTGTCTCACCAGTATAGGCACTTGCAAAATAATCTTTGCTACAGCTGCTGAAAAAAAAAAAAAACACGTAGCTGACATAATTTCAGATCTTCATTAACCAGGAAGTTTCCCATTTGATTCCTATCCAGGTCGAGGACCCGCAGTAAGGAAGCCACACCAAAAGTTCTGTGTGCTAAAACACCAGCAGGGATAAATGATTCCTGCCCAGACCAGGAAGTCTGGAAAACCAAGCACCTTTGTGCTGCAGACTGGGTCAAGCTAGATCACAAGGTTCCTCTCCCATTCTGAAGTTCCTACCAAAGTAAATATCTCTGAGTTTGTGCAGAGATCACCAAGTACTTTTTAAACTGGTCCACCAGGAAATTTTGTTAGAGACAACGTCCTTGCCACTGACATCCACAACTAATACTTGAACACTGCTCCTTCTGTCAGATGTCAGTGAAGGAAAATTTCCCCAGCTCTGTCTCCCTTTCTCCCAACTCCCTGTGCATGCAAGCCAGCCAGCAATGTCCCAGCCAACAAGCCACAGCTTTTAAACACTGGGAATACCAGCAGGGGCCTTTGACAGATTTGGGATGGCAACAACTGCCACAGGAGATCCAGGACGTGGGAGAGTCACAGGTTTTCCTTACCTTTCCAAGCACAGCACAGGAAAGACTAGTTCCAACCATATATTTATTTCACTGGTAAGTTTTTGTCCTCTCACAGTTGCATTTTACTTATCTTTGTCAAGCAGAATGAGGCAAATTGAAACAGTAGAAACAGAAAGTAAACAATTGGTTTGTTCAAATTTCAGTGAAAGATTGGAATTTTATGACACCAAATACTCACGTGCATCACTGCTCCCAGCATACCTATCTCTTAACCAAGGTCCTGCCTAAACTAGAACCAAAACTAGAGCTCTGTAACCAACATGCTTAATCTCACTAGAGCTTGGTTACAGCACATGCATTCACAAATGTATTCCTATCCATCCATTCTGAAAAACCTGAGCAGCTCTCCCAGAGTGGCTCTACAGAAGACAGAACCAGAGGCCATGGCTACATGGTTGCACTGACAGACACACTTTGGGACAGCCCACTACTGCATGATGAATTTTCCGATGGAGCACCACTGACAGGTTACAGCATCGATTTCCTTAGGGGAGCTCTTAAACGAAGAGAATGAAGTGTAAAGCTGAGCAAGTACATATCTGCAAGGAGAGAGCCAAGGCTGAGCACAACCAGCACAGGGTGTTTCTGTACCTGTTTACAAGTTATCCACACGAGCAAACTCAGAACTGTGGTGTGTGTGTACACAAGCCATAACAGCTCCCTGTGTCATCTACAGATTACAAACTGGTCCTGCCCCTGTCACTCCAGAAGGGTCATACAAACAATCCAACTGCAGACTTCATTCTTTTCCAAGGATAGCACCAGAATTCCCAGCCTTCCTTCAGGTAAGTACCTCTGTTGTAATCTATCTTTTCCTCCTTTGTCTGTACCTTTCTCCAGGTACTGCCCGCTTCCTCAAAACTCCCCTCCTTAAAGCCTGTCTTACTGAGTGTACTCCTGTATTTTTGGGAACCCTTTGCCAGGTCCCCATTACTGCTATTCAAACCCTGCAGCACTGCCCATCTTTCTTTCCACTCCTGTCTCGAGGCATTGTCCCCCTCTTCCTTCATGACTCGGTCTTGCACTGCTGCCTCCCTCTTTCACTCCTAACTCCCCAGTCCCTCTGTGCTGTTAGCCACCTCCAGCCTTGTCTCACCAGCTGTAAAATGCTCTTCAGCAGAACAGGATTGTACTGGGACATTTGAGATGATTTCATACACAACAGCTGTGCTTTGCTTTTTCCTAAAGGAAGTGCTAATTTTCTCGAGTGACACACAGCAATATCAAATTAAACCCAGGCACAGCAAATCATGCTGGCTCATACCTAGGAGGTTTGAATATTTTCAAACCTGCAAACACAAATATAATTGCATTTTTATGCAACTGTCTTGCTAATCTTTCTTAATCACGATTTTAATTCAATAACATCTCACTCCTTTTGTTTGTGTCTAGTGACAAACGTAACTTGCACAGAAGAATCTGTAAGAATTTATAAGAAAAGTTACAAAAATAAAATATGCAATGCCATGTCAAAAAAAAGCATAGTACAGCAACTATCTCATCCAAGTGTTTTTCCCACACTGTCAACAGCCACCCACGACAAGAGAGGAGCAATAGAAGCCTCACCTTCACCAAAACCCAAAGGGCAATTGGAGGGCCCAGCTGTAAGCCTATAAGGAGGTTTTCAGAACAACAACTTATTCCAGTTCTCATTGTTCCACATTCATTGTCGTCCTTAAATTAATTTTATCATGTAGAAAATCAACCTTCATACCAACTCGGTTTCCTTGGCTTCCAAATATATCAAGGCAGAAAACAGGCCATCAAGTCTGATCCCAAGACTTCCAAGCTGGCAGTGTATCACCCTTGGTTCTAAGCCAAAGCCTGGCATTATCTATCTGCTTATAAGACTATGATATGCATAGGAACCTGGGATTTGGGGATGCTTTCTTTTACACTTTCCATGTGCCCTGCCAGTGGTTCATTCAGATGCCAATGAAGAATGCCCCACCTCCTGCTGCACAGGCCACTTCTACATCTGAAATTCACCAGCCAGAAGTTTGAACCTTGTGGTTTTGTTCAGTAAAATTAATAAATGTTTCCACAAGACAATTATGCCTCATGTTTAACATAACTTGCTTTAGGATGACACAAATTAGATAGAGCCTAGAAAACCTACAGAGATGCAAAACACTCGAGAACCACATCCCACGGAGGAATGACTTTGTGCTGATTCCCTGTAGCATTTCTCCTTGACAGGGTCAATGACAGACACCACCAGCCTATAAAGGAGTCAGTTCTAGTCAGAATAGCCGCCACCATCACATAGGTCTCAGCAGTAGCTGGGGCCCCTACAGTGTCTGATGATACAAACAGGCGAGAATTAAAAATAGAAGTTCAGCTCCATACCTTGAAGTTCTCATGGAATAAAGTTTATTATATGATGGTCATTGTCCTGACCCTTCTGTCACTTTCCTGACCCACCACTGCTGACAAGCTCCATCAAATCATATGCTTGTTTTTAAAATAAGCGATCAGAAATGCCTGAGCAGGAGTTCATCTCAAGCAGCCCCAGATGCACGCAGGAAAAGGGATTTGGAAACGAGCATCTTGGCAAAGCAAGACAGATCAGTCCTTCTTCAGACGTGTCCACTTCCACCAAGCTGCCCATGGCGGTGTGCCGGACTCCACCGGAGCAGAGGCTGTTCAGCCCGTGCCGAGGCTGGGCTGTGCTGCCCTCAGCTCCCCGGTGACTCGGGGGCCCAGGGCACCAGCCGCTCCCAGCCCCACCGGGTGCCCGTCCCCGCCGGGCTGTGCTGCCCCTGGGGCCGCGCTACGCGGGGAAAGGAACGAGAGAAGAGCCCCACGAGAAACCCAGGAAGGTCCGGGGCTCCAGAACTCCAGCAGGCCCCCTTCCTGCCCCTCTGGCCGGGGGTCCCGGGGCCGACAGACCCCCGTCCTCCCGCTCCAGCCCTGCCCCGGCCCCACGGGGGCAGTACCTGCCAGCCCGCCTCCGCCCTCCTCGCCATAGCCCCGCCGCCTCTGCAGCACGAAGTACTGGTTGGAGCGCTCCTGCACCCACAGCTTGAGGGCATTTTTCAGCAGCACCTCCTCGGGCTTCAGCCACATCGCGCGGCCCCTCACGGCACTGCGCTCCCGCCGCCGTGCCCGCTCCGCGCTCGCAGCTGCTGTGCCAGGCAGGGGAGGGCGGGGGAGGGGGGGCTTCCCAGGGCATGCTGGGAGCTGTAGTCCTTGCCGCCGAGGGGCCGCGCTGCGCTGCGGCCATAGGACTGCAACTCCCGTCGGGCTGTGCGCTCCCCTGCCTCGGGACTACAGCTCCCGTCGGGCCCTGCGCGCCCCTGGCCGCGTGGCGGTGCTGCCGCTCGGAGCCCCGGGGCCTGTCCCGGAGCGGGGTCGCGGATTGCGGCTTTGTGTGCCCCGGAGCGGGGATCGGGGGCTCCGAGTCCTGGCTTTGCTGTGCCCCGGGGAGCGGCTCTTCTGCCGCTCCCGCACACTGCACCTCCCCTGCCGCAGGCGGGGCAGAGGCTGCTGCGGCCGCTCTGCCCATGGCACAAGTCCCGTTTTCAGTTCTGGCCAAACCTGAGTCCATTTTCAGCCCACAGGACAGACGAACGTCACCAGAGACGGTGTGTGGCGCCCAGGTGTGTTCCAGTCAGCACTGGGCCTGGCACTGCAGGCGAGGGTTGGGGCGCAGAGAGAAAGAAGCTGATAAAAAAAAACAAACGAGCTTCAGAGGGCTGGAGGCCCTACTGCCTACTCTGCTCCAGTCTCTGGTGCCGAGGAATTCCCAGAGTTACCGTCTCTTCCCACCTCCATGCAAGATTCACTCCTGTTCTAACACAATCTGTCATTCAGTACTGAGTAGACCTTCCTGTTTCCCAGGAACTTCTGTGCACTTCCCTTAGCACTCTATTTCCAGCATAATTGACCTTCCTGAGATTTTTCAAGGATAATGCTTTATTGATTGTGTGTCATACAAAAAATGCAGCAGACAGTTGTTTAAAGTCAGCCTCTACTCTGAGCTCTTTCTAAAAAAAATTACACACATTGTGCACTAACTATACATTGCAACCTTGGCACTTTTGCTTCATCCTGCCTTCCTTCATGGTTTTCAATAGTACTTCACCAAAAATGCTGCTGCCAGCACTGGTCTATTTGTGAGCACAGGCACAGCGAGGTTTTGCCAAGCAGTCTCAGAAATTATTTAGCAATGCTCATCTACTTCCAGCTGCATAAGCAACCACCTACCCAAAGGGCCAGTGTGAAAGCAGACCCAAGTGTGCAATCACATTTAACTCACAGGAAGCTTCAAAACTGGGTGAATTACACGGGTATAAGACTTTTTTTCCTTTTCTTTCAATCACTCATTGCACAACAGCAAGAGGAGCTGTAGTATTGAAGAGTTCTACTTTGGGGACTGGATATAGATTTAACTAATACCATTTTTTTACTTGTTTTTATAACAGAAGAGGAAGCAACAAATTTCTGGTGGTCTACCTTTACTAGAAAGGAAAAATAAAATAAAAGTCATTAGCCAGTACGTGGTAACTGACACAGATCAAACATTAATGAGAGTCGCAGATACCCTGGCACACAGCTCTTCATGAGGCAGCGTCTTCAATCCCTCACCTGAAGCCACAAGTTAACAGACATTGCTGGGGATTTACCAGCTGAACTGATTGAGTGGTTCCTGCATGGATCCTGCTCCTCTAAGAGCATTCCCAGAGAGAGTGTTTACCATTTAATTTTCCTCAATTAGACAAGCCCCTGGATACAGAAAATTAAGGACCTAACAAAGACCTTCTAATTCTGATGATAATTTTAAGGAAGAGGCCCTTGGCATTTCGTACCCAGAACTTGCCTTTTGTTGACTCATACACACACTGGACCTGTTAGGACATGTGTTACTTGCTAATGTAACATTCAAACTTTTTTAATTGGATAAATATTTAACAGTAAAATGCTACTGCTTGGAAAGTGTTCTGTTTTTCTCTCCTCGTTTCAAGGTCTTGAATGTCTTTCTTTTTTCCAATTCCCTCAGGCACTGGATTCTTAATCAAATACTGTTAAGATGCAAAGAGTGCTCCTCTATGGACTTGGAGGAATTTATTTATAGCCATTTGAAAACCTTAATCAGTGCACAATCATGCTACAGTGTAATCAATGCATTCTACAGCAATACCGATCTATTTAGGGCTGCAGAATTTTTCTTTCACTTATTCAAGACTTATATTAGATATTGTAAATTACTTCTTTCAAATAACCACGTCAAGATAATATAAATAAATAGCTATATAAATAAATTTTGGATTCACTCTGTATAACCAACTGTTGAACAATGCAGAGTTGCACTAGGAGTATTACATAGTTTTTAATTCACATAGCATGAACGCTGCAATTTGATTTCAATTTTCTCTTGAAACCAAAATTAATTGCTGACACCAGTAGATTTTCCTTGATCTCTTCCAAACCGCAGACATTACACCCCTGCAGGAGACGAGCCCCATTCACATCTGCACAGGAAAGGCATCAGTCTAAACCTGAGGGAAAAGGCAGGGCTACCTTCTGTGCTGGTGTGTTAAACATGGAAAGAAATTTAAATCACACAGGCAAGGTAAATGTCTGTATTTATTATGCCAAATTCTTAGGGGACTTGTGAAGTGCAGAATTTCCCCTCTAAAGACTGAGATGGACTAAGTCTCTCCATTTTATGGCAAGAGTCCAATAGCCCTTGCGACTCAAACTGCTTTTATATGTTTGCAGGCCCTCATCATAAGTCCTGCTTTATCCTTTAAGCAAAATTCTCATCTGAAACTACATTTCTATACGGACACCTGAAAATTTTCCTCAAGATGAGAAAATGGTCTTATTTTGATTTGGCATTTAAAATTAAGTCCTGCTGTTGTAAAGCCTGATTTACAAGAGAGCACAGTTATCCAGCACCAGGCAACAAGGCTTCCTCTCCACCAGGGATAAAAAAATTTTCCCAGTTCCCCTTTGAGACCACACAAGTGTTCCACTCAAGTGTCTAGATCAGGGCATTCCTGAGGGAGAGGGGTGACTCCCTTCCTTTCCCTGAGGGAGTGAGTAAACACTTGGCCATGATGCCGGAGCCTGTTCAGTTTGTTCTTTGGGGACAGAATTGACATGTCTGTGTGACTCAGTGGGAATATTAACAGTCAATAGGCAGACATTTTAGCAACTGTACCACTTGTGGGCTCATCATTTCATCTGTATCATTCCATTATCCATGAGCATTAGCGTATCTATAGAAAACCCCAAAACTACTGCGCAGTAACAGCAAGTTTTTACTGCTTTTCAGGAACAACTCTAGCCCCAGGTACATTCCTGTTGGCCTCTTGCTTAGAGGAAAGAGTCTGTCATGCCAGGGCACAAACATATACACGACCCGGAGACATTCCAGCCCGTGGCATCACCAAAAACAAGTGACAATTTTGCTGCACAGTCCCCTAAGTAGGGTTGGTTAAAGACAGCTGCTATCCATGGAAACTTGGAACTCCAAAAAGTGAGAGTGGAACTTTGAAATTTCTTTAAGGCAGTCTGGCAGCAACAGTCCCAAGTTTAGTATCACAGATGGTGTTCATGAAATTTACACTTTCGTTTTTAAACCGAATCCCTTGCATAGCTACTAGTTATAAACAAACCTGCACAGATAAGAGCATGGCAGACTTGCAAGTTAAGCTGCAATACTGGAGAACCATTAAGTTCTGCCTAACAGTAGCTCAAATACTGCTCTGGTACTTACCCTGAATGTGTTCCTTTAGCAGTGGGTCACCTTTGATATAAGAATCCCAAATATCTCTGAAAATTAGTGAAGTGTCTTGAGCAAGCAAGCTGCTGCCTTGGCAGATCACATACACATCACCTGATCCTACAGCAGTACAGGTTCATCAACGTGAGCTTCTGCACCCCCCCAGTTCTCCCCTAGTGCATTCCCTGAGAAAGTGCTATGCATTCACATTACCCTTAGAAATACAAGTACTGGGGAAAAGGCAGATTTGTTCCTCTTAAAAGGCAGTAAATGTAAAGCTTCAATTCTACAAACAAAGCAACCCAAGAAGTGCCTTTCAATGTATTGAATTGATCGGAATCCTGTTTTTATTTTGAACATCAAATTTTGCTCCCATTGAACACAAGACTGGGAGATGATTTCATGAGACTGTATCCTCATAAGATTCTACTACGTTGCAGCTTACACACAATAAATTTATACCAGCTTTGTGAAATGGAATGAAGTGATCGGGGGGCTGCATAGTTACTGCTTGGCTGTTCCTTTCACTGCTCTGCACTTGAGAGGTAGAATAAAAAGGCAATCACAGCAAATTACAGCTTCAGAGTGGAGTCTGATTATAATCAGCTTTACAACTGGAGCTTAGAACCAACTGGTATTTTCTAGACTGAACTTGGAACTGAGCTGGAAAGAAACACAAGACTTAACTGCTCCCAAACTGGCCAGGAGAGCGACAGGCTTTTACTGTATATCATAGCAGAGTATAGAACAAAGGACACATAATAATTTTTAAAATGTTTTTTCTTCAAAGCAAGCACAGCCTTGGGTAAGGAAGAGATTCTGAGCAACTTGACAGAGGAAAAGTGAGATGCAGCCAGTCTGGTCTGAAGTGCACGTGGCAGACTGCCTTGTGCTGAACATGCCTTGTAGAACAATTCAACACGCCCTTGTACACACCCTACGGTGCTTGGATTTTCTTTAACATTGAGTACAGCTACTCGGTTTAAGCCCCTCAACACAATTTCAATCCATGTAACAGCAGCATCCTGCACATAACTAGTACTCCTTATTCCAGTTACTTTGAGCAAACACTGCTGCTTTTTGGCCTTCCAAAAGAAAGATGTGTTTTGAGGTTGTGGGACAGGGCAAATTCATCATCTGCTTCCATGAGAGTGGTAATATTTTATGTGAGTCAGGATCATCAAAAATAGAGTTTTATTAACATTTACATTTTCATATTCAAATTCAATACAAATTACGAAATATTTACAACCATTTCATTTGTACTATAGCTAAGAAAATGCATTGCTTTCACCCCCCAGATTCTTAAGTTATTTATTGCAGGCTTTAAGACAAAGTCGTACTAAACATTAGAAACTAGTCAGAGATGCAGAGGTAAAAAAATAAAGTGCATTTATAAGATGTCCTTAGCTACCTTTGCTGGACAAGGCCAAGTCACTTACTATAGAGGCACCCAGTGCTCCTCCTTGACCCCATCTCAACTCCACACAGAGGACAGACAGCTTCTCCAACCCTCTGTTACACTCTCAGGACATCGGATCTCCCTGCAGCTTGTGCACTTGAGCAAGACAATGTACAGCAACAGTCCAGCATTTTTCAGAGGCTGGATCATTTTCTGAACAAAACACAGCAGATCCTTTTGTAAGAATCTGTCTTTTCATCTTCAGCTGAGTCTTTCCTGAAGTTATCCCAGACTCCCACAAAGCCAGGACTCTGGCATATTGCTGGTGCTAGAAATGGTTTTAACTCCCCAGATCACTTGAGGATCTTTCAGACTAACAGGCTAACGTGAACAAGGTTTGAAAAGTTCCTGCAGTTGTTCCCTTTACAGAAAGTCAGATTTGGCCTGTCAGCTTGCAGCTCTCTTTTCTTCCCCTTTAGGAATGTGGGGTTGGCAGGCTGGAGTTGAGAGGTAGAGAATCAGTTGGTTACTAGAGAACCAAAGACACTGTGGACAAAATCCAGTTTGACAAGCATTAGTTTGCACTTTCTCCTATCAAACATTAAAGACCATGTTGCTTTAAACAAAACTGTCTCATAAGTAAGTATTAGAACAGATCAAAATAAATTTGTTTACAATGAAAATCCACTTGAATGAAAACAATAAACAACAAAAAGACCCAACTCAAAACAATTCCCAGTGGAGACAACTATGATGTAAAAAATCTTCTCATTTAAACAACTCAAATACGGTACAGAAGCTTTGCTGAAGATGGAACTTTTGTTTTAGTGAAGACCTGCTGGTTTTCTTTATATTTAAGACAGCTTAGCTTTATCTGGAGAGTGTTAAAACTCCTGCGGGAAATACAGTTTTAAGAAAGGCAATCCATACAATTATGATTTGGACAAGTCTATTTATCTAAACATTGCCAACGCAGCATTTTCTGCAACAGTCTTGCAACTTTTGGTTTATATGGAATGGCAGTAAGCAGTTCCTTGCAGAAGGCTTGCACCATGTGGCTGGGCATGTTCTCAGAGCGTGACTTCACAAACAATCCTGCCTTCACAAACTTGTGTTTCATCTCCCTCAAAACCTGGGTTGTCACCGTGTGAAAAGACAGTCACAGTGGAGGGCTGGGATTCTTCACTTACAGGATGTGTGTTGTCATCTGTCCAGAAGAAAGCCAAGTGAAGACAAGTTAAAAAGTGTCACAGCCAAGCGTTAGAACCTTAAAGCAAACCACACGCACTTGATTTGCGCAAGCTCACTGCACTTCTCCTGCAGAGATGGAAATCCAAGGCCATGCTCCCACTACCTCTCTCCTCCTGCCCCTTGTTAGTTTGGGAGCCCACTCTTGTCACTGCCTGTCCTTTCTGGAGACACCTACTCAGCTCAGTAGTGCTAAGCAAGCTGAAGTTGTGTGCTTAAGCCACAGAAGGCCCTACATGGCTACAAAATCCAACCTGGAGGATATTACCAAGTCTTGAATCTTTAGGCTGCTGAAGGCAGGCATCAAGAGCAACTCCTAGAGACCAGGCTCAGGATGAATTAGGGTGGGGGCCATGCTAATTTGGACAGGAAGGCCTTCTCCCTACACACTAACCTTGTCTGGCTGATGTCCCTGTGTGCCCTTCCCACTCCAAGTGAGAATACACGAGAATGACCCACGTAACTAACCCAGCACAC
The DNA here is from genome assembly GCF_965178545.1 of Coloeus monedula. Lineage (NCBI taxonomy): Eukaryota > Metazoa > Chordata > Aves > Passeriformes > Corvidae > Coloeus > Coloeus monedula. The sequence goes on from NC_138792.1 coordinate 7,978,058, forward strand.
CTTGAGTTGCTTAGGGGGATGCAATTTCAACTTCTGATGTTTAGCTCATAGGAAATGTCCTCTTCTCTACTGGGGTGCTTCAACAGAGCACTCCTGAACACACATCACTTGCTGCAGCAACGAGTCCCACAGGAGGCAGCAAATCCCAGATTTTCCTGTCAGCTAGTCTTCCCATGAGAAATAGAGCATCCCCTTCCTAAGGCCATGCCACAATTCATGGGTAGTTACTTTCATTTGTTTTCCTGCAACCTTTCCATTTTTAAAGCCAACAGCAACACTGAATATGTGTTGGCAAAGCTGACCACCAAAAAGACGTTTTCAATTGGTTTGCTCGTTCAAAAAAATAAGGTATTTGGAAAATCTGATAGTCTTTCCAAACTGACACTCTCTAAAAGTGTTCAAGGATGACTCAGCCTTAGCAAATCTGAAATTCAATTGAAGTATCTGCCTCCTCTCTCTTGCACCATCTGAGCTAGAGCAGGACTGACTCCCCAAAAGTTTTCTGTAAGTACCTACTTAAAGCAGATGATCTGGTAGCAAAGCAACACTCACTCATCCAAATGAAATCTCCAAAGAGACAAAGGGGTAGGGGACATATTTGGAAAAATCTCGGCTCTTGAAGTAGTAAGCCTCTGACTTTGAACTACTCTTTCATAGACTTCGGCTTTTAATTCACGCTAAGGCTTCGTTTCATTTGAAAACAAAGACCAAGTGTCAGAGCTAAGGGCTAAAACAAAAGGGAAGATTAAGATAACCCTGAAAAACAAAAGTATTCAAGCCCTGTGAGATGCTATGAAGGCAACTCCCCCTAATTCACAGCCTAAGCAGCCAAGTGCAATGTGATCTAGCAAGGCAGATGAAACAGTAGACGTACTTTCTGATGGTGCATGTGCCTCCTGAGCAGATTCATCTGGTCCCTGTACAGAATCATATCCAGATGATGCTGTTTCACTAAGATTGTCCTCTTCATTAACTATAGTAACAGTGGATAGAGGTCTCTGGCCACTGGATCCTGGGGCTTGCACAGGCTCAGACCGTGGTGCTACATCCATCTTTGTGAACAAAAGAGAAAAGGGTTAAATTGCAACTTGGCAGGAGACTGCATCTTTCCAGGAGAACAGTGCCCACAAGGACTGAGTCCAGAGCACTTTTATGCAGAGGAAAAAACATGAAATGGAATAAAAGCTCTGCTGTTAACCTCCAGCATCAGAGGTGAAAACCAGTTACTGCCTAATTGAGTGGGAAGTTCAGACACAGCTTCTGCATTGTTTGCCCAGTACCAGGAAAAGAGAATCTTCCTTCCACTCAGTGGAGATCTGCCTCCCCCAGGCAAACTGGCTTACATTTTAGCTGGTCCAGGCAGCATCAGGCACTAGCAAAAACATCTTCCTCTGGCACTTGCAACAATAAGCAATTACAGAACACATCAGAAATTCCTGATGTATCCCAGGAAATCATGCAGTTCCAGAAATGTCATACATACTAACACATTCACTTTTCACAGACTCCAAGTACTGAGCAGCTGAAGAGAAGCTGGTTTCAGGGACAGTATGAGTTGTTAAAGTCTGCCTGAAGATATGAGAAACACCCTTAGCTGGAAGCACAACAGTTAAGACCGAATCTTCCGTCAGGCATGAGTCAGCTTTGGCTGACATTCTGCCCAAGCCTTTAGGTGATACCAACTCACACCAGGTCAGCTGCAGGCTTCCCTAAAAGGGACACAGCAATTACTCCTGTAGCATCTGGGCACAGACATGGCAACACCTGTGTTTATCACCTGCACTCTAGAGGCAGCATGAAATAGCTCAAGATGTGGCCACAACAGCAGTGTAACACTGCAACTGGCAGCTGCTGCAGCAGCTTGGAAAAAACAGAGACCACTGCTTCTTGTAGCAGGATCCATCTTTATTACACACACTTCAGTATTTATATGTTTCTACCATGGGAAAGTTTTAAGGAAGTTTTGGGAACGTGCAGAGGGAAAGACAAAACAGCTACACCACCAAACACATGGCAGGGCAGACTTTTCTGCCCCTTATCAGCCATCCACAAAAACATGCCATCTCCCCGTGTTCTGGGAGATAAAGGAAAAACATTCACACCTGGTGCTTATAGTTGTGGTCATTTCCCTGGTATGCATCTTCCAGAGATAACAAAAGACCTCTATCAAAGTTAACATACACAAGTAACAAGCTGCTCTCTACACGGGACTCTCGTTAAGGGCAGGATGGCCTCTGTGGCTGCCACGACCACAGGCTGCTGGCTTACCTCAACACCCAACACTTTGAGGATGTCACATTTGCACAGAGGACACGTCCCGTGTTCCAGAAGCCAGGGGTCAATACAGGTCTTGTGGAAGACATGGCTGGTGGAAGAATATAGCCAACAGGTTAGTTTTCATACCAGGAAGATTGCTCATGTGCCAGCTATGAAGGACCCTTTTGTAACCCCAAGAATTTATTCCTTCTAGAACAGATGACCTTGTTTTGCCACAAGTTTCAGCTGAAAGTTATGGACAGTTGATCTTTCAACCTGTAGCTGGTTTGTGCTTATTAGTATCCCAATACAACTTGCTAGAATTCAGCATTACCCTTTTTGCTAAACCAGTCTAAAGCTGTTTTTCCAAAACTGTGTACAATACACTCCTAGCCAATAATTTAGATGATACAGCTATTGACATCTCAGCCTCAGCTTTAAGGTTAACTTACGTCGTGCAGATGCAGATGACTAAATAGCACTTGTTTTTGTATAACTACATAGGCAAATCATCTCACAGACTTATGTCCTCAAGATAAACTGTACTCCCACCCATTTACTGTGTCTGCACAATCACTGTGTATTCCAAGTGGGTATTTGGCAGGCTTTACACTCAAGAAAGTAAATATAGCTCAGCCATCACAGATGCAAATGGGTGCTTCTATTAAGACACTCAATTCCACAATGGGTTTAAATTAGGCCACAGATTTAGGATGACTTGAAATCCTCTAATCTGCCTGTTCCCTCAGCCTGAATAGAAACAGCAAGGCAAACAAGCAGTGCTCAGTATTAATCAACTCTATTATGAAGTAAGTGCGGAGATCACCACATCCAGTGCTCAGCAGCCTACACTCCAGAAGGATCCAAGGATTCTCCAATTCAGCTCACATAATCGGCACTTCCTTCCAGCTGCATCAACACCATGTTTAGAATAAAACCTGAGACTTCCTTGACACCTCACTATTTTAAGTCCTTGAACTTAACACTGGACTTGTGAACCTCTCCAACTACAAATGCATTCAGTTTGACTCTCTGGACAAGAATGCCCTCGGCAAATATCCACACCCTAGGGACTCAGATACCACCAATGTGACTCACAGGAGCACTCCTTTGCGTGGTTCTTTCATAGATACAGTTAAATGCTTTCAACAAGTATGCTCGATGTGTTGAGGTCAACCACCAGCATGTTCTTGCAGTAAATATCAGTTTATAACTCATGTGAGGGGAGAATTTTATATGGTTGATACTGGCAGATATCACCACTTATGAAGATTATCAAGTCCATGCAGTCATTTCAAGCTAGTGTGCCTCTGAGAGCTACATTTGGGCTGCAGAGGAATGAAACATCACAAATGTACATAAAAGCAGTCTCAGAGCAAATGCAGGAAATTCGTGTATGAAGAACACATTCAAAAGATGTTATTCCACTCTTACCCAAATAAGTCATGCTTAGTTTGCAGGTTCATACCAAGATTAGCAGGGCTTATAGGGAAATAATGAGAAGTCAGGTCTCCTATCAAGGAAAAGTTGTCTTGAGCCTGTCTAAAAGCTCCTGTATTCATGGGACTTTGTCCATTACTACGCAAAACTACCCATGAGCATAAACATAACAAGACAACTGAATAGTCATTAACACACATGCCTGAAAGGTTATTCAGTTTTGGTTTTTTCTAAAGTTTTAAGCATTAGATCAAGAAAGCTGGTTGATAACACTTTAGCAGACCAACTTTGTATTATCAGAACAGCTTAGAGATTCTACTGCTTGGGAGCAGAGAAAGCCTTTGCAAAACTGTAACCTGGTGCACAGGTAACTTCAGCTGAGATTTGACAGTGTTTGACAGCACTGCTTAGCACACAACAGCAGCTACCCATTTTTCTATTCTTCAGAACTTCATTATCCTACATCAGAATGGTTCCAAGTGCTTTCTGTAACCCTCCCTAAGGGTTATGACACCTCTTCCTATGCACAGTTTGGGCAGTTCACCTGGCAGCCCTCTGATTTTAGAAGCTTGGCCAGAGCATTCCCAGTCAGCAGGCACAGGGGGAAATCCCACAGAACAAGTTTCCTTAAGCCTTGAGGCTGCTTCATTGCTCACCTTAGGAACAATCACATTAAAGCCTTAGTGCTTCACTACTGAGCTTCCACAGCAACACAGGAATGAGATACAACAGGAGAGAATTCTAGAAAAATAAACTGCTATAGCTCTATTTTGGTCTCTATCTCAGAGGATGCATACAAGAATAGAAATGCTTTATTTTAAACTACAAAAGCCAGGATGATTTAACAAATTTAGCAGAAACACGACCCTCTTAGTAAGTGGTAATGTAAGGGACAAGAAATGGGCAACATTTTGCCAATTATCTGCAAGTTAGTGGTAACATTCTTATACACCAGCAAAGGAAGAAATATTTTAAAAGCCCTGGCATCCCCTTGAGGGACACTGTGGTCTGCCAAGTTGTGTGTGTCAATGCACTCACAAGGGAAGTGATGAACACAAGCCATTGGGGCACACTACAAATGTGTATTCACACATTTTCTGTTGTTCAAAATATTGTTTTGATAGATATTCAAGAATTCTCACTGTACAACAACTTGATGAAAGTTTGTTAACAAACATGGCAGAGTTTTGGATAAAGGGGCAGTTTGGAAGACAACTTACTTGCAAGTCAGAACACGCATTACGTCATTCACCTTGTACTGCTCAAAGCACACAACACAGGAATCTCCATCTGGACCAGTTTCCTAAAACAGTGAAATGAATTTACAGCTTTAACACACTTTGAAAGCTTCCTCTGAACTCCAGTCAGATTTATTGCAGACAAATGGGTCTAGCTAGAGTCATCCATGATGCTCCTGAATATAATCTTATATAAACACACTTAGTGGATTAGTCACAGTCAAGCTGACACTTCAAAAGAAGCACTGAAAGTTTAAACCCATGGTTTAGAATTCCAGCTGAAACCATCATTGGATTACTGAAGGCACTACTGTAGAGGTTTAGAAACTGCTACCTCCAGTTTTAGTTACAGAAAGAAGAGCCAGGGAAGCTGATTAGATACTAGTTTATGTTTAAGCATCCATGTCAGCAAATTAGGACCTCTCACATCAGCAAGACTACGAGCAAGCAGCTAACAAAATAAACTGATTTATAAGAATGTAAGTCTTGCAGCCTGGAAAAGGACCTGGTCTGAAAGAGGAACTGTCTCTGCCACCAAGAGTTATAGCCTCAGAGAGACTTCTGCATCCTCCTCCAGCACGAGGGAGCTCGCTGGGTTCTGTGCAAAGGCTGTGCTGTAAAGCAGGAGAGATCACAGGGTCAGTCCTACCTTGTCCCCTTCCTTCAGGGTGCGCAGCTGCATCTGTTCAATGGCCTTCTTAGCCCTGGCCCTCAGCCGCCGCTGTGACACAAAGCAGTTCTGGTTAGACACAGCCATTTTTCTATTCACTTACTAATACTTACCTAGGGGCCTGCTGCAAACAGGTAACAGTTCTACAACTGATGTTATCAAAACAAGCCAAGTAAGCATGACCTGCTATTTGGAGACAACAGTTTTGGGACATACTGATACAGTTACTGACTGGGTGACACACCAAGAAGGCTTAGGTCTGCTTTGGTTGTACCTAACCTTTTCACAAAGCACAGGAAATCCAAGGGGTTTTGAAAAAGTTTTTTTTTTAAAGGTGCAAGATAATACCAAAACAAAGAGAAGCCTTCAAACTGACTTGGTACAGAAGACTGAACATTGAGTTCAACAATCAACTGTTTTATGTTTTACTCACTTTAGGACACCTTCCTGCCACAAACTCACATTCTGATGAAAGGTGAGAGAGATTCTTTTTACCAGTCAGCCCACTTAGCACCAACACACCCTGAACTACTCCTCTGCTTCCACGGCTTTAGAGCTTGCCTGGCAACTGTTGCTGTCCAGCTGTCAGTGCAGTGCCTGGAATTAGCCCAGGAGCCAACCTCTGTTTAAAGGTCACACGTTGGTGCCGTTCCACCGACTCAGAATACGACTGTCCTCTCCCTCCCTGGTGCACCTCAGGCAGCTCTGGCAGTGCCATCCCCAACACAACACTTACCTCAGGGACAGAGCAGACTCAAGTTTTGCAGCTAACCAAAAAGCCTCTTTCCAATTCAACTGCTCTGTGCAGGAGCCCTGCACTGTTGGCTTTCCAGCATTCCATCTCCTTAGGCATTTTAGCTCATTTACATGAAACTTTTCCAAGTGCAGTGCTGGTGGCACAAGTACAGAAGGGCAGGTGGGAGGAGGGCTGTTGCTGAGACCTAACAATCTTGCAAGGACTGGCCATTCAAATCTGCATAAGATTCCTTGTGCTGAAGCAGTTAATATCAAACAAGTTGATTTACACATCCCCCTGGGATTCTGTCAAGTAGTCTTACTACAAAATGAACTATTTTTGTACCAGTGTTGTTTTTGTGCCCTAAGAGTACCCATGTGCATGCTTTAAGAGTTTAACAGCTGACAGCTACCAACAACTATCAAGGAAGAGACACATACATCCAAAGGTGAAGGATGAAGATGTGCAGATTTGTTTAGAAACAAGAACTACTGAGGTTTACTTGGAAGTTTGTGAAGTTCTGCTGAAGACATCAATATATGTTTCTGTATGCTGCTTATGGTTAACTTTGAAATTATGTTGCCCTTGTCAAGGTTTGAGACTGAAGCCACAGAGCAGCAGCCACATACTGCTGTTTACTGAGGTCCCCGAAAGTCTGAGCAGCAAACAGGGTAACATCAACAGAGCAGGAATGCAGCGATGTAAGTACTTCTCATACATGGCCAGAATTGTCACCACTACTTGTTATTAACTGAAAACTGAACTTTCTAGGAATGTACTCCCTCATATCTCATCTACACATCTAATGTCATGCCAAGCATATTAGACAGGACCCAACTGGCTGCACTGTTAATAATTTACTGAAACAATATTTTAAGTTTTGCATGGGTACCAGTTTAATTGCTTCTCATTAAATGCATCAATGCCAAAGTCACCTTTAACATTGATTTTGGCAAGTACAGCAGAAAATCCCTCCAGGGGTTGGAGAAAGGTTGCAGAAGCAGCTTTTTGTTGAATAGTCTACCAGGATACTCAAGCTTGGAATGTCAAAGCATTTTGTGAAGCTAAGTTTTTCAAGCAAATGTGAAACGTAAATTATGTTAGAAGTATAAAAGCCCCAACCCAGAAAAAGCTAGAAGAAATAGCTAAGTTGAGGAAATAGAGTCAAGATATTACAAAACAGGTCAGGTTCCAGCTCCTATCCAGGCTCTGGCATGTTGAAGTAGTGAGGTACCTAACTGGGAAAATCAGGTTTGCAGTCGCTTAGTCCTCAGTCTCCCTTGTTCAAAGATGCCAATTTTACCTCCAGCCCTTTCTGCATAAGGGTGCCTTTCTGGGACCCTGTGAGCACGGTCATGGCAGTGCAGACCAGACAGCTCTGAGGAGGGTTGGGAACTCCTGCTTTTTTCCTGTAAGCTAAGGAAGTTCTTCCCCACAGGTAGCTACTGCCATGAAAGCAGTTTGAATTGGTAAAAGTTGAGCAATTTGTCTCCTCCACAGCCATTAATTAGGTCATTTCTCAGCTGCAACATTTAATCTTTATGAAATCAAAGGAAGCAAAGACTTGAGCTGAAATTAGAAACCAGGCCACAGATAACATCATGGGTCATTTTGCACTATTAAGAAAGGTTTCTATTTTGAGAACTGAATTTTTCAGTACTCCACTGACTAGACAGGTAGAAAGCCACCTACCACACTTGCCTCAATTTTCCACCTTCTTGCTCACTGACCTCCCAATGCAGGAAGAGACTGCAGAAGTGGAGACTTGAATTTCAAGTCCAGAAGAAAAGATGCATTCAAGAAGGAACTGGGAGGTTGCACAGTGTAGCTTGCTCATGAGGAAAGAACTACTCTGGTTTAACTGTTAGGTTAGGATAGATGTGCTACTAAACTTCTCTTTTTGCTTGGACCAGAAGCTGACACGACTGGCTCTTCTCAACAGTCACTCAAGTCCAGGCAATCTGGGTTTTCAAAGGGCTGAACGATGACAGGAGAGCCACCAGGATTTACCACACAAGCCAGGAAGTTGTTTAACTAATATTCAGTACTTCATGGAGCCAAAGCACTTAAAACTCTCAAACTTTGGATCTACACTGAAAATCCAATCAGCAGCTAACAGGTCACATGGTAGCATTACGTTTTAGTAGTTCTCCTGAACTAACAAGCATTTTCTTGTTATTCTTTAGTCACCTAATCACTGTGAGGTCAGTCTGAGATGCCAGGGTACAATAAGAACTGAAAACAATTCTAGATTGTCTTTGAGTTTCACTTTAACAGAACAGTACATTTTTACACCCTGACAGCAGAGAAGCTTTCTTCTATTATACTCTGTAAAGCACTTATTTGGGCTCCTTGATTTCAGTTCTGCTGAAATCACGTGGAACTAGCACATCATTTATCAATGTTATTTTTCAATCTAAGTTCCTTGTGCACATGGAACCCAAGACTGCTAGCCAAGCAGACTGGATTTTCCCAGTACCATCTATCACTGATGCATTAATAACCTCTGTAGTTTCTTGAAAGCCTGATAGCTCACAACTGCACTGTTAAGTACCTTCAAAGGAGGAAACATTTCAATTTGATTTAATGAACAGTGCATAGGGCACCCAGGTTTTCCTGTCCAGATTTATTTAGCATTATTAAACAGAGCTGTGAGACTAAGGTAGACGGCAGGGAATGAAAGAGAATTCATCAGCAGGAGACTGTGCATCTCTTTCCACAAATATCAGCAAGCAGACAGCATCAGGTTACACAGACAACTCCCCATTTCATCCAGGAGTGGCAATGCTGCATCTCACAGGCAGATGACAACTTCCAATACTTCCAACCCTAATTGAGTCTGTCACTGTAATTCTCAGAAGGCTTTCAGTCAGAAAGCAGCTTTCAACAAGCAGCAGGCTCCCAACCTGCAGCTAAAGTCGTGCCCCATTTTGCAGACACACTTCCAGTCTTGTCTCCTGTTACAACAAGCACATAGGCAGTGCTATGTGGGAAGGATGAAAGCAGTTAGCTAAAAGCAGTTTAGCTCTCTCACAGTCCCCACGACATCAGCATTATGGCTGCACTGCAGTTCAGGGAGTATTTCTATGAGCTGAGTACAACCAGCTTTTCTCCACAGAATTTACTTTTGGCTGTTCTTAGGAAAGTTTTAAGCTGTGCAAAGATGTATCTCTCAGCATTTTAAAGATCAAACAAACAAATTCAATCATTTTCATACTTAACCAAAGAATACAAACCTTGAGATCCACACCGCGGGGGGATGGGAGTATAAAACAGCAATGACACAAACTCACCTGCTCCCTGGACTGGGCCCTTGCCATAATGAGTCTCCGAGCAGAGTAAGACACATAGCAGCCCAAGGTTGCTGCTGCCACGACGAAAAATGACACGGAGATGAAGAGGATGGTGAAGATATTCATGGAAACACTGCGCTTTTTGCCCACTTCGATGACCATGGTGACTTTCATGCCACTCTGAATCCGGTGCAGGATTTCCATGCCTTTCAGGTTGCCAATCATAATTGCAACGATCTTTTTAGCACCTGCAAAGGAGAAGGGGAATCCATGCTCAGTTCCCAGGTGTCGTATCAGAGTCATTGTCTTAAATATCCTGCTTCAAGCGCTAAAGAAATGACTGTGGGAACTTTCTAAATAGTATTTGTAGATTCAATATGAACTGATAGAACAATGTCATGCAAAACAAGTGTCATCACTATATGTTTGTCCAGCTGAAAGTATGTCCCATTACCTATGAGCTGCATAAGTGAACCATGCTTAGAAGTCATTGGTCTCCATAGCACTCCTCACTCCTATAGAGGACACAGCCTGTCCTATTTTAGACACAACACTTTGGTGATTTACACTTTAACAGCCTTTGAACTACAGGAAGTTAAAAATAAATCCTCTACAGAGTAAGGTCACTGGGGATTGTGATATCTGTATAGGGATTGCTTCCTGTAATGGATCCAACTCCCCCCCGGCTCCACTGCTACTTCTTAACACCTCTTTTCTAAATTTAACAGTACTTTTGAGTACTTCCCCAGACACTGAGCAATCAAATACATAGATCACCCCTTGCTTCTGTATTTTCAGCAGCAATTGAGAAATGACTGAAGATTTCATTGTGAATTTCAAGTGAGTTTTTGTGAGCTTCTACTGCAAATTCAGAAGGAAGCAAATATGGAGGAAGGTGTGCTCCACTTTTAAACAGCTACGGGCAAGATGGCAAATGCCATCCTGATTTTAACAACAGGTTTTATTGGCTCAGTTGAACACCACAAGTCAAAGCAATCAAGGGGTTTATAGTAGGAAGAAATTTCAAGCAACTCCAGTCACCAAGCACAGACCAGAGCAAACCAGTTTCCTTTCAGTGACATGCAAGGGCTTGAGGACACTTGATACTGTTTGCAGAAACATTAGAAAGACCCAATATAACAGATAGGCTCTTAAGAGAGGAAAAAAAAGAGAGAAAGAGTGATGAGGAAATTATCACTGCTCTCTCTCTAAACTAAATACAAGAAAAGGAGATTTGAGACCAGCTGATCAGGAGTCCCACTGCATTAAACCATCACCTGCACAACATTCATAAAAGACATTGCATGGGGGAAGAATAAAGACTGTTACGAAGTGCTATTTTTAGCTAACCCCCCCAGCCAAACACTCTTTAATGGGAAGACCAATTGTTTTTCCCTCTGCTGAGTTATTCAAGTTATTTCCCTCTGCTGAAAGTTACTCAGCTTTCAGCTACCAAAAACCCCTAGAATTGGTGTTAAACTACAAAGGCTGTCATTGGAGAAAGTGTATATTAGTTTTCCAGCTTGTTCCCATAATGCTTGTGATCCAACAGAGCAAGCAACTCTCCTCAGTGGGACCAAACTCATCTTTTATTCAGAAAGCTCCTTGTAAAGACAAGGACATCACACAGAGAAAAAAAAAAGTCTCCGAGACTGCAACTACACTTTAGGATGAACTAGGGCTTATACCTCAGTTACAAAATGAGCAGGTGGTATACATCAGTTATAATATGAGCAGGTGGTAGCAGCAAGCAAAGAATTAAGCATCAAGTCAGAAGCTGAGACTTGCTTTCATAAGCCTGGAAGAACAGGCTGCAACAATGAGAAAATAAAAAGCCTGTCGAAAAAAAAGCAAAAAAAGGTTTTCCTACCCTATTCCCCTATATTTCTGCACTTCTCACAGAAGATCTATCTTGTGGTTACGCACAACACAAGACACAGCACAGGGATTCCTATTACTGAAATGTCACCATCAGCCTGCAAAACCATTCAAGCTACTAAGCCATCCATTGTGAACAAGTTTTACCCTTAAAAAAAAAAAAATCTTCCATTTAAGTTTCAGACTGCATAGTTCACAAGGATGTCATCAGATGACAGCTTTAATTCTCACTGACACTTCTCAACCCCAGAGACTTCTGTTGCAATTTCAGCTCTGCTGAAATTAGACGAACACACACGAGTGGCCAGCTGGTGGCTTTTGACACTGGCACTACAAGAGCAGAAGTGAGTGGCCATTTCCATCAGCACGTGTTTGCAACAACTTCTGTGCTTCTATAACAAAAGCAAGAGGATCACCCCCACCCAACACTTCCTGAGCTGTTCACGTGGGTCCCATCAGGACAGGTACTGAAACATGTTATCATGGCCTTGAAATCACCAACCTAGACAGAGGCTTCTGACAGGGCTTGGCCATCATACAGGAAACCAGGTATTTGAGGGGACATCTGCAGAGGTATCTCAATTACAGCAGCTGCTCTCAGCTGTCAGCCTTTTCCCCACCCAGACTCCAGCAAAGCCAGAGGAAAGTCAGTTAGTTGTGCATGGCAAAAACCTCACAGAAACCCACATTCTTTGCCCAGGTGTCAGCTTTTGTGGTTCAGGTAAAGCTTCTGAAACAGTTTTTAAGGGACACTAGAAGGTGAAGTTAATCTGCTGCCCGTTTAGTTGATAATGGGCTCATTGCTAAACAGAAGCAAGACCTGTTCAGTTAAACATTTCCCAGCCTCTTTCCTTTGCCATTTCCTGTAAACTGAAGAGGGAAAGTTATTAAACTCTTTAGGAAAACACAGCCTGCCTCTTTGGGCACCCCCCATATTGTAAGGCAGCAGATGGCCAAAATCTGAAGGAAATGGGTTGGCACAGATGAAGCACAAGAACCCCAGTGGTTTGTTGGGGCAGGGAGGAGCTGGGGCACAGAACATTGGGCCCACAAGGAGAGTGAGTGCATGACTGGGATTTAAGTTTTACCTTCCTGGATCAGTTTGACTTAGATGTAAAGTTGCATCTATTTATAGCAATATCAATGCCTATATGAAACTCTGCCCTGCAAAGACTTCACTTGTTCTGCCATTACACTTCAGCTCCTAAACACAAACTTACAGGTTTGATAATTCAGTAGAGAAATGAGATGTGCAAGGGGGGCACAGAGCTGGGAGAATTACCTTTTGCATAGTACACACCTGTCTTTTCACAATCATTTAAGGTGATTATTGTAATCCAGTGCTACATTTTTGTGTGCTAAAGATGAATCTATCCCAACAAGTTATAGAGCCTGGAGAACACTCGCCCCATGATATTTAGAATGCAATGATACCAATGTGTGCCTTAACAATGCTCACTTTTAGCAATAAAATCACAATCTATTAATGCATTAAAGCACATCAAGGCAAGGATCAGATCTCGAGGCCAAAGAAATCCACTGACCAATGCCAACTCAGTAACTCCAAGTCAGTTCCTCTACCCTCACTCAAAAGTAATTTCTCAGCTCGTTTAGGCATTGCAACCATTTTGCATTGTTTAAACCAAACAAATTCAGCTTCAATTAAGTCATGAAAGACCCCTTCATTTTGGCTTAAAGGCCTCAGTGTAAATTCCACACATTTTTCTTTTCTTGGACAGGGAGAGCCAAACCTTTCTAATGTCTCTATCACCGTTTACCAAGAACAGGATGTAAAACCGATGGACCCTTTTCCTCTTTGGGAACAGACCGAGCTACAACACAGTTCAGTGAAAATATGTGAGGAAGGCAATAATTTTGAGGGCATTTTTAAGAAAGAAGGTATAAAACATGCTAAGTAGGCAAGTTATTTCAGAACAAGGAAAAAGCTAGCGTGCCGCACACAGCCTCCAACATTTTGGGATTTCATCGTTTTTTTCCCCCCTGCTTTCTCAAAGTCTGAAGTTTTGCCTCATCTTTAATCCGACTGAAGTTAAGTGCCCACAGTTTTACCAGTATTCCTTCACTCTGTCCAGAGAGCACCTTGTGCAACCAGAGCCTCTGCTATGGCACAGCCACACTGCTTCTCCCCAGGACCAGCACAGCTCACCCCAGCGTGCCCAGCGCTCCACTTGGGAATACCCCACCCCATCCTTGCTCCTGGTGGGATCACCAATCCATTTCAACAACCCCAGCTGACCACCACATAAGCCACCCACTCAGAAAAAGAGGAATGGAAGAAATTGATTTTGAATGTTTCATATCTTAAACAAACAAACAAACAAACAAAAAAAAAAAAAAAAAAGAAGGAAAATGCAGACTTTGGAGTTTGACTTATTAAAGAATGGACAGTTTCTCCTTAACCACAGCAGAAACACTATCTGAAGGCTCTTTCAGGAGACAAAATACAACTCTAACCTTGGTGCCTGGATCATTGCTTTTATCTACAAGATACGGTGCTTGCAGCACAGATCAGTACTAGCTGTGCTTTAAGCCTTAGTCAGAGAAGCTAGAGGTTTTCCCCTGGCACCCCTCCAACCCCCCCATCAGCAAAAAAGGCATTAGGAGATCAAGCTATCTACTGTTCTTTAACATGAAAGACACTGCCAGTGTCAGTTGACACTCCAACCATTTCCTACCAGTTTAGCACACCTGGCTCTTCAGGCATGTAAGAGGAATATCTGATAGCCTATCTTTCATGTTTAAAAAAAAACCCTATATAATGTCTTGAATATTGCTTGTCTCACTATACTGGAATAGTAAGAAACGAGATTTCTGGTGGTTATCAAACAGGCTGGTACAAGCTTACTGTTATCTGTTACAGTAGGAGGAAAAATAAACAGTGTACACAGACGGAGGTGGTATTACCAACCTTATGTAATTCACCTCAGATGACAGGCCAGCACTGCACATAAAAGCCATCAAGCCTCAGCACCACACCACTCTAGGAACATGAGGGCTGTCCCCTGGCCTCAGACAATATGAAACCAGACCCTGCCAGACAGCTCTGCTCTCATCCGTGGTACAGTGTGGATTAACAAAAAAAAAAAAAGTGCTGACTGCACTCACACACACAAGGCAAAATCTCATCAGGAATGTGCCCATCCCCACAATCATCTGCCATCTCAGACACTGTCAAAAGAAACGCCTTTATTGCCCTGTGATAAGCTCTTCGCTTTGCAAGAGAGGGGAGGGTGACTGAACTCATAGTTCAGAAGCAATATAAGCCTGGATAAGCTGATGTCAGTAGGCTTGTTCCTTCTCCTTCCCCTGCTTTGCACGTTGTCCACCCCAAACATTACCTGGCACCAAGATAAGAGAGTAATTCACATCCAGGTTATTTTGCAGTTATTTAAAGCTACAGCCCCTTATGATCTAAACTGTCTGAAATGCCTTTTTCCTCACACTATCACCTAAGCTTCATTAAATCTACTTCCAGCTTGCTTTACTTAACAGATGGCACTATGTCTGATCTCTTCCTCCTAAACACATAAGCCTTTCAGCATACAGGGGCAAACAGTCACACAAAACCATGGAATGGCTGGGGTGGGAAGTACCTCTGGGGTCCATCTAGTTCAAACCCCCCTGCTAAAGCAGGTTCACCCAGAGCAGGTTGCACAGGATCACATCCAGACAGGTTTTGAATATCTCCAATGAGGGAGACTCCACAACCACTCTGGGCAGTCTGTTCCAATGTCCAGTCACCTTCACACTACAGTTTTTCCTCCTATTCAGATGGAACTTTCTGTTTCAGTTCGTGCCCACTGTCCCTTGTGCTGCTCTAGACGCCACTGAAAAGAGTCTGGCCCCATCCCCCTGACATCCACCCTTAACACATTTGTGTGCCCTGATGAGGTCCCCTCTCATTCTTCTCACCTCCAGCCTAAATAGGCCCAGCTTCCTCAATCATTCATTGTACAGCAGATGGCTCCAATCCCTCATCATCTTCACAGGCCTTCTCCGGACTCACAGCAGGTGCTCCATGTCTGTCTTGAACCAAGGAGCACAGAACTCCAGGTGAGGCCTCACCAGGGAAAAGCAGAGGGGCAGGATCACCTCCCTGACTTCTTCCTAATGCAACCCAGGATCCCACTGGCCTTCTTAGCCACAAGAACACACGCTGGTTGTGGACAGCTTGTGTCCACCAGGATTCCCCAGGGTTTTCTCCACAGAGCTGCTTTCCATTAGATCAGCCCCAGACTGTACTAATGGTCAGGGTTATTCCTCCCCAGGTGCAGGACCCTTGCTGAACTTCATTAGGTTTCTCTCTGTCCAGCTCTCCAACCTTTCCAGGCCTCCCTGAATGGCACCACAGCCTTCAGGAATATCCACTCCTCCCCAGTCTGTATCATCAGCTCAGGACACACACTATCCCTTCATACACATCAGGGATGAATAAGGTGAACAAGACAGCAAGACACACAGAGAAGGAAGATTTCCACACTAGGAAGTGTGGGGAAACTTTTTTACCAAACAGGCTAGGTGTATAAAGGGGCACATCAAGACCAAATGTCATTTTACATGATACGAGTTTCCATCAGTCCCCAGGAAATATTGGAGGTGGAAACCAACCTCCAATCTGTTCAGTTTAAATAATGTTATTATTTGTCAAGTGAACCCAACAGTTACTAACCCTTTTTTTCTCCCCCTCCTCACCTTCTGAGCCTTAAAGTCTCATGTAAATGCTCCCATCCTCCTAAATCTTAGAATATTTATAACAAGAAATCATCCTCTAAAACAGCAGCCAGGACAGTAACACTTTTCAAGGGCACAGAAATGAATGAGATCTGTAGGACAGCTCTCTTCACACGCTGTTTGGTCAGTGGCATCTGCAAGACTAAAGCACCGCCTTTCAATCTAGCAAACAGCCTCTAAAACCCCCTGGAGAAACAGCAAGCAACATTCCTAATGAAAATTCTTTGGTGAGTTTACTCAGCAGTTTTGATTTAGTAAATACATTGCTCACCCTCTTTGAATGAGACTGAGCTCACCACTAATATCCCTTGCTCTCCACATGCTGGTGGCAGCTAAGTGCTCACAAGTGAGTTTGAGAAAGCTAATGATAAAATGATGTAAGTGGGCACAGTGTCAGCCAAAAAGCATCTGTCTGTGGAAAGATGACAGGTCACACTGGACACAGTGGGGAACTGTGCTGAGCTGACTGCTGTGTGCTCACCAGCACATCCAAGGCCGGAGGCAAACAAGCACTGTCATTGTTTTAGGGACAACGGTCTCTCACAATGAAGCCTCTGCTACCACAGCTGTCACTTAGGATTTTAATGCATCCTTTCACATTTCAGCAGCCCAGTAAACCCAAAGAGCAAGGGCACTTCACAGACCTATTCCAGGCTATCTAAGGGACGATATATATAAGGGCCTACCCTACAGTTTTCCATGTCATAGAGGTACCTAAATTGTATCAAAGAGCAAGGGCAGGGATCAGAAGCTGTCAATAGCACCAGTTAGTCTAATCCAGCTTCTCAGTGTCCCTCCTGCTTGCTCACAGACTGTGGTGCTGGGGGCAGCCCCAAGTCACTGTCACACTACCATCCTCTGAGGAGATCAAGGTCACTCATGTGCCACAGTTGCTTATCTGAATGTCACTACAGCTGTGACATTAATTTACTCTAAACCAGGCAGCCAGGAGAACCAAATTGAGGTTTGAGCACATCGAAAAGCTATTCTCAGATGCAAAGAGCTACAAACTCCAGACACTATAGACTCCAAATACCACCCAGGCACAGTAGATGCATGCAAGGTCCATCTCAAAAAGGAACTGTAGGAAAGGTAGGAAAGGCTAAATAATCTGCAGAGGCTCATCTGGCCATGGCCAAGGAACATGGGAGAGGAAGTGTCATTAATCAGATCCTGCATCCTCATTCCTCTCCTCAGATGCCCTCAGCACAAGTCTTCCCTCATTGCAAAGGGAGGTACACCATCTGTTTACACAAGGCTTACAAAGTCTTAGCACAGCCCATCTTGGGATTACAATTCTGACTCAATCTTTAACAGTTTTACAGCTCACATCAGCATTTTAATACCTTGGCAAAGTTTTAGCTTGTTTCTGAAGATCATACCTCACAAAAAGCAGTGGAGCACAACTAGACACTTCTGCCATACAGTTTTCTCTAAGCATATGGAGGTAAGGCTTCACCTCAGTGAAATTCCTGCAGAACAAGTTTAAGTAGCAGTGCTACATATTTATTTAACCTTTCCTTCCCCTTTCACCCACTGATTCAAGTTTATACTTGAACCAGATCTTGTTAGCATGAGACATGCTGTTACTGCTTGAGCCAGAATCATTTAGCTGTGTTCCCCCAGAATAAGCCCTCTGCAGATCAGGTGATGTGCTTCTTAAGTCTAGAGTTACACCACAAGAGAGAAACCAAAGAAAATGATCACAGTTGCTTTCTGACCTACAAAGAATCCTTCTTCACCAGCTGCAAGGAAATACTGAACACCAAAGAATGCTTCCCACCAGCACCACCATGCCCTCAAGCCAAAGCCACCTAACAGCCTAGTTCTGCCTTAAGGCAAGGTCCACCTTTAAAAAAAAAAACAACTCTTGCCCTGCACTTTTTCCCCACATGCTGCTGGTTTTCTCCAATCAAATGTCTTTTTCAGAAGGTCAATAGAGATTACAGAGAGGTGCAATTATGAGCACACAGAATTGTACTTTGAAACCCTGCTCAACCTGACACAGAGCAGTACCATCTTAAAATGTGTACAGTTAAAATTCAAGTTTGCTAACTGATACAGGTTTGTGCTTATAAATCACAAAGCAAATTTTACTTTGGACTCCATTAAATTCTTGACATTCTACATGTTAAAGATGATTAGGCAGAATTTGATCATATCTGATTTGGATATTCACTGCATGCTGTTGTTTTAATTGCCAGAGTGGGTTGCTTTTTGTTGTTTAGGGTTTTTTTTAAGTTGGCACACCAAAAGGTTACATAGAGCACTGATGCAATAAAGAATTCATCAGACTGAACATGATTATAAGAAAAAAGTCTCTGGAAGCAGGATGACTAGGACAAACACTGCTGCAAATACAGGCCTACTTAAATCTCTAAACAAGAAAGTTGCTTCAAAAGCCAAGTTTGAACACCCAGAAAAAGGCACACTGCATTTTTAGACAAGCTTCTGCTAATAACTTTGTGTTGTGTTGCTACCAAAGTTCTTCAAAGAAAAGTGTGTTATGCCATACATTTCATCAGAGCCCACCCACAGAGATCTTCCTTCTCTGCCAGGCAGATGACAGCTCCATGCCCCACACTTGAGAGGAAAGTCCTCAGTACTGCTGCTTCATTCCCCCTCACCCCAGCAAAGCCATTTCCTTCTACTTCCCACTGCCTCAGCTTGGAGGAAGTGTTTGGTTTCACTTGATGGCATTTGATGGCCCCAGTCAGAGCAGAAATTAAGCCACATAGGAAACCCAGATTGCAAAGTCACTGTTAGCACAGCTACAGCCGTTACAGCCATGGCAGGAGTTGTGGTTGCACAAAGGCCATTCTTTAATGAGCAGGGCCACCTTCCCCACCGGCTCCAGGTTAGAGCACCCAGTGCCACCAATGAGGCCAGGAGAGGGAAGCCATCCCAAAGCACAGCTCAGCAACGGGCATTATGACCAGCTCTTACCTCCTAAGTTTGAGGGGTAGTGCTGTAGGCTGAGCTCATCAGCATTACACAGGGAATATCCTGCACCTGGCAAACCAAATGAGGCTGGCGACTTGTAGATTGCTCCATCTTGGCCATGCCACGTTCAAAGCCTGCAACATTTGTTAAGTTTGACCAGAGAGCGCTGGCCCCCAGCAGGGGCAGGAGGCAGGGGCACCCCAAGCACAGCGTGTCACCAAAGCCCCATAAGCAGAAGGAAAAGCATCGCTGTGGGAAGAGCCAAGAACAGGGACTCGCAGACAGACGTGATGATAGAAAAAGAACTCAAGTCCAGAGAAGAAGAAAAGGGAGGATGGAACAGGAAAGAAAGTGAGGGACTAAAACAAGGACAAGCAATAAAAGCAACAGCAGCAACAAGCTTAGCCCAGTAATTGTGCTATGACATGGCAAGGAGGAGTCAGGCAGATTAAATAAGTGGTTTGACAGAAGCTGTCTTCTCCAAGGAGTCCCTGTCCTATTTGTCTGCAGTTCAGCTGGGAAGTTTCAACATGCCCTCGAGTATCCATCCCATCATGCAGGATAATCAGGACAGCTAGAGCCACTCTGACGTAAATGCCTCAGCAGAAAGCTTAAGGACAGCATAGGAAAGGAGGGACCTCCTCTTGGAGCAAACCCCGCCGAGAGCACATGGCTCATTTCGAGAAGCAGCTCCCAGCAAGGTTAAGACACTGTAAGTCTCCCAGCAGCCAGGATGGAGGAGGGGCAGGAGCACATGGCCCTTCCCCTCAAGAACAGGTTCAGCAGTGACCTACCCAGGCCAGCAGTGCCAAGGGAGCTCCTCCAAGAGCTGCAGGATGAGGCAGGCACCCAGTGAACAGGGCTCAGGGGCAGGGATGCTCTGTCAGTTCAGCAGGAGGAACTCACCCAGCAATAGCCAGATCTCAATAGCATTTGTCAGCTGATGATTTGATTACATAAGAAAGCCTTGCCTCAGAAAGGCCAGAGCCTATCCAGACTGTATGTTTTGAATTCTTAAAGCAGAGTACCAACAGTCTTACAGCTCATTAAGATTACACACAACAAACCTCCAGAGACAGCTACTGTTTCCTTGTCTCACCAGAACGCTTGCCTCCACTGCTAACAGAAATTGTCTCCACCCCTTCTAAGAAGGTTGCTGCAGGGATAAGATGCACTACTCATTTCTATTGTTCAGTTTATCCCCAGAAGATGGAACTTCCCAAAGCAGTAACACTTCACAGAATTCCAACACACCCAGGAGGGTGTGCATCCATCCAAAAGCTGGACAGAGCCACCAAAGCCTCTCACCCTGTGATACACAGGGCACCTGCTTGGACCATCACCGGAAGGCACTTACTCAGCTTTCAGCCTTGGTCTGTTTCTCAGGCAACATTAGCCTAAAATACAGCCAAAACTCATTTTTCATTTGAAAGATGGGCAGGTCAGGAAAAACCTTCTAGCAAATAGGAGACTTTCTATAGTAAGAGGAGTTCTGTCATCAGCCTATGCAACCGGAAAACAACCTTTAAAGACCTTCAGCTACTTGCATCAGAAGTGGCATTTTGCTGCTGAAAAGTTACCTACAGAGGAGTCTCGTACTTTGCTTATTTCTGAGCTGGTTAGTGTGCAGGGCATAGGGAGAAACAGTGTCTGACCGTGGAAACCCAGCCCACTTTACGGCCCAAATCAACTCCACAGTCTTAACAGGCATTGAAAACCTCAGCATCCATCACCTCTGGCGACTACAGGCTCAGGCCAGAAACCTGAGCCCCGCACACCTGCAGCCAGGGCCCGGCCCAGCCCAGCTAGAGCGTTCAGCAGGCGCCCGCTCGTCCTCAGCCGCAGCAGCGGCCGCAGATTTCGGACACGGTTACTCATTAATCAGAGAAAAAACAACATCAGCAGCGCCCGAAACAGCACCGGCCAGTCCGGGCAGAAACTCCCGTGGTGCAGGAAAGGCAGCGACATTCCCGGCTGTTACCGAGGAGCCGCGCCGGGGATGTGCGGCGGGGGCTGCGCCCGGGCCGTGCCATGTTCCCGCACCCGCCGACAGAAGGGAGGGAGGGAGGGAAGAGGCCGCTCCCAGCGCGGGGACCCCCCTCCTTCGAAGCCCCCCCGCTCCCCGGCGCTCACCGTGGTGGGACATGGGCAGCACTGCGTTACCGGTGCCGCGGTAGTTGTAGATGACGGCGGCGGCGGCGCCGCGCTCGGCGGCGAGGTGGATCTTGTCGGCGAAGGAGCAGCCGCCGCCGCGCTGGATGAGAGCGAGCCAGCCCGGGGAGCCGCCGGCCGGGGGGGCCCCGCTAAAGTTGGTGAGCGCGCTGCAGGCATTGAAGGCGTCGGGGCTGTCGGGCAGCACCAGCAGCCCCTCGGCCGACTGCAGCGGCGAGTCCAGCCCATACAGGCCGCTCTCGCCCGCCTCCCAGCCGCTCCGGTTGCGGTCTGCGCTGTTCTCCCATGACACGTTCAGCCAGGCGGTCCACGCCGCTGCCGCCGCCGCCGCCCCGCGGGGACCGGGCGGCGGGACGGCGCAAAGCAACGCGGCCAGCGCCAGCAGCGCGGCCCCCGACGGCATCCCAGCACGGCCCGGCCCCGCCGCCCCGCCGCCTAAAGCCGCTGCCGCGGCTGCCGGGGGAGGAGCGGGGCCGCCCCCGCCGCGGCACGCCCCCAGCTCCGCGCGGCACCGCGCACCATCGCTCCGCACGGCCCGGTACGGCACAGCCCGGCACGGCACAGCCCGGCACGGCGTACCACCGCACCGCACCGCACCGCACCGCACCGCACCGCACCGCACCGCGCCGCGCACCACTGCACAGCACCGCCCGGCGCCGCGGGAACCCCGCCGGGAATGGACCCTCGCCGCTGCCCGGGCAGTGGGGATCCCGGGCGCTGCGGCCTCGCCGGTGCTGGGGGGGTGCGCAGCCGGGCGTCCCCCTCGCTGTGTTCTCTCCGGGCGCACAACCCACGTTTCTCCCGGGTGGATGTGGAGGGTCACCCGCCCGGGCCCTCTCTCAGAAGTGATGGCTCCTCCTGACATCACCTCTCGGGGTGATGGGTGATCCCCCGCGTGCCACCCAGGAGTGGTGGCTCACCTCCTCCATCACGTCCCAGCACAGCGGCCTCTTCCCCCAGCCCGCCCCAGTGCCCACAATGGACAGAGCACGGGGCGTGGCGTGGGCAGCGGGACCACTGGAAGATGCCGATCTCCTTGACACTCCACAGCAGCCCGGAGACACAGTGGCACCAGCGCAAGGTGCCCAGCCGTGAGCCAGCCTGCTTCCAATGACTGAATTCATGTTTGCTGAATACTCAGCAGCACAGTCAGTCCTGACTGAAGTTGGCTTACGGAATACTGGGTTAGTACTGTTCCCTCACTGGACTGGCCATTGCTGCCCCCATCATTTGACAGATGCTTCAAACCTGCCACTTCAACCAGCAACCCCTCTTTCTACTTATCTATTAGCTGTGTTGGCGTCATTAATTATTATTTGATCTATGGAACTCACAATAAAAAGTCCTGTTTCTCCAGGGCCCTGCAGTTACTTTTGGGGCAGCCAGTTTGCATGCACCAGTCCCTTGCTCCAGCACTTACACACTTTTGCCAAGTTGTCCTGCATCAGGCAGTGCGATCAAAATGCTGGCAGAGTCACTGCAACCACGAGTGTGACATGCTGTAGAGTCCTGCCAGGGAATTTGAGGCAACAAAGGAAAATAACAGGAGAAAGAACATTTTGAGTTCCTCTTCTCCACAGAGCCACTCTTTTGATGGAGAGGCCTTGCCTCCTATCAGCTGCTCTGCAGGAATTGTCCTCAGTCCCAGAAGCCATTCAAACACATCCCAAACAGCCACATGTCACTATACGCAGGCTGGAGCTCTGGGTGAGAGCCCGCCATTGAGAAAGGAAGATTCCTGAGTAGTGATTACATGGCCCAGGATCAGCTGCTGCCTATACGAGCACCAAAAAAGCTAGTGTAAACACAGAGTTCAACCCTTTCTCATAGGAGTCACCACTGCTCAGTTTTTACCTCAGGCTTTGGGCTGATTCTGAACCTGTGTGACTGATAACCAGTAACTCACCATCCGTCTGCAGTGCCCATTTCCCTTTCCTTTCCCTGTGCTAGGAGCAGCACACTGAGCATTACACAGCCAAACCTAGCTCAGGTTTGAATGCCTCCCTGGGGACAGGGGTTTTGGAACCAGCCCACTACCCCTGCCAGCCACAGGCACTTCAAAACCAACCCCTCCACCAGCATCCACCCCACCAGCACAGCAGCTCCAGGTTTTGGCAGCTCAGTAGCACAGGGAGATTGGTCTGGTTTTGCTACTTCAGTAGCAGTGTGCAGAGCAGCTAATGAAGAGCAGATGAAGCAATTTGCTCAAGATCAATATTGCTAAACACACAAAGCTTACTAAGTGAACACTTTTGTCCTAACCTAAACAAACCTTTCATTTTCCCATTCCACATCTAAGTAGACAACTTATTTCAGCAGTAATAGCTCAGCTATAATAACAAGTAAATCCATAAGCAATCAGAGAAATGTGGTTTTGTTTTGAAACCTGTTCCATGTAGGGGCAGGGAAGAACTCAACACCCCTCTGAAAATACAACCAAGCTTTATGCAATCAACAGCAGCCAATCTTCTCAGACTCAAATGCCTCCAAAGCTTTAGGGATGTTTAGCTTTAGCATTTTAACTGAGACAAAACTGAACCAAAGTCAAAGGTTGGAACATTCTCAGAATACTAAAATTCCTATAGTTCTGGGGATTTTGAGCATAAGGCTTAGCCACAGTCTTTTATACATGCACACATTACAGTACATCATATGATTAAAAAGCACAAACCCAGGCTGGGTGAAGAATGGATTGAGAGCAGCCCTGAAAAGGACTTGGGGTGTTGATTGATGAGAAGCTCAACCAACCTTGTTTGGTGTGGCAGGGAAGCCAGTTACTGAAGGGGTCAGCAGTCCCTGTACATTCTGGGCTGGTCAGTGGCTCCTCTGGGCAAGCAAGGAGTGGGTCAGGTGGCTGGGAATCCCCAGCAGAGCTGATATGTTTTAAAACTCAGAAGATAATTGTACGTCATTGAAGCCACATATCTTACAGTGAGAACTTCCTGGCTGTCAGAATTAGAAAAATTCAGGAAAATAAAAGGCAAGATCTAGCTTACAAACTGAAAAGCACATACAGCAGACACCTGTACGTTCATTTGTGTCATCTAACCATGAAAAATACACTGGTGCCTTCAAAACAAATACTAAAGGTTGCTCCGCACCACTGTCTAAAATACTTTCCAAGTTCTACAGGACTCACGTCAGACACTCAGCCCTTTCCCGGCACTACACCAAGCGCAGAACAGAACTCCATGGTCTTTCTGACTAAGCCCTGAAGTCAAGACTCAAAATGCATAACACCTTCTTTTTCCAATTGAATCTCTTGATCACAACAACAGTCCCCCACAAACACCCCTGGTTCCTCAGAGCCTGCCTGTACATTCCTGAAGCAAAGTTCAGAGAAAGAAATGATCGGGTTTCTGCACCCTTTCATTCACCGTGATGCGCCGTCAGGAGGCTGCTGTTGCCTCTGCCTTGTGAATTGGGACCCCACGGCTGCTGTGGCACCCCTTCCGGCTGCCACCTGCATTTTTCAGCCAAACTGCAACTGCCGCTTTCAAGCAGGGCTGTCCACGGTGCTTTCACGACAGCGAAGTCAGTCTTTTTGTCGCAGGCATAAGGATCAGCAGATACTGCAATGCCCACCACCCCTGAGCACTAAGGCGAGGAGAATGAAAGCCATACAGGCCACATTCACAGCGCTCAAACACAGCCCTGTTGCTGGTGCTCTTGAAATACAATCAGCTGACAGAGGCCAGCACCGAAATTGCCTCTGGAGTGTGGAATGAAACGAAAAACTCCACCGGGAGAAAGAGGAAGCAGAACTTCTGCACTCGCTTCATTGCTTCTTCCCAGCAGCAGGAGACGTGGCTGTCCAGAGGTACGTCCCGCTGCTGCTGACCACAGTGAGAGCACAGCCTGCTGCCCAGTCCCAGCGGGAACGCCAGCCCAGCCCGGGGAGCTCCCGCAGCGTGGGCAGCTCAGCGGACGCGCTGCCAGGGCCGCAGCCCCGGGGACACGCCCGCCCATTGGGGGGCAGCGGCGCAGGCGCAATGTCCTGCGGCCCAAACTTGCTGCTGCTGCCACGCAGGGCCCATCCTCCTCCCCCTCCTCCTCTCCCAGCACGGCGCAAATCGCACCTCGCGGGATGCTTCTCCGGAGGCTGCTCAGGCGCCCCGCTCCTCTTTCCACCTGAGCGGCACTGCGGAGGAATCTTTGGCGCACTTCCGCGAGCCCGGGCCTCTCGCTTCGTGCTGAATCGGGGATGCAAACGGCCTTGTTAAGAAAGTCAGAAGCCAAGGGAACGGATTAGGAATGATTAGAAAAAAACTACCCTTCTTCCAGGCAAGGTACACCAAGTCATTTCCCACATTTCTCCTTTGCAGATTCTTCCAGTCGTCTGCTCGGAGAGCTCCAGCTTCTTCTGGTGCTTCCCATGAACCGATTGTACTCTTGATTTGCGCACCAACGCACCAGATGTGCAAGCACCTACGCTGAACTCAGAAACCAACTGCCTCTGTCAGACCATTCTCACATTCCAGGTCACTTGCAAGATGTCCACTGAGAGCTTGGAAGGATTAGCCCACAGCTCTCCACTTCTGGCTGCAGGCTCCGGAGATTCTTTCTCTCCATTCAGCCAGCCTAACAATTGCTGCTACCCCCTCCTCCTGTTTCCTTAGCCTAGAACAGGAAGGACGGAAACCTTACCCACCGCACAACTCGCTAGTCCACCAGGAGGAGAAAGGACAAGTTGTCAAGCTCTCAAAACCTTGGTCCTGCTTTGCTGCAGACCAGAGTCGTGCTGCACACACAGTGTGGCAAGCCAAGAGAAGCTGCACGTGATGGCACATCTTGTGACAGGAGCTCGAGCAAGGTCT